>NC_048275.1:27210409-27557909 GCF_009762535.1 Notolabrus celidotus
TCTGTAAAAAAACAATGTAACTGAAATATATCAAAACAAAATGAAGTGGAATAAATTAATATTGTTATTAAAAGACGGGTAGGAATATCAAATAAACGTGAATAAAATGTGTTTGGATTGGAGATATATAGTGTTTTGCCCTTTTATTAAAAAGAAGAAACACATGCTTCAGTGTTTGTCCGTCTGCCTGCTTTGTGCCCTTTAGACATTTTCAGAAATTGTCAATGTCAGATGAACTGAGATTCAGCTTATTTCTTTAGGGTTCCTGAACAGCCATTTTTAACACATGTTCTAATGACAGATGTTCAAGAATCATCGCCTCTATACCAACACTCAAGGCTTATCAGCGCTACACTCACCCTTGATTACATGAGAGCAAATTCATGCCAAGTACGTTTTGAAATTTTTATGCCAACTCTCCCACTGAATAGAGAGAAAATGGCATTGAAGTTGAAGCACCAATTACCCACAGACACACGTGGAAAAGTCAAGAGGAGAAAAGCTGTGCGTTACTATAGGGCTGTGAAAATGGCTGATCAAACACCTGGAGTGAAGATCGTCAGTCTTCTTACCTGCAGTTAAACTGGATCTGTTATGTAGCCATTACTGAAATGACATGAACCCAAAACTGTACTGGCTTAATATGAGATCATTTGTTTCATACTCCTGCTGTTTTAGTCATAATTGTTCTGTGATAATCTCTCAAAGGCAAACAAAAGGGCACTTTCACACCTGTAGCTCGTTAGTTTAGTTCTGATTCAGTTGATAGAATAAGACATTGTTGCATTTTGCCTTTGGGTGTTTCAGTTCCACATTGGCACATGTAAAAACAGGCCGAAGCACACACAATGTCAGGGCTGTCCGTATGAACTTTTGTGACATCATCTACTGCGTTGGAAAACAAATGCCATACATGCTGGTTGCACTTTGGAGGCTGGCACCAACTAACATTAGCTGGTTAAAACTACCAATAAGCTGAGTCATTGGAGTTACTTGCAAGTCAGCACCATAGACTGTATAATTAATGGACGTAGTATCCGGACTCTGATGTCTACCATCTGTTCCTTAAGCGCTGTTATGAAGCCAATGATTGGCGTATGTCATATTAGATATGCTAAATACAACCAAACTTTGTCCGAGCTAGCATGAAGTGAAGAGACAGGCCTTTAGCTTTTTTATAACAGCTACAGGGTGTCCGCCTGTCAATCAAGTCAGGCATGCCCTTATCTAGGCAAACCTCGTAAGTTTAATATCTTAAAAAACAGGGTGTATTAAAAAATTCACCCCCATACAGTGTGTGCGGACAGAAAACTAGCTATTCAGACCCAAACCGTTTATTTTTCTAACCAAGCTACAATCATGTTTAGAATTGTTGCAAAGATCATGTTTTTTGAATGGGTGTGTATGTGGTTTGTGGTGTTTCTGTAGCCAGCCTCAAGCAGATGCTCTATGAACTGCTGTTTTTTGCTCTTCCTCATGGTCTTCATATTCTAAGACAGTAGGTTGCCACTTGGTCAGCACATGAAAGAGAGGGTGCAAAACGTCCAATCAGTGTCAATATGGTATACAGTGATCCTGACATCATTTTGATTAATTACCGTCATGCTGTGCCCTGTCAGCCTTATCTACCACTTAAAGTAAAAATTTCCACCAAATATAACCATTTATATTTTACCAGACACAGGTGCTTTGATAATAGCAGTCCACTCTGAACTCCATCTGTGTGATCTGAAGAGTTTGTTTCGTTTTTCTCTGTGTCCTTTTCCACCTCTTGAAATCTTGAAGTACTCCCGTGTTCATTATGGAAGCTGCATCCGCAAGTAGAAATGACAGTTCTGACAATATTTCAGGTGAAAGTTTGGATGGTTCATCTCTCTGCACAGCATGGAGAGAGGTTCACAGATAAGACAAGTTATAATCTGTCAGAAAAGCGATTTTTTTTAAAAATGAATTGGTGGATAACGTGCATGATAGATAGTAGCAGGTAGTTTGTTTTGTTTTCTTAATCAATCCGTCAACAGGCTCAACACGTATTAAGATGCCATCCATTAAATGTACCTTGAAGGAGCCTCATGTCTTTGGGCGATGGCTGATGAAATGCAGTTAATTCAAATTGAATTATCTCCTGTTTTAAATGCATGACACAAAATACAGACTTAAGGATGGAACTTCTGAATCTTACAAGGTCCCCTGATTAAAAAAAATGAAAAAAGAGTCATTCAAGGATTGGTAAATGACAATTAAAGGAGGCGGAGAGACAGGTTTGAGGAAGCTGAGTGGTGGCCGATGCAGGGACCCCACTGTCAGGAGAACCCCACTTAAACGGAGGGTCACAACACTTATACTACAAAGTCTAAATGGGTCTAAGTTTGTACTCTTGACTTCTCCTTGATACATTGGAATAAAAGCTGTGTTCCCCTGAGGATAAACCCATTGATTTTTATGTTAAACTTTCCCTGCAGAGCTAACGTCAGGTTGACATGACACTGTGTCTGTATTCTTGCTAAGCGTCATTGTGTTTGAATTGACAGGTTGAGTATTTTTACCTACTGATGATAGCTTTCAGTGATGGAGTCAAGGCGTCTAAATCTGAGACTGAGACAGAGTCTAACTTTGAGTGATTGAAACTGGGCCCAAACCAAGACAATGTCAAGAGCAAGAGTGTGTATAGATTGAAATGAGGCAAAGGATTTTAGGGATTAAGACTAATACCAGACCCAGACAATGTAACAGCAAATGCAGGTAGAAATCAAGTCTTGAACAAGACAGGATTGTGTTGAGAAAGTTAAGGGACCTAAATCATGGTAGGGCCAGACCAGGGAAACCAAGGACAGAGACAGTCCCGCCTTCAAATTGATCTAAAAAAAATCGACCAATCAGGAGTCCTTTTAATACACCACTTCCATTGGCTTACAGCGTGTAGTGTTTTACTTTTTAGTAGCTGAGGCTTCAATAAGGAACTTAAACAGATGTCTTATGATATCAATTTTTTTTAAATCTAATCACATCAAAAGCAACAACTGGTAATTCAAAATAAAATTACTTCCTGTTAACACAGAAAATGTGACTCAAATGAATACCTTAAGCTGGTTATCACATGAATTGCTGTAAACCATGTAAATAGTGTTTCAACATTTCTTCATAGTTCGTTACACTATGTAACAAAGAAACACAGTACATTGTAACCTCTCTAACAAAACAATTCACAAAAATTACATTTACAGCGTGAAATGCTTGAACTTCATTTTTGCTTTCTTTTTCCTATATTGTAAAAACGGTTCGCTCTGTTTTGTTGTGGAGTAACTTAAAATTAGGGTCAGATAGTGAAACAACTTCTTTAATCAAATGATTCAATATATCTCCAATCATTAAGCATTTCTTTTTAAAGTTCAAAGGATGTATTATCTTGGAGCCCAGGTAAGTATATGAGTATAATTCTGTCTTTTAAGGTGTAATTACTTAGCTTCTTGCTGTCACTTTGAGTTTGTTGTTTTTCACTGACTCAACTGATTAATTCTCATCATCCCAGGTACTGCCATCAGGTATCCCAGCACTAATTCACCACTTCTTTTGATGTCCTCCATTATTTTGAAGAGCCTGACAGATTAATTGTGATTCAGCCGTTCAAAAAGAGTGTAGGCATCTGGCATGCTAGTACCATAGGACACAACTCTATCTGCCAAGTTTTTCAGGACACCGTCCACTCCATCAGGAGCACCTTTTCCATGAGATGCCTCCGTGAAATCTCACGTTATATGATTAAATCCTTGCATGAACGGCACTGTTGAGGATAAAAGTTGGTTCTGCTGTGATATTTAGATGTAGGCCCGTCTGTGACAAAGCTGATTTTCTTAGCATTTGGGTGCTCCTCTTGTATGCTCATGAACCACATCATCATCAAGGTCACGGTCGATGTTTCAGTATATACTTTTGGTTGATGTAATGTGTCCAGAGAACTTTGAGAGGTGATACAGTGTGAGCTCTACCAGCTAGTGGGCCCATCATTGCATTTCTTTGGTACATATTTGGTGACGCACTCCTCCCATATGATGTTTCCTTTTGTTGACAGATCCAGTGTTGTGTGAAATGTTGTATGCTTGCAATTGCTGCATGTCCCCTACATACAGGACATGTTGTCATCGCTACACACACTGGCCTGTACAATGTCCCGTGGGTATGAGGTTTCTAGCTGGTGCTGCTTCTCATCTTTAAGCCAAACTTTTCATGCATTTTGCATGCACAAGACTCTCTCTGACTTACAATCCAAAATAGTTTAAGATTAAAGAACTGAGCCTTGGAGAGGTTGTGCCTGGGATTCTCAGAAATAAATCTTCCATGGTGTCTGTTTAGGCTCTCTTACAGAATATCTGGCCCTTATTCCGAATTTCTCCAGAATTCCTGTTTATCACAATTGAGACATCATTTTGATGCAGAAAGTGGCTAACAATGTGTCTCAAAAAGCTGATTTTCCACATGCAGCAACTTTGACCTAAATTTGACTGTTTTCTTTCTTCTCCTTCTCGTTTTTGATGATTCCTTTGGGGTAGATGTCTTTGACGGTCCCGATGTCTGTACTGTTGCAGTAATGAGAACTTCAGCATAAAATGCAATAAAATACAAAAAAAAAAATAATTCACATGTTGAAATTCGTCTTTGTGGATGTAGAGAACATTACCTTTATTACGAAATGTTGTTATATTAATAGATAAAATATTTTATATTAAAATAGAGATGTTAACAATGAATCGAGCATTGATTAATTAATTGTTAAGAACTTACTTATACACGCATCACGTGGAACAAACAACATGTGATCTTATATTACATTCAGCTATCAGGGAGGTGTTTCACATTTAAAGAGGACAGCAGAGGCGCCCAGCTGGGGGCTGTGGATGTGCACGAGGTCTCCACAAGTTAACTTTACTTTTCTTTGGGGAAAAAAAATAGACCCAGTGATTAATGAACTAGTTAATCATAACTACATGAATTCATTAATCTTTTCCTACTTTTGTATAGGCATCGGCTTTTCTGTGATTCTCCACCTATAGGATTATTTAGAGCGGTCAATTCATGAAATACAGCCTGCAATCAGATCAGATACCAGATGTGAATGACAAAAACAACCCGTACTCTGACCCTCTTCACCAACAGTGTCTCTGTTTCTCAGAAACTGTGCTTTTACAGCAGCATGTACTTACTATCCATAATCCTCTGATAGTGTTTTTTCCTGTAGTGACGGCGGTGGACAACATCTAATTATCCAGTCGTGGATAATGGCTCCTTTGATGGCTGGTTTCCTCTGTAAATGTAGGTTGTAGACGTACACTTGCTGGAAAAAGGATGAGATAGCTGCCTGTGTGACATCTGTCTGTTGTATTTCAAGAACCTAAACATCTGGGAGGAGGAATCTGTGATATATCCTGTCATATGAACTTAAATTACAAGTGCTACTGTTAAAATATGAACTGAGTGCAAGCAATTAAGGACTCATAAAAGGATATACAATCAGGGATCATTTTGTGTGCAAGACACAACAGGGTCAAAATTATGCTTACCGCAAGACAAGAACATCTCAATCTATAACACACATTTGACTTAATACATGGCCTTTGCAACGTGAGAAAGATCATATTAATTTTGTTCTCAGTGGAGGAGTATCTTGAGGGTAATTTCCTTTCCATTGTCTTGATATTCACTTGGTGTCATTTTGATCTTCACAGCAGAACCCAGAGAACCCAAAAAGTGCACTCTGTACGCAGAGAACTCCCTGAGGCCCAACTACCATCAGTGTGTCTAAAATGTGCTACGCTGCATAAAAAAATTGAAGCAAGGCACAAAACAAAAACCAAATCTTACAGCGAATAAAAAGCTATCACACTCAGTACTTTTCTTTGCCTCAGGATACAAATAACTTCAAAGATCTGTCAGGAAAACAGCAAAGACCAAGAAAAAGAACCTGTTCCCCCTTAAAGTTCTGTTTTTCAGCCTTTTCTGCTGCTTTCATTTCCAGGGATGAGGGCAGGGCTGAATGCAGGACAAAACCACCATGTTTGGTGGATCCTCCGCTTTCATGGTTACAGACCTAATCAAAGTTATTCTAGACAGCTTCCGGCACCACCGTGAGAACAGTTTGACCGAAAAGGAACAGAAGAAAGAAAACATTTACCGTGGGCATTCTGCAGCTGTATGTGCAGGCACTTAGGCTTTGGAAATCATGTCTCTCATGTAGCCAGAATAATTATGATGCTGCAGGCACAAATCCATCAAAGACCTCCGCTCTGTATGTTTGCATTTACATTATGTGTTGTATATTGTGTTTTTAAATTATGGGCTGCAGAGTGAATTATAGGCCTTATGAAATGAGTGATAAATGTTCAAGGAGTCCATTTGCAAAAACCCCGTACTTCCCCATAATCACAACTTTATTGAATCCACTGTGAGCCATCAGCAGACTTGTCCGCTGAGCCCTGAAAGCATATAAATATGCAAACACAGCATATCCAGAAAAAAAAGCCGTTATGTACCATTAAATATTTAGACACTCTGCATAAAATGCTTACAGACTATGAAAAGGATCCACACAAATACATACATGTTAACGTTTATTTAAATCCCTTTCCATGCGTAATAACAAATATCATTCTTTTCTACTTGTACACCCACCTGTCTTCCAGCAGTCTCTTCATCTATGCCACCTCTCATATGCCGAAGCAGACATCATCATCATTATTAATGCAGCAGGGTTACATGGGCCTCTGACAGACTTCTACTTCAAACCAGCCTCAAATCAAAGAAAACCACACAACTGTCATCTTTACCACACACTGTGACAATGTACAGCATTAGCTCTCTTTAATGATCCCTTCTTTTAAGATCAAATCTGGAGCCTGGTGATCATTTTTCACAGCAAACATATCAAATATGTCATGAAGGAATGATTACTGTACACCTGAAAGGGGATTTGACTCCTTCCCTGATTGCAATGACAGTCTCTAAATGTCATCATGCATTGAAACAAATCTGTGCAGTCGCTTGTTGTCTGCTGACTGCTTGGCAACAGTAAAGGTAACGTGAAAGAATGTATATCAAGCTCTGAGAAGAGATCGTTTAAGACACAGGCTCTTAAATGAATTAATTGGCCATCAACTTACAAGAGTGCAGGCAGAGAAGATGAAGCACCAACTACAAACCATTACTTTTCTGAAGATGGGTCTGGAATGTCCTCGCTACTTGTTTTTGTGTCAACTAAATGTGACACATTCGGCATCTGCACATATTTGAAATATGTCAAATGTGAGAGTACTAGTGCAATATGATTTGTGTTTTATATATCTTTCTTGCACTATATCACACAGTACAATGTGTGTTTTTAAACTATCTTCCCTCTCCTCCTTTGATTGACCTACTTTTTAAAATGCTAATAAAACAGCGAGGAGATGTTTGGTGTAGGCCTGTCAGATTAGCTCACTGTGGGCTTACTACACACTCCTGTCAGCCTCTTTATCCTCAATGAAGTTGGTTTTTTTCAGAGTGGCAAGGCAGCGCAAGGAGATGGAGTTGTGTCATAATTTATCTGATTTCTACTCTTTCATTTTGGAATCAAAGAGAAGCAAACAAATCTAAAGGATGAACACTTGTAATGAAAGAAGACAAATTATTGTTGGTATCATTAGCAAGGTTTCAGTTCAGAGTGTAAAGTGCATCATTCAACCAGCAGGCTTTAAAGGTGCAGTGTGAAGTATTTAGCAGTAATATTCACAAGTATGTTTAGGCTAGTGTATCATGACCTGAATATAAAAGGGATTAGGTTTTTGTTAACTAAGAATTAGCCTCTTCTGTCTACATAGGAGCTGGTCCCCTTCCCCGGAGGCTGCAATCTTGCACACCCATGTTTCCGTGGTAGCACAGAACGGACAAACTATGGGCTGACGCAGCATCTTTAACAGCCAACATGCACCTGGTGTGAAGGTTGTGACAATGAGTGCCGGAGCTGCCACGTGCTGCTGCAATCATACAGCCAAAACGTGACCTGAAACAGACCTAATAGGTACAATATTTTTTGAATAACATTTTACCTTGTACTTCAGCAACAAAACTGGCTATAATGGCTGCAAAGTGATACCTAGTGGCAAATGTGCTGTATGCTCTCACATCTACTGAAAGTGCTTATAGTTGCCACCTACAGGTCTTGAAACCAGAATCAGCGATTGAGTCACTATCTTCTAAGCTGAAATATTCTTTGGACAAACAAAGTTAGTTTGACTTGTGGGAATCCAGGGTTGCTTGTCTAGTTTGGTTAATTTTTAGGCCGCCTTGTATAAAAAAGTTTGTGTTTTGTATCCAAACCAACAGTGTCAAATATTTAAAAAGAACATCACAAGCAAATGTACAGATTTAGGCAAATAGACCAACAGACAATAAAGGAACAGAAGAGCAACAGTTTATACATGTTAGTCATTGAGATCACAAAAATATGTTCTAAATAGGGTCTGCATAACAACCCTAGCTTTCCCAGTTAAAAATGACGAACTGTTATTGGGAAGGTTATTTTACTTTTGAAGGAAAAGTTTGGATCCATTCACCTCATCCTTTTCCAAACAGTGTGTCTAAAAATAAAGCCATCTATCACACACTGTGTTCCTGTGGAGAGCCGATGTAGGCGAGTGAGAATGACTTAATCTTAGAGATGTGTGGTCATCTGATTGTGCAGCCAGTCTTTGTGAGAGAAGTTCACATTCATCTTGAGTGGGGTCTTGAACTCGCTGTTTGCTCTCAGAGTCCAAAAGCCTGATAATGAGCTCTGGCAGCCACGTTTTACATCACAATGAAATGATGCACTCCTACACAGTGAAATCTACAATTTCTCATATCAAATACCTCTCGTGTATAAAAAATGTACTGATATATTAAGAGCTAAAGCAAAGCTTGTAATTTTTTAAAAAGTTGACACACCTAATCCTTAACAAGCCTTTTGCAAAGTATCTCTGATCTCAGTGTCTACTATGGGAGAAGTAATGTGTAGCAGAAATTCTATGTGAAAACAACATGGCAAGTACAGGCAGAGTAATCTGCACACGTTTCACACGTTGGCAGGTGGTAAAGTGTCAGCTGTGAATGTGTGAACAAAAGCACAATTATAACTTTCCCACATCACCTGCTCCAAATTAGCTGGGCTGATCCTCAAATTCTGCCTTGGCGATGGATGCAGGGCAGAAACGACAGCTTGGAAAGACTTTCTGTCACACACAAAGTGGATCATTTAAAACCAGACATTTCTGCTCCACTGTACTGCAGCTGATGATACATTACATGATAGAACAAGCGACACACTGAAAAACAAAGACCCAAACAGTTGTTTCATATTTATAGATTAAGTTTAAACTGTAGTTAAATAGAATCAAATTTAACAAATTTGACTCTGTATTGAGGAGATATTGCTTTTAAATTCATCTTAAATAAAATAAAATTTAAGTAGATTTAAAGCTCCCCAATCTTTTTTGAACAACAGGGCTAAAAATGTAGCCAGTACAGATGTGTCAAAATCTGCAATTGCTCCGATGGCCACTTGAGGCTGGCTTTAAAAAGTGGAACTGTCCTCATAGAGCCCAATGGTAACATTAGGGCAAGAGAGATTTCCAAGTGGTTAATGCTTGTGTTTCCATGAGGATTAGATTAGAAACTTTGATGTCCTCCAAGAGGCATGTTTTTTCTAATCATGAGGATTGCTGCCGCATATCTCAACTCTATCACAGAAGACTCTCTCGGCTCTGCTCCACTAAAGATACACGCTTCCTCTCTGGTTGCGCATGTTGGAAAACCTTGAAGCAGCCCTGCAGCAGAGACAGTGAGACTCGTGTCACAGTGAAAGCAACTGAGTGGGTCATTATGGACTGCTGTGATGATGTCATGTAGAGATTTGTTGGAGCTTGGTGTTCCTCTACAGTTCTGTGGATTATCAGTGAAATATAATAACTATGCTGCAGACTCAAGTCATGCATTACCATAAAAAAACTGCCAAAAGATCTGCATCATTCACTCATAGTTTCGGTCTCATCTCCTGGTTGAATCATTAACAGCGGGTGAAAATGTAGTTTATGCACTAATATGGAATTATTATGTGACTTCAGCACTGTTATTTGAGAAAATAGTGAGCATCAATGCCAACATCCTCTGTCGTACTAGGTGAGCCATTGATTGTCAGTAATTCTTAGGTAGTACTGGGAGACTAAACATACATTTCCCAAGTGGGGTGTGTGCCAACATCCATTTAACTTAAACAAAGTGCAAATGAAGCTGTCTGAGTAGTCTTGTGTTTGCAGCTAATGTGGCAATGTTAATATTTGCACACTGATGTGGGTAATGTCACTGTTTTAGTACTATTGGATCAAAGTGCTGCTTTTGATACAGTGGATCATACAATATTGTTGCACAGATTAGAGAACTGGGAGGGACTCTCTGTAATGTCTTCAAGTGGTTCAAATTATATCTTCATGATATAAAGTACTTTATTTCGCTTGGTAACTGTGTGTCCAATGAAATGGCAATAACGTGGGGTTCCCAAGGGCTCTTTTTTGGGACCCCCTGCTATTTAATCTCTATATGCTCCCCCTGGGCCAGATCACACAAAGTAATAAGGCTATGCTGATGATACACAAATATACATGTCAGTAACACCAGGAGATCGGGGACCTGTTAAATCTCTTGTGTCAATCAATGACTGAATGCAACAAAACTTTCTCTAGCTTCTCTAACAAAGATAAAACAGAAATGATAGTCTCCGGGAAACGTAAAGAAAGACAGAGTCTCAGCTCTCACCATCTCTCTCCCTTGTAGCTAAGAGCCAAGCAAGAAGTCTCAGGAGTTATCGGACTCAGATTTAGAATTCCAGGGTCACATCAAATCAGATTCTTCTGCTTTTTACCATTTGAAGAACATAGCTAGTCAGAGGAATGATGTCAAAGACAGACCTTGAGAGGCTGGTACAAGTGTTTATTTCTAGCAGATTAGATTACTGCAATGTTCTGTTCACCGAACTGTCGAAAAAAAGCTGTTCAGCAACTTCCAGTGTATTCAAAATGCCAGTGTAAGCGTCTTGGCAAAACCTAAGAAGTATGACCAGCTTCCTATTCTTACATTGGCTACCTACTGGTCTATAAGTCTCTCTGTGGCTCACCAACAAAATACATCTCTGATGTGCTTTTGACATTTAAACCCAGGGCTGGCCTACTGAATGCCCCAGGAGTCAAAACCAAAAACGGAGAAGCAGTGTCGTCTTATGAAGCAGCACAAACCTCCTGGAACAACCTCCCAGACAAGGCAAGACCAGCCCAGACTCTGACCACTTTAAAGTCTAAACTAAAAACAGTCCACTTCTTTTCAAAGTGCCACATTTAAAATTTGAGTTTTTTAATAACTCCCCTGTTTCAGACAAATAACTTTGATTTCTTGTGGTTTATTTTACTATCAGAGTTCAGTGAGTCTGTTACAACTATTTTCCTGGGCAAAGTATGTGTATTAGTAGGAAGGTAGCATGTTTTTTATGTATTGGATTTGTTGTTGTGGCTCATGTATGGGAGTAAGGATTTATGCTGCCTTGTTTCCTGCAGAGAAAAAACAGCAGGTTGTGTACATGAAGACAGCTTCTTTTATTTAACCTGAATTGCTTCTTTCACATGCTGATGGTTTCCCACTCAAATGAGTCTGAATGAGTTTGAATCTCATTCTATACGAAACAGTGCTTTTGACTAACCAGTTAATGAGCTGGCCTTGGGTATTGACTGTAAAGCCTAACATACATTTTAACATTCATTAAAGAAGTGGGATGGAGACAACCACAATGCCAGAAATGAATGATATGGTTATGATAATAGATGAGCTAGGCTTCTCACAAACCCCAGTCTCCCTAACGTGATTTGACTTTGTTCTCTGTAAAATCACAGTACTCACATTTTAAACCATCAGTTGTGGCTCAATGAGCAGTAGAGTGGGAGGTTACAGCTCTTAATACCGTCCTTCAAGAAAATAAAGTATTTCTTTGCCTTCCAAGGAATTGATAGGGCGGTCGTACTTCTGTCACCATGGTGATTGAGCAACCTCACACTTTGTGGTGGTTTCCACTCACAGAGTTGTTCCCTTCATACTCGGTGAGAAGCAGCAATCACAATGAATGACCTGGAGTGTTGGCTTTTCCCCTTACAGAAAATCAAAGTAAAAACCAAGCCAGAAGTCAGAGTCTCTCATAAAGCCACAAAGGAGCTGAGAGTCATTTGAAAGGTTCATGTTCTTTTTCTGAGCTTTTTAGACAGCACTATGTGCTAAAGGTTCCCACAGACAGGTTCAGACATCTTTGAAAGGTAGAGCAGTTTGAGAAGAAAGGCAGACAGGGACTTAGATCAGACAGAATGGATGACGCTTTCCACATTTTTAAACCATGTTTAAGTCAAATGACCATGTATGTCTGTCAGCCTTATCGCCTTCATCCCAATACAATTAAGATCCAAAAGGGATGCTTTTTTAATTGCATGTTATTTTGTCCCTGTCAGCGCGCCATGGTTAAGCCTCAGCAGCATTTCCCCGCTCTTGCTGTGGCCGCGATGGAAAATAACGACACCACTGTTCTTGCAATTCTATATTTCACCCAAAAAACACCCAGGTTTACAAGTCAAGAGTAATATGCACTTTGGGTCGAACAGACTCAAAACATCACCAGAGTAATACCAACTAAGAGTTAAGCAGTTACAGGTGTTCCTAACCTGTCTGAAGTGCCAGCTAAGTGGGAGGCAACTGACTGCAAGCCAGTCGACAATGTAGAATGAAGGAACAAAGGAAGAAATGAACGGACAAACCATCCCATGTGAAATTATTCACTGACATACTCACTGACAGTAAACCACAATATCATCATCAAGCAAACTTGAACCACACCCAAATAATGACACACCATTATTACCCTTAAATCTACACATGTACTTTATGAACATATACTTACATACACACTAATATACATCTACATTTATGCAGATGGCAATACAATATGGAATGACTTAAATTTTTCATTTAACTCAAATCGCAATATTCTCAGATTATTTAATCTTGAGGCTCATCTCTATGTCTCCCAGTTTTAATATGTAGTCGTAATCTACAACATCTTCACTTTGCACATACTGATCTCTGACTTTTAGGTAAATTATACTTATTTTTCACATGTATAGTCCTTCATAAATAAACAATAATTTCTCACTTTTGGCTTCAGTCAGATTTCTTGTATATTTCTTGTATATCTCAGATGGGCATGGAATTTGAACTTCTCTTTTCTCCACACTGGCTGCCTATAAATACTTATCTATAAGTCCACATTCTTCTCCTAAATTAAATATTTCTGATGCCCATACACATCTTAAAGATAAATCCCATGAAATATTTTACAGGCCACTCTCCTGGGTGGTGACCTCAGGAGCCTTTTCATGTAGGAAACAGAAAAAACAACTTGAACTCCTGAAGAGTGCAAATGCAGAGGCATTAACCGAGGATCATAGGGTGTTAGTGAGTATTCAAAGTGATCTAAACTGGTTAGACTTGCTTTATGTTGTCAATATGGACTTTAAAACTGTTTTGAAATTTAAAGTAATACAATTTTGATCATGTGACTTTAAATGTGATTAATCACTATTGATTATTGAAATTCAACTACCAGGCTTGATTAAAAAACAAATTAATTGACATCCCTAATGTAAGTGAATAAAGACATTGTCGAACACCAAAGTCCTAGGTTCATACTTGTAATGGTTTGACTAAGCATCTATGAGGTGCAGATTGTAAAGTTGCACACACTAAATAACAGCAACCATAAGATGTGGCTTTAAAATGTTTTAAAAACAGTGATTTGAATTTTTCAAAGTTACTTTTTTTTATCACATTTACAGCAACATTTGTGATTTTTTTATTTAACTTTTTCGTGAAAATGTCTACATATGTTAATATTTGGTTAAATTTAAATGTCAAATATAAATCTTGAAGGTTACATGCTAAATCTAAATGTTAAACGTGTTGTCTAAATGTTAAATATGAATATAAACATGAATAAAAATGTGTTTTAAATGATAAATATTTATATAAATGTTAAATGTTATATCTACATTTTAAATATAAGGGAAAATGTCATAAACCATTGGGGAATAAAAAGAGTAATGAACCCTAACCACGACTGAGTCGACAGAATTATTTAGCGAAGAGTAGAAGTGAGCCAGGATTCTTATACTGTTGCAGATGAGGAGATAAGTAGCAGGTGTGTGACTCAGCCAGGTGCCTGTTTGCAGGCCCTCCATGGAGACACGAACAAACGCACTCTAAAAAGACAGACAGGATGAGGAGGAGGAGACACAAGGTAAACAGGGACACACAAGGACAATTCAACACAGCCAGGCCAGAGACTTGACCAATGCTCACGTATCCGTCTGTTGTTTGCCTGGTCACTACCACAGCAGCCGTGAGGGGTTCCACTTTTGGTTTTAGGCCCCATGAAAATAAATCACATTTAGTCCCACCTCCACATCCCAATACAATTATTACAGCCTAACCTCATAGGAGACCCCAGGGTAGACCCAGGACTGGCTGTCAGGACAAGTTAGACCCTAATAACTGTGACTTAGTTGCGCATATGGAAGTAAATGGATGGAGTGATGGGCATTAATTGACATGATCTGTGATAGAAGTAATGGACTGGTCTAATGTTGGCACAGAGGCTGTTCTGATGTTTAACTGTTTAAATCAAAGTGAAGCATAAGCTGCAGTGGCAACATTTTGGCAAGACTCACGGTGCCGAAAGCTATGGAAACATTTCACATAGTGTTTTCTCCAAAATTACAATATCTGTTCTGGGCAATGTGAAATATGTTGTAGCCTTTCAAATTACTGAAAATGCAGACAGAGGAAAAGGCTCATTGACAAGATCTGACAAATCACTGAACATATCATCATCTGTGTCCTTATTCAAGCCAAAAACAAATCTGGACTATCTCTATATGTTTGAATCAACACTAACTCTTAAGCACACTTTCCCATCAGGTTATAATAACAAAAAACAGAGCAGTCAAACAGAAATATTTTTCAATTGCAATTAATCCCTAAATTTCAATAATTAATGATGATTAGCTGTCTGATTAGCTACTCCTGTATTCTAAGCTAATAGGTTGAAGCTCAAACTCAAAGAACTTCTGTTTCTGTTTGACACAAAGTGCATATTACTTTTCATCACAGCAGCAACAGCTGGGAGACACAGCCGAGCCTTAACTTTGGTGCGCTGAAAGGGAAATAAAACAGTAAGCAATAATTTTGGACCTCAGTCGCATTAATGTGTTAATGCTGACAGCCCCAGTAAAAACTTTGAATCAAGATGCATGAGGTAAACTTGAATATCTGCAGCAGCAGGTATTAATACTTTCTATTATTGAGATTAAAGTAACCCTTGATTTTAGAATATCTGCATTCATATAGAGCAGCTCAGTCCCTGTTGGGCTTTTCTTTGAAGTTCGTCGTGTTTAGTCAACTCAAGCAGAGAGCAATGTTGTGTTAGCAGCCAAGGGACAACAAAATATGCTCTGACGGAATAGTGCCACACTGACACTGAACAACATCTCAATCACACTGCATGTATTCCAGAGCCTCGGTGCACCTTGGGAAGCATCATCCTCAAACAAAATAGCTCCACTCAGCGATCAAGACATCAAATCCGCTCTTAGTGGGTCTTGATAGAATGATATCAGTACAAGCTGATGCAACTCGCTGGGGAATTATGAAACTGCGCTCAGCTTCATCTGCTCAATGAAAATTTCATCAGCAGCATCTTTTCCAGGCCAGAATGGGACAAGTCTGAGCAGCAGGGGTGCAGCTCTCCGGTTGCAGATTACTATGAAAACTCAGCAACGACAAACACAGCACACTCAAATAACAGCAAAGGATATTTGTCTTAGATCTGCAGGCAGGTGCTTAAATGCATGTACGGGTTGGTGTCACTAATAATCTGTCTGCAAATCATCTAGTGTAACACAGAAAAAGTGGATAGTGTGAAATACCCATTAAATAAATATGACAGTTATGAAACCCTTTTTCAATAAATTCCAGCTTGCAGCAGAGATTTAATGTAAGATTATGCCCTGAAAAGTTAACAGTACTAAGAATGTGATTTGAAGTATCACCCTTATCAATCAGAATATCATCGAGTCAGCATGAAAAGTTCATTTTGAGCTTCAGATCCCGTGACTCAAGGTGTCTTTCCGGCTGTGGGCTGTAGGTTATCTCTGCTGCTTGGGGAACAGGCGCCTGATAAATTATCAAGTACATCTGCAAAGTACAGCCTGCAACTATTCCATCTCTTACACCCCAGTTCTCCTCAAAGTAGGGTCAGAAACCCTTGGGGTCCGAGATTTTCCCATTTCCCAACGTTTTTTTATCTAGCACAGCACTATATTTTATTAAGAAGGACAGAATTTGAGTTTCCACTGCCCAAACTGTTGAAAGGGCTCTTTTGTGCTCAATTAAAGCTAAAACTGACTTTTTGGATTCCCATGTCAGCTTCTCTGGTGCTGACTAGGCAGCAACGTATTCAATGCCCCAATTTCTGCTCTACACGAGCTCCCATCTTTTCTGAACAAACACTATACATTTTTAAGCATTAAAATATGATCTCTGTCAGTCCCCTCTCTCTAAATGTGAACCGGGCTGCTGAAATATAAATGCGACCTTCACTTACCCTCTCTTTTAGGCATTTGGCTACAAGAGCTAGGATTCTGAGCAAGTTCCTAAAGGAAAAAAGTCAGTGTAGTGGATGGGGATGTTAGACACACACATGCACTTCCATTATGAACGGGGATTTTGGTTCCACATGTCGCTCCCAGGCATATCTGACCCCATCGTTGTAAATGAGATTTGTCTTTTCCAGACATTATGTCCCACCTGTGGGGTGAGAAGTCTGTTTTTAGAGCAACTCAGATGTTAACAGAGGTGGAGAGACCCATTAGAGCTATACGCTATTACACTACCAAGTCAACATCGGTATATAATGGCTGTGTAGTGTAGGAAACAATTAAAATCTGTGATATTTTCACTACACCTCACACTTATGATTTGCATAGCTATTTCGCAGTTTATCTTAGCAGCTTTTAGCAGGTGTTTCCAGGCTTTAGCACTGTTTGTTGCAACTCAATTCCACGCAATCCTAGCTGATAGGCAAGGTGCTTCTGTTTAGATTGAATAAATTAGTCCTGCTGCTGCTGATCGTTCACTTAATGGGGGTTGGTAATGTTGGCTAGTTTGTGAATGTGCTGTTCGGTGAACTCAATCTTTTCAATCAGGAGGGACAAGATTTAAAGAATGAAATGTTATCAATTACAACTTAATGAATAATGTAACTTGTCAGAAGATCTTTAGTCTAAGAACTCTATGGGGATATTTTGTGAGTGTAGAATGTCTGATTTTGTCAGCCAAGGAAATCCCCCATGGTGTCCAGACACTGGTGGTGGTGGCTGATGACTTTCTAGGACTGGATGAAAACTGAAGACAGAGACCAGGAAGAGATAGGGAGGTGGACGGGTGTGCACAAATCAACAGCGAGAAGGGACTACACAGCAGAAAAGTGATAGGCTGACAATAAGGGCATGTCACTGTGCTATTGGATGAGAGACTATGAGTGCTACCACTGATTAACCAATGACAGTATGCAGGTGAGAGAGGGTGAGCTTATGCGCAAGGGCGAGGAGAGTAAAACCACTTCTGTGAATGCAGGTACAGTCTTCCTGTCTGAACTTTTGCTAGAGCTACATTTGTCTGCACACTCTCCAGAGGCAGGGACGGTTTCAGCATCAACTGAATGATTTGACAGTGATGTCACTGTCATAGCAAGGAGGGCATGCCCACTCACACATACTTTCATACGAGGATCTACTGATACTCAGCAGTTGTAATAAAACCCAGTCTGAGCTGGTCTGTGTTAGTCTTTGTCTGGTCTTGATGTTCACATAAAACTGAACATATCACTTGAAGTTTGTAGTCTTATTTCATTAAAATACCAAAATACAGACATGCAAGTCTTGCCAGAAACCAGTGTGAGTGATTTCTCCAGCATTCAACAGGAATCAAAAAATGCAGAAAGTGAACATGGAGAGGATTTAATCAATTCTCCCCACTGACAGTGGATATCAGGGCTTGATCTCTTTACACCTGTTATAAGAGTTTACTTAACTCTTTTCACACTGTCTTATGATGGAGTGAGACTGTCTGACAACTGTGATTCAATGATGACCTTAGAGTTCTTTTCCAGATGGTCATATACTGTGTCTACCAGGCTTAAAGGTGCAAATGTGTGTAGATTTGTTGGATCTTATGTCGATACTGTATAAAAGCTCATTCTAAGTTAATAAAAACACAACAGTTATATTCAGGTGTTTGTACACTCATTTAAACATATCTGAATAAATTCCATTTAACTCTGTTCTGTTTAATGCTGCTAAATATTACACACTGCATATTTAAATTGTGTTGTTGACAAAACAAATCTTCAAGTAATGAAAAATAAGGAAAACTGAAACTATATACTTTTCATGTTTGCATTAAACATGACTGTCAATGCCATTAAAAGAAGAAATTCCAGGGCTCTTTTGAGCTCAGTAAGTTTAATAACTCATCATGTAGGCTAAGAATAAACCATCTGAAGCAGTAGAGCGGTTTAATCAAAGTTTTCACAAATTTTCAAAATGTCCTATTGACTGCTTTGGTAGCTCTTGTGTTAAGCAGAGCTAATAATGACCACCTGACCACAGGTACACACAAATAGGTTACATGAGCATGCAGGTAGTAGAGACGACATTGAAAGAGCTGTTTCCTTTGAGATCGGGATTATTGTGTAGAGGTGTGAGCTGCAGCTCTCCTGCTGGGAGTGCAGAGCGTCAGTGAGGAGAGAGCAGAGCACCTTGCCCCGATCATCTGACGGCAGACGGCCCCTCCCCGCTCCGTCCGCTCCCTCATCCAGTCTCTACGCAAAGCAGCGACTCGGGCACAACTCTACTCGCGTTTCTGCACACAGGCTGGTCTGCGTGAGCCGGAGACGGAGTCGAGTTATCCACTTTGAATAAACACGGATCGGTCCCTCCCCCCTGGTGTCTGCTTTCAGATGAACCAGTGATGAGAGTGGCCGAGGGGAGAGACGGACGCTTTTCTTCTGTGTGGACCAGCAGTGCGCAAAAGTGCGCTCCGTGGTTCAGCACCATCATCATTAACATCATCATCAACCTCCGCTCCTGAGATCAACCCGAACCCGAGAGGCGCGCGGAGACCCTCACCCAACCCACGCGCGAGGTAACGATTTTCTCCGTAGATTCCACTTTGTCTGTGTGAGATATCACTCCTGTCTGGCGCTCAAATGGCTTACACAATGGCTCACAAAAGCATGTTTAGTGCTTTTGAAATCACGGATGATTAATTCATCAATAATTGAGCTGGAATAAATGAAGAATCGGCTTGCAGCAAGCAGGATCTCTGCAGCTTTGAAACATTGAGTCGTATGAAATAAATACCTCGTCTTATCTCAGTAGTTCACGTTTAAATGATCTGTAATAGAATATTGATCAAACTAATTAAAATGCTTCATCCAATAAATTAGCTTTATAAGCTCCCACGAGGTCAACCCTCTGTAGATCCTGCGGGCTGTGCATTTTGAAAGCAGCTCCACGTTTACTCTTTTCATAGATTAAAAGTTCTGGTTAATGTTTTTCAGTTTGTGTGTATGAAATAGATCCAACAGTCATTCACAGGAGTTGAACTCTGGGCTGGAGACTGAAAGGTCTCTAGCTGTATCCTGCTCATGTCAAAGGGCAGGCATATGCCGCCAGTGGTAACTAATTCTTGTTCTAGTTGAACTGTAGCCTTGATGTAGCAGCATCACCACTGCTGTATCTGTTATCAGAGCTACCTACTGAAATTCCAGCAGTCGGGGATTAACGTCACAGGATGCAGATTGCCACGGGCAGTGCAATTCACCTTTAATTATGAGCATGTGGGTGTTGGCTTACGTGAGCCGGTGATTCTCCTGGCTGCATGATTTCTCAGAGGTATAAGCTGTGTTTGCCTGGAACAAGTTCTCTGGTCAAATTTAAAAACGAATAATGCTAGATTTTTTTTTAATTTCAGCTCGTTAATGTTTTCACAGTTACTGTAGAGCTGTACATAGTCTGAGAGGTGCTTTTAAGGTTAGGACCATGTTGGCACTGCGAAATAAATCAAAATGTCATATTATCGAAATGTGAGCTTCACATGAAATCTTTAAGTCTGAATTCAAATAACAAAATTACAAAACAAATATTACATGTTAACAAGCAATTCTTCTCAGTCAGCATCCCTATGTGTTTTACCTGTTGGATGGAGGCCTGGGTATAAAAGACATTCATTTGCATTATTTTGAAGCAGTAAGATGAAATTGGAGCTATCCATCAGCTACCCTCAGATGAAATTCCCAAGTGAGAGGTGAAAAAAAAACTTTTTTGACTTATTTCTGATTCAGGAGGGATAGGTTTGAATACAGGTGTTGGGTAAAACATGAAGAGCAGCAGAGAGACATAAAAGCTGAGTTACAACCAATAGGTGCTCTTTAATATTCATCTCTTTATCCTGCTTCATATTACTATTGCAATACTGAACTACGTAATCACACATATTTTGTCATATCATGGAGTCATATACCAGACTGTAAAAAACAATTTAAAAACATAATTTTTTTTAGATATTTATCATACATTTTAGAAGCAAACCTCAAGAATGCCCTGAAAATAAAAGTGTAAATAAGATTAAAACTGTGATAAATGTTTGCATATTGAGTCAGAACTGAAAGGCTGTTGCTGTAGAGAGAAATGAAATTGGAAGAGAAGTGGAACATGGATGGACAATGAGGGGTTAAAGGTCAATATGAAAGAGAGGGTCGCCCTCGTTATTTTCATACCCGACTAACCAGCATGAATGGGGCGCCTGTTTATCCATATTTAAACTGGGACAAATACTCATTTTGCTTTTATTTGTTCATAAAACAAAAGTCTGAGCAAAGGTGAAGAGCGACAGGAGACAGCAAACACGATGGTCTGAGGGGTTTTCCTGACAGCGAGTGTTTATGAGTCTGGTTGTAGAGATGACGGTAGTCCAGGGAAGCGTCATGATCTCCAAATGCCCCAAAGAAAACTCATGGTGTCTCATTGATGTATGACTGGACAGACATACAGGGCCGGTGGATGTTCCAGCATCATATCCGCAGAGTTTCATGTTGTAAGAATAGAAAGAGGAGGGAAAAACAGGGAGAGATACTGTTTCTCATCAACAGTTTCCTGCTATGATGTTTTGTTTGATGGTGTTGGCTGCAATAGAACAAAGAGGGGGGCAAAAGAAAAGAACAACAAAACAAAAGAGCATCGTCTTTTCCTCCAGTTTTCTAATCAAAAGCAATCGAAAATAACAAGAGAAATGGATAAATATTTGATGAGGTTATGTTTGTTGAATTAAAAGAAAACTATTAGCTGAGGCACACAGGGATATTCGTTAAAAATGCAAATTAATTCCAGAGTTTTTCCCTTTCTTTTTTCCTGGGTTGGTTGGTGTTCGTTGGCTCTCCCTCAGGAGATAAAAGAGCTTTTATGAAAGAGGCAGAGCTCTTGCTCGTTATTCTTGATGCAATCTCTGGGCTTAAATTTGTGCATTAAAGTCTAACCAAAACTTTTTTTTTCTTTCTCAGAAATTAGACCAATTGTTATCTTGGTTGTTTGCATGGGATTGTGTGTTAAAATACCAGGAAAAAATATGTATAAAAAGAAAAAAGTCACTATAATTGTATTGATGCAATAAATGTGGCATGTGATAAATAATGATCCATTTAACATTGTGTTCCTAAAGTGTGTGGAGAGCAATGATATGGCCACCGCAAATATATTCCAATCACAGAGCTCAAAATTGTAAATCTTGCAAAGTGTCTCACAGTCAAATGTGACTTCAGGAAACCTGGCAGACAATGGGCAGGAAGAACCGGTGACAATCCACAGACTGCTCAGCTGTCCTAGATGCTAAAATCAGAGACTCGGACATCATATACCTGATTGTTCAGTGCGCTGCAGGCAGAAGAACAAGAATGTGTTGTGTTGTAGTGAAAAACTGAATGGGCTATTTGATAGCAAGTTAAGTGCTGGCAAATTTCCAAATAAAGCGTACAGTTAAACCGGAACTAGTTCCTTGGTTTGAGTTTGTTAAAATCAGATAAATCACACGACAGATCTGATCATGTCTGTAGTGGTTGATAGCCTAGCCTCTGATCCAGTTCTCCGGACAGTTTCTCAACAAAGACCTCACAATCCCTTTAAATATCTCACACTTCAGGAAGATTTTAACAGATAATATGTAGCACCATAAAAAACTCAGGACTTTGCTTACTTACAGAAGAGGGGAATCAGGCTCAGATTAGCTTGATTATACAGTGTGAACCTTACATTTCATGAAGTTACTCAAATGAGCACTTATTTAAAGCCAAGCCGAGACGAAAAAGCTAAGATGTTTCATTCCTAAAGTGTATCGGTTTTGAGTCTAACCTCAGTAGCTCATTTCTTGATGCTAAATTAACACTTGTTTTGCAAGTCTAATTTTGGGATTGGATAGCTCAAAAGAGGTAGGAAATGTAGAATGAAGTAGAGAGTGTAGGATGTCATGGGTTGAGACATGGGCATGGAGTTCATGTTTTAGCTTTTTGGCTAAACCAGTGCTCTGAATGTTACACTCTTATTATAGAAAACTAGAATTTATGGGGACAAATTCAACGTTAGATCAACACTGCACTGAGTGTGGGAGAGTAGCTAATGTCTGTTAGTTCTTGAAACAACATGAAAGAAAAGCGACTCCATCATCTTTGCAAATTTTATCAAGCCAAGTAGAAAAGGGGGGAGCTAGCTCCTACTTGGCAAATGAATGCAAACGAAGAACTGTTGTACTGCGGAGACGTCCTGGCATACAAATCTTAATTCTTTGTTTAAGAAAATATGTTGTTAGGCTATGGACCCCATAAAGACTGTCATCTATTTTCACATATCATAAGATTTGTGGTGCAAAATGATAAATCCCATCAATCATGTAATGGAACACAACCATATTATCAGCTGAAAATAAATGCAGTATCATTATTGCTGTACAGTGCAGATTTCTGTGACGCTCCCAAAAAGACTCTATCCTTTTTGAAAAATGCTCAGTACCATAAAAGTTCTCATTTCCTTACCCAACAGGGAGGAGAATTAAAACTTCAGTAAATATTCCTTTGTTAGAAACAAGCAGGCCTGCTGGTTGTGGGACAGCGTGCTGGAGCAGCTTCTTCTTGTTACCATAGCGACTGGGCTCATTTGGACCAGGTAACATAATTTCCTGTGCACCCTGCTAAATAGAAGCTGTCAGCTGTCATGAGTCCGATGATTGACTTTGATGTGAGTTAATGATCGCTCTGTTCGTCTCGGAGCTGCGGGACTCATTCATTATGCTGAATTGAACACGTGTTTCATTTTAAGACTGAACTGTTTGACCAAGCTCATTCTCTGTCCTGCTGGCTCCATGATCGTGGATATTTGCACCAAAACTATTGAGTTACCCGAATGCGATCACTCATGCAGCATTGTGATGGTAATGTCATACAAAGGCTAATTTTTGTGTGAGTCTGTTGAGTTGGCTGAATCCTCTGTCTGCCTCCCTTGTGGACTGATTCCCGATCAGGCTAACATTTCATATCAGCCTTATGGGGGGAATATTAGAGGATTAGCAACAACTTTATGCTTATTCCCCTACGTATCTTCCAGGCCTCTAAATCCTGTGGAAGCCATTGTTATTTTAAGTAGCTTGGCAATTGAGCGTGGAAGCAAGCTCTAATTCTCCCAAGTGTTTGGTGATGGGGAGCGGCAGAAAGAGCTTGCTTTTTGCAGTTACCTCCCCAGCTATTCATTCTCTTTCATGATGTGAAAGTGAGCAACAGAGAGAGGGCCGTGAAGCCGCCTGCCAGGACCTCTTCACTCCAATCCTTGGTTCATGCATAATAGATAAGTCACTGTAACTTACAGTACCAGGGCAGAACTAGGCTAATGCCCAGATTTGCATATTTGTGCCGAATTCCATAATTCATGAGTGTGCAGCAAGCAGCAATCCATGGTGTAAAGAGCCACTGTGGTCCATGTGTTGTATCTCAGGGCTTGTTACTCGCTGTGTGCACCAACAACATGGTAATAAAGCCTTGGGCATTTTGGCTTGAAACAGAGAAAATGCATGTATGATATCAAAGTTGACAGTCTCATTAAGCATCCAAAACATCAGAGTGAAAATAAGAGTTCAAAACTTTGTGAAAAAAAAATTCATTTTGTTGTGGAGACCGCTTGTGGATGTGTGGCCAAACACATTTTGAGTGACATCCGTCTGGTTTTACACACATGGATGGAAGGTCTTATCATTTAGTTAGTGCGGCCCTGAAGTCATCAGAGGAGGGAGCAGCCCAGCTTAAAATATTCAAGTCAATTTGTCACTTAACCGTGGTATACAAAATACTATGCTATTCCATATCATAGCTGCCAATTAGAAAACACTTGCAACATGAGTTGAGACTTTACCAGTTGCTCTGAAGGAGGAACAATTTCTAAATGAGGGCTCAGTTGTGTTAATTTGCGCCTTTCTACCCTCCTTTGGTGAAACACTCATGACTGGCCATTGGCAGTGGACCCTTCCTGTAACTTCCAGCCACAAATATAAAACCATGGACGACACCCCTGTGGCCATATTTATTCTGTCTACAGATAACGCTTATTCCCATTGTAAAAAGTTGAAAGCTTTTGTGTATTTTCTATGGATGAATCACAGAATTATGACATCATAAATACCCAAGCATAGCCACATTCCTTTCATACCAAGTGTCAGCCTCTGGTGTTGAAAGATGAAACCATGTAGTGCCAAAATGCCAAAAACTACATGTCCCTGAGTGTTCACTTGAGGCTGATTTCTAAAACCAAGAGGTATTTTTGTAGTTTTATTTTTTTGAGAGGGGTTTTATGAGGTACTTTTCAAATGTAGGTGTATTACCCACAGCCCTGTTATTGAGAACCCAAAGGGAAGCTAGGGTATCAACCGCTGCAGACAGGGCCAAATTGTGTCATTTAGCAAATTTGAAGTCCAACCCGAACATTAAGGTCATTTTAAAATTTCCGTGTAATTTATTTTGCCATCAGGAAGCCTCTTGTTGAAGTGTTCCTCTGTCTGCTGTGTCTGCTGATCAGCTGTTTGCATCACAGGGCCTCAGATAAGACAGAAAATCAGAGTGTTTTTTAAGTGACAATGACATGCCTTCAAACTATCTGAACTATCCCTTTAAAATGTGTATTCATACTGCAGACTTAAACATGTTTACAGTCTGGAACAGAAAAAGGGTTTGACCTCTATAAGTAATTTCTTTATATGTAACAACTGTACAGTAGATGCATTTTTGTTATATCACTAGTCCATTTTGATTATATTAAGGCGAATAGTTATGCATCATTAGGCGTAATCAGGGGCGTCACTGATTGCTCTGACAGGTGGGCACGCTGTAGCTGCTTGCTGGGTGGCAAGGTTTGAACTCCATTGTTTTGCTGGTTTCCTAATAAGCTGGAAGCTATTTGGAGGCAGCACTTTCAATATGGCGATTTCCATTGTTGGGCTTTGTAACAACTCTTCAGAAACTAATGGGTGGGTGCCACCATGACTCCGTCCATGATGAATACAGTCCATAATTTGGAGGTATGTGTAGAATTTGGCTGCATTTAGCAGAAAAGACATGGTGTGATGGAATATAATATTCATAAGTATGTTTCAAATAGTGTATGATCATCTGTATGTATTTTTTATTGTGTTTTTGTTAACTTAAAATGAGCCTTTTGTATCTACGTAAGAAGTGGGGCCCCTTCATGGAGGATGCCATCTTGTACTGCCATGCTTTTACTTGACAAACCAGTGATGAAATGTTTTTGTATTTATTGAGAGGCCATGAGAAATGCACAAGTTAGTGGAAGAAGAAGATTGTTGGTGGTTGTTTTGCGCTATGAATTTGTATGGTAAAAACTTGAGTAATGGAGCATCATTCTTATCACACATCACAGCAGCTTCTTGTCCTCAAAGGCCACCATCGCATCACTGATGAGAGAGAGGAGTCTGACCACTAGATATCCCTAAAGATTACAAGTTCTACACACTGTATCTTTAAATCCAGTACCAGTTAGTCAAAGCCACTTCATTGACGTATTTCAGAGTTTCAGAGTTTGGACGTTCACTTACTTCTGATACTTTGTGTATGTGTATTTTTATCTATGTGAGAACCTGTGTCACATAGTTAGTAGGCTGTAGTGGATTTGTGTTTCCAGTGGCTTTAAAGAGCAGCATTGAAGCTGTTTCGCGAGCTGTGTGTTTGTCATCAAAAGCCCCCGCGTTTGAACTCAGCCCTGGGAAAGCCTCATTAAAAGCACACAGGATCTGATGACAGAACGAGACAACAGGCTTTTTCCTGCTTCATTTGCTGCCATTCTGAGATAAACAGGCGGGGGAAAGGGAGCAGGGTGAGGGAGGAGGAGACGGTGGAGGATGCTGACACCTGCTAGTGAACAGATTTCATGGGCAACTTTTTCATCAAGAGGTTCAAGAAACCTTGACGCCGCCATCATGGCCAAGCGTTATGAAGTAGATTTATCATTCCACTTGATGACTAGCCGAGTTATTTATTCATTACCTTTGTTCTCTGCTGCCTCAGATGAGTAGACACATGCCAGCCACATTGCTCACTGTGTGTGTTATACATCCTGTTTTTTTTCCTCTCACACCCATGTCTCGTCATATTTGTCGGATGGATGGTATCTGCCGTTTCAGAGGGATCACGACCCCCTCTGGTGGAGTGAGATTTGTTTTGATTCAGATGCCTCTGCTCTGCCATATGTATCAGTTTATCTTGTGTGGGTGTGTGTGTGGTTGTGTGGAGCAGCAGAAGGATAAGTAACAGATAGTGGTGTATAAAATTATCACTTGTTTCTGCTCCTGAAATATGCTCCTCATCTGAGAAGCAGAGAGCAGAATATTTAAGGAAGATTTTAATGAGATGATTTCCTGGGAAGGAGGCTTTTTCTCCATTAACGTGGAGATATTAAGATTATCAGGGATGAGATGGGACATCATTTTAAGGCAGATTTATGAACATTCTGCATGTTCAAGGAGTCGTATTACCTGCTGGATCAAGTGTGTGTCAGTCTTATAGAAGAGAAACTACTTTCAGGGCAATGTTAATTCACCTCACCTTTTCCACCCTTTCGTCTGCGCTCTCTTAGCTGTGCACATCATCGTGAGTTATTTTGAAAGAAGATGAATACTCATGCGGAGAAAATGTCAAGCATTGGTCGTTTCTTTTGGCTCACGCTCTTTCTGCCACCAGAAGCAATATTTGACATTTGTTCTGAAGACTAAGATCTGTGTATGTCTAAATATAAAAATGTGATCTCTGGAGGCATTGATTTTAGGTGTATTGCCTGAAGGTCAGACACCTCACAAAGTCAGCACAGAGACAATATGTGCTTTTATTTCCGAGTGAGGAGAATAAAAAAACTCAGTGTCCTTTGAATCCAAAACTTAAATCCTTATTGTGCTCTCGACAGAACTTCTGAGGTAGAAAAAGTTATTAAGGAAAGGTCTAACATATCTTTCACTGGTAAAAAAAATATACTGTTAACATTGAAAATGTATTTAACAAAGACTCCTACACACATGGATGAAGGACAGGCACAAAGTAGTCCCCAGAGAAAGCTGTCCACCCCATGTTAATGATGCCTCTGTCATGCTCAGTGACAGGGGCCTCAGCAGTCACATCTTCAGGCTGAGCAGGGAGCTGTCCACGGTGCTGAATGAGACCGTTCATCTTGGTTTGCAGAAGAGAGAAAGCCCAGAAAACACCTCTCTTTTTTCCCCATCTGAAAAGGAGAATACTGTTTTCTAAAAGCTGAAATTGAACTTTGAAATATGCTTTTACTCTGCCCAAGATGTTTTCCCCCTTTTGGCCGAGCACAGAGTGGATGCAAAGTGTTGTATGTCTGTTGAAAGACTGCTAAAAATAGTCAAAGGTACAATTTATTGTGATTGTGATTTATTGTGGGGACTACTTTGGATTAAATAGGTAAGGTTATCTGGGATAAAATGCTGCATTTCCCATGAGCACCATCACCCACTGTCATAAAGCTGAGGCTTTTGCTTCTGTGTGCAATTGTTGTGCAACTGAACAAACACAGATCTTTTAAATGCTGGTTTTGGTTGCTGCTCTATGTATGAGTTTCTATGTTTTATTCTTGTTTCTCTCCCATTGCTGCCCTCTAGCACTCTCAGATGATTTTTGTATGTGCTTGATCTTACATTTTATTTGCTCTGCTGTATTTGCTCTGTTGTCTCTACCTCAGCACCATTGTAAACAAGGATTCCCCCTCAATATGTTTCCAGAGGATTTACACAAAACGAAATTAAATTAACGATCTGTAGAAATTAGGTGTTTTAGCCAGGTTTTGTCAGGCTGCAGAGATGATGTAATGTATTGATTTTGTTGCTGCATACAATTTTAACTTAACAACAAAAATTTTGATTTATTACATTAGTTAGCTACAAGATTTACCAGTTTAAAATTACTTGTTAGAGCCCAGCTATTATGATGTGTGCTCCTGTGTCCCAATAAATGTCAGAATAATGTATACAGCATATACTCAGGGTTTAACTCTTTTGTCCTCAAAGAGCAGTGAAGCATTCACAGGCCAGCATGAACATTAAATCTTGTTTATAGCATTTTGCTCTTCTACTGACCAAAGCCCTGGTTGTACAGTTTTTTTGTCTGCAATAATACTTCATCAGAAAACATACGTCTTTTTGATAATCCTGCTCCAGTATCAGCGATGAGTACAACACATTGTGTCAAAATAGGAATCAGAGGCATCAGTATAAGAGTGAGACTATTTGAAAATCAGTGACATACTCCTCACAGTCCAATTTTTAACTGTTACAGACAAACCACATGATTTATTTAACATGAATTTACCAACATGTGATCACATATAGTGAAATGTACAGAGTAGATGTATCCCCATTTATGCATACATTTCACATGTACCTACATGTGTTTTTGTAAAAGTGAAATTAAAGAAAAAAAGAAAACATAGGTAGAAAGAAGAGTCAAAGAAAGCAAAAACAGAGGCCGTAAAATCCATCAGCATCTGGAAGGAGAACATGTTTTTCATTTATTTTAAAAGTTTTTTGGGGGGATATTCCTCTATTATTGAGGACAGCTGGAGAGAGACAGGGAGTGTGAGGAGTAGAGAGTAGGGTATGACATGCAGCAAAGGGTCCTGGCCAAGAGTCAAACCAGCAACCACTGCAATGAGGACTAAAGCCTCTGTATTTGGGTGCGCTTGAACCGCCAGGCCAAACCATGCAGCGCCCCTGTAAGACTCTGTTTTAATGGGATTCATGTCAATGAGCTGCAGCTCTCTGCTTTCTGTGTGCTTTTGGTTCAGTGTTACAGTGCTCATTATAAAGTATTCTTCTCAGATTTGTTGTTTAATAAATCAGACACTGATGGTACAGCATCGAGCTGTACCGATTTTCATCAGCCCTTTGTTGTCTGCCAAAAATAACTTGCAGAGGTAAGGGGGTACTTGGATGAAAAATATATTGAAGGAGGTACACTACTGAAAAAGTTTGAGAACCACTGTCATGGACATAAATATAAACAATGTACAATGACCATGCCGTTTCATTACATAGTGCACAATGAGACCATTGTACTGCTGCAACCATGTGGAAAGTCCTGTGTTTCTGGGAGATGGTGTTTCTAAGTTTCACTTCAGTCCAATGTCTCAGATTTGTAATGGCTTATTTATCATATTTTTAGATGCATCAGTCTGTTTTTTATTTGCTGCAGTGTTCTGCAGCTGTAGTTCCATTATCTCAATATGAAAAAACATAATTAACATTAATGTGTTAATAAAGCCATGATCACTCAGATTCTGCTTCCTTTTCCCATTTTCATATTTGGTGTATTTTTCCATTTCCCTTGGTGTCATATTTGTTTGCTCATTTAATCTTGTAATTATATCATTTGTTGTTTCCACTGATCTACAGTATGTGTGTAGCAGATGTTCAGTCATTTCTCATAAAGTGGTTATTGTTTGACCAGTTGATAATTACAAGTAGTGCTAATTTGGGTTTAAGAGGATAATGAGGAATATTTTCATATTTGCTGGTAGTTCGTTTTTTTTTTTTTTGTTTTTTTTTTTAATCATGGGAACAAGTGAGCCGAAAAAAAGCCAAATTATCTCTCAAATTGAGATTTAGCAAAATGACATTTAATAACCCACAGCAGCTTCATCTGATTTTGAGGTGATTTGTGTAGAAGGAGCATGTTTTCTCTCTTTGTTCTTAGTAATGTTTATAAGTTAAAGAGGATGATTCATTTGTGCTGCATTCTGTTCAAAACTGAGCTGCAGTATTAATGCATCGCTGTAAATTAACCCACTTACCAGCCATCATTTCAGCACCAGGTAAATATTTCATGCATGCAAAACATTATGTTCAAGTTATGCGTGCATATTCTATTATTGAGAATGATTTTGCTGCGGGGGTTTTCTCATACGAAGCAGACAAACAGATCGGTCCAAACTAGCTCCTGCAGTGTTTTCATTCAGTATACATCCACAACAAAGTTTAAGAATATGTTAGAACAGATTTTTTAAGGATGGTTTTTACATTATATCTTCATATTTGTTAAGAACTTAAAAAAAAAAGTTGAAATCGTGAGTGTGAAAATAGCTGTCCCAGTTATGGAGATAACTGCTGGCTGTAGCTTGGCCCAGTAAAGATCACAGATTTCAGGCCTCACCTCAGTATAAGTTTTCATCACACAGCGAACTCTTTACATCATTTCCACCTAATAAACTGCAATAGGATTACAAGTGTGGGCTGTGATCTGCTCCACAGGTCTGGAGCACAGTAGAGATTAGGTACGCCATTTGATGTCTGCGTCTGAGGTTCCAAAGGATAATTCATCACCCTCATTTCATCACCATATGTGCCAGTACAGAGAAGGTTGCCCTGGCTATTGTCCAAATGCAGCACCGAGGGTGAGCTCATGTTGTTTTTTGATAAAATGTAGTATGAGCTGAAATGTTCAGTGGATCAATAGATTTGTTGATGGATAGAGAATTTATTTTCACAAACATTTCAAAAGCTGCTTGGTGGTTAAATTTATTCATGCAAAAACACAACAATTTTTCTGATTCCATGATCTCAAATGTGATTAATTCTACTTTTACTAGTTTTTTTGTGGTGGTTTTTAAATATTATTGGATTTCTGATTGCAGATCAAGCCTTTTAAAAATGTCTGCTTGAGCTGTGATGAAATGTTTATGTTAATTTTACAAATATTTTTGACATGATAAATAAATTACCACTGCATCAAACAAATGTAGAATTTTTTTTGGGGGGGGGCAGTGAATTTTCATCAAAGCTTTAGTCACTGGTTGGAAGATGAAGAGGAAGAGAGTGGTTGTTGTGTGCAGAAGAATTTGTATTGGAAGTCATATTTGATGGTAAAAACTAGCCGAAATGAAGATCATTTACTGGTCCTCAAAGGGATGAGCAAGGGAGTGCTTCAATCTAGAGTCTGACCACTAGATAAGGTCTGTACAGTCCACAGCAGTACAGATCCTTGTGTTAGTGTGAAGCAGACAGTCATGGTTGTAGAAAGTTAAAGGATAAAGAACAGTACAGGACCTCACACTTGTCAACAGAGCTGTCAATCATTACATCACACCTCCCCTTTTGCCCCTTTTAGCATCAAGCCAATTAGAAATTAACTCCTCTGAAAACTGAACACGTTTAGTTAGCATGACACAGGCTTACTGCGACGGCAGAAAGAAGGTTTGAGAAAAATGTATTTGACATGTTTTTAAATTGTTTCTAGTTTGACCCATGTCCAATCTGTTATAATGGAGGATGCACGTTTTTTAAACATAGTACTGCAGCCAGTCACCAGGGGGAGCTGTAATTGTTTTGGCCGCACTACTGATAGCTGTTGTTCTGGCGATAGTTTTCATACTGTCCATTGTAAGAACATCAAAGTGTTAAAGCTTTATTCATGAGTAATTACAACTAAAAGATAAAATGTGTTGTCATTTTGAAAAGGGGCTGCAGTGTGCACGATAAGTACTTTGCTTTAGGTACTTTACGTTTATTTTGATGCTTTTACTATTTTATTAATCACATGCATCATCATATTTCTTCAGTGTAATACTGCTTTTATGAAAATAAAGAAAAGGAAAAAAAGATGAGAGTATATTTTCTTCACCTCTGACATAGAGTCCTCTCTGCAAGTCTTAACTCATGTGTTGATGTTCAACACATGTTAGGCATGTGAGTTGAGGATTCAGTCCTCAGTTCGTCTCAGGTGCAAGAAATCAAGCAGAGTTCAGACCTGCTTGTTAGTATACTGTAAGGTATGTTTGATTGCCTTTTTTCTGCTGAGTATGTGTGGCTGTGTCTGTGCAGTAATGATTCCCAGAGCAACAGATGCAGTTGCATCAGGCTGTGATTTAATGCAAGGAGCTCTCCACTTGGGAAAACTCATTGCCCAGCAAATTAAACCATTACCTCCCCAGTTGGAGTTAAATATGGAGAAATGACTCATTTAATGTCTGATTACTGCCTAATACAGTCATCCAAACAATGGCGACCAGTCATTCCCACAAGCAAATTCTGTTTCTTTTCAAAATAAGGGCTAGCAATTGCTTGTCAGGGTCACAGAGGAGTTTTTATTAAAAGATGCACGCTAAGAACACAAAATAATTCATCTATTCGGACTCATTATGACACGGCCGTCCGGTCCAAAGATTCGTCTTCATTATCCAGCCAAGCACCAGCCAGATAACGCCGCCTCATTTGCTTTCCGAGCCTCATTTTTCCCCAAACGATAATGCAGCTTCTCTTTTGTGTGGCTGTTGTGAAGACAAGCAAGCCATTTTCAATATGCATGCAGGATTACAAAGGTTAATCATCAATTTAAAGCTAATCTTTGTTAAATACCAATAGAGGCATGGTGTGTGCTCGAGACAGATATAATCAGGCAAACCCCAAAACAATCCTCCATCTAAATGAAGTGAAAGATGGTTAATCTAGGCTCTGCAGCGGGGGTTGATGAGCCAGGAAAGAGGCCGAATTGCATCACACTTCTCCACTAATGTTGGGCTATTTGCAGAATGTAGTTGTTGAATCTTCTGGGCTAACTTTGGAGACTGTTCCACTTGGATTAAGGGTTGCATACAAAGCACGTTCATGCAGTGCTTTAAAGAAGTCCTCAGGGGGAAATTTAAAGAATCTGTATTGCTTCATTATTGCCATGGAGTCAAAATAATTATGGAGTGTTCAAGTTATGCAATCAAGAACAAGATTCTCCTCCCCTCCGCTCTGTCTGGGATAATGAGTAATTAATTTTCCCCTTTTTTCTCTGTTAATATGCAGGCGACTGGGAACACAGGATCCCAGTCATTATCTGGTCTGCTCTGGTGAAACATGTCTGCCAAGTTGGCTAATTAAAATTAGAGCTGGTTTTCTTCCATCCCACCCTGTTCCTATTTGACAAAGGTGTCTATTCCTGATATGAGTATACCGTAGACTTGTGTATTAGAGGTATGCTGGGCCTGGAAAATTTTGTTCTTTAAATAAAATACTTGGGTTCTATTAGTTTCTACCCTTCTCATGCAAATAATTAATAACACAATTTTGATGTGCTGTTTTTTACTTGTATTTAGCTTGTACTTTTTTATATTCATAATGTACAAGTTTTGGAAGTGTCCACTAAAGGGCAACATGCAACGCTTGAATATAAGAATTAATTTCATCTTAATTTTTGCGTGCAATAAGAAAGTTATTGATTTCTTTAAACTATCACATTTTAAGTTTTTCACATATCCACTGAGGTAGGGATCCTGAATTTGAATTATTGACTTGAGTTTTAAAGTGCGTCTGTGTTGTAAAGGGAAACTGGGAGAGCATGGATTTGAGTGTAGATTTAAACTCTACCAATATAAACACGTTGAATGAAATTTATGTAACACCTTGCACAAAATACATATTTTGATAAACCTGCAAGTTTTTATTTCTACACGTGATTTTTTTTTAATCAGCAAAGTCTCACAGTTAATGTTAATTGTAATTTAGATAAAGCCAGTGATGCATGAAATCCTGTTAAGTGAACAAAGGAATAAGGCTAAAAATCAACAACATTAAATCAATACTTTTTGCTGGTGATTCAAGCAATATAATTGCTTGAATCACCAGCAAAAATCACCTGCGAGGGTCTTCCAAAGATTTGTACAACATTCCTGAAATACATGGCATTTTCTGTCGGCCATCTTGATTTAGAGCATGGATTAAAGTTATCCTTCAGTATGATGAATTTCAATTAATTTCAAAAATTGGATGACTATGAGCATTGTGTTTCTGACAGAGTAAAAAACAAAGAGAAGAGATTTGATGACATGAATATACTGCTGTTTCACTGCCAGCAAGGTAATGTTAGTGATGCTGTCACACAAGTGCAGTAATATGTTTCTGTGAGATTTTGACATGACCATAAATGTTATCTCATCTGATACGAGATGTCGGGTTGAGATGGTGTTTGTAAGCTTTTCTTTTGTTAGCATTGCCCTGTCATGTCTTTTTGCATTTTTTTACATCTCCACAATTTGCTTTACCCAGTAAGAAAAGTATGAGGTAATAACTAGCTAACTTGCACAGGCATAAAATGTACCTGACTGTTGGCCACTCATACAGTAGGCCGCCACAGTTAGGTTGTCTCTGTAGTCCTGCATCTGGAAGAGAAAATGTAAGTTTTTCCAAACAACATTAAACATAATGAGTGCCTATAAAATCCTCTGTTTTTGGCTATAATCCCTGTTTTTAGGGATTTGTTACACCTACAATGGTTGGCCAGTGGGTGACAGTGCATAAGATGACTTACTAACGTCTGCTGAAGTGGGTGGTGTGAAACCATTCCATCCAAACCAACACTTTTAATAGAAAACTGTTTTTGAACAGCTGTTAACTGCTGTGACCACAATGTCACAAGGGTTAAAAGCAAAGGAAATGAAAGTTGTGTAGTGAAATAACTTTTACTTCCTGAAATTGTTGTATTATAGCTCCAAAAAAACACATTGCATTTCGTATTGCCCTAGGCCATCTCAGTCTCCTGGGCATGAATTTACAATAATGGGAAATAGAATCAGCTCACCTTAATGGCTCAGGCAGTAATACTATTGACAGGGTAGACTCCTTTAATAAAGATAAGCCCCGCAGAAAATCAATAACCTGAACTAATTTCCAAAAGGACTCAGACTCGTCTAGACAAACAGGGCTGTCACACAAAACCAAACAAGCCTCACAAAGCCATTTTAGAGCCTCTTTTTCATTGGTATTACAAACAAACCAACTCTGTTTTCTCATCTTTGCAACAAGACAAGCAGGCCAACAAGCAGTCCTGCAGACGCCTTTTCTGTGATTCTTTTTATCCCCCTATTAGGCCTGTGACGCTGGGTCTACAAACTTCTCTAATTAAGAATTCGTCTTCAGCAAATTCATCCATAAAGCGTGCCTGGGTGCAGACTGTGGGGTGATAAAAGGAGTTATTGGGCCTGCGACCTCCTTTGCTTCTTATCTCCCATAAACACTTCAGTTGGTTTTACAGGGCCACGGAGGCGGCAGAACGAGCAATATGCCAAAGGGGAACAGTGGGGGACTGATGACTTATTCATGAAGAACGGAAAAACAAGACGGCACGGATGAAATTGACAGTGAGACGTCCTCACACTCTAAGTTGTTGTGTAGTTCTGATAAGACTGTCTGCTAACTGGAGATGATTAATCTTTGGCCTGGGTTTCATTTCAATATGCAGCACAGTGCAGCTTTAAGGATAAATTATGTAGTATGGAGCCCTTCAACCCTCTGATAACGGATCCCATTCCCAATTTTTTTTACATCATCCTGTTTAAACTGCCTCAAACAATACTTGTTTAGCTACAGCTCCAGTTCTTTTACCAGTCAAATGAAAATACCTCTATTATGTTTGTCATTATGTTGTGTGTTGGTCGTGTAAGTGAACTGGTGGTTGCCAGACATGAAGTCGGGGGTCCTGCTCACCCTGTTGAGATTTTATTTTGCATCCATCACCACTAGTTCACTATACCATTTCAAGTTTATACCAAGCTACCAGCTATGGACACTCCTTTAAATATAAATGACACTGATGTCAACATTTGTTCTGCTGTCTCTACCACTTATGGCTAAAGCTACTCTGCTGCTGGGCTATATAAATGGCAGCCCCTTAGGCCAAATCCGGCCCGCAGGCAACCCCAGAGTGGTTCCAACCTGACCCACACACATGAATCCAATATATGAAAAATTATGAGCATCACAAACAGTGTTCAAGAAAGTAGTTAGGGAGTGAACCATCTTACTACATTCCAATCTTTGACGTTGTACATGTGAAGTACTGATCAGAACAGAGGCTTAAAGAAGTATTATATCAAACATTCAAACCATATAGTCGTCAACATTAAATGCCAAAATAGTGCAAAATAAACAACAATGACTCCTCAGTTTAACCCTGCCTGGACTGCAGAGTATTTATTTGTCTACTGCCAGCTCCATACACAAAACCAACATGCATCATTAGCAATCAATGCATCGCAGTAAGTATGTTCTAACTCATCACTTTAAAAGACACACAACTTTCTGGGACCAGCTTTCCAAGGGGATCACAGGAGAAGAAGGCCAAAGTACAGAGTTTATCTGCAGATTATGGATGCAGACATACAACCCTGGTGCTGTTCTGCACAGCCCAACAGAGAGCCACAGCAGTTTCCCATCATGGGTCATGGATCTTGGAAACATGAAGTGACTATTCACAGACTACAAAGTAGTGAGAGAATGTGTGCTGGCATTGTGTTAGATGATGCCAAAATTAAAGTTAGTGGGGCATCTGCTATTAAAATGTGAACTGAAAAAGGCAGAAGTCATGTCTACATCAGTCAATGAATAAGGCACAGCTTTATGTCAGGTTTTCTACCAGACATGTAACCGAAAGGGTTCGATTTCAAATGTGAAATAATAAATATTCCATTTTCCAACATCCAAGTCTACCTTTCTTTGAATGCTGCTGCAAATGCCCATTTAACTGCCCCGGTCCTCAGATCTGGCCCAGTTGATAGTGTAACTGAACAGCCTTGCTGTACAGCAGCCTGCAAGTCAGAATTAGAGATACCCTCCCCAGCTCTGTTACTGATGTCTGGATTGATGGACGGGTTGTTGCTTCACTTTTCTCCACCAGCGATCATTGAGGTTCAGTAGCTCCTCAGGCTGCTCTCACATCTGTTCCAGTTAACTGTCATTATTCCCTGAATTTTAATCGACCAGTGCCAACCAATTACCAATTCAGAAAGCTAAAAGACACCAATATTTTTGTCACAGTGTCAACAGGCAGAACTTCATTATGATGTGTGTGATCTAGTTTTTCCTGGAAATGCTTTTGCTTGGCATTTTCATCAGCTTATGATCAATCAGAGCACATCTAGCTACATCTGGGTGTAACGGTACGTGCCACCAGAGCTGTAAATTGAGACCAATACAAAGTTATGCCCCGTGCATCCTTTTGACTTAAGCCATGTTTGCCTTGCACCTGGGCATGTCATTGACACCTGGGATGGAGCAGGAATAAGCCTAGAAAGTTAGATATCCAGGGTGAAACAAACAAAAAAGTAATGGTCACTACAAGAGAAACATGCGGCAAGTGCTTCTTCTTTACAGGAGGAGTTATGAAATTACATTTCATAACTCCTCCAGTGAGAGAGAGAGAGAGAGAGAGAGAGAGAGAGAGAGAGAGAGAGAGAGAGAGAGAGAGGGAGAGGGAAATGTTAAGAAATGTTTTGTTCATGATTCTAATCTGGAAATGTTAAACATCTTCAACACTTTTGTCAATATTATGGCTGAGGTTGTTAGGACTGTAGGGATGTGAAGAATTGACAGATATTCCAGAATTTTACATCTTAAAAGGTAATAATAATATGTGGACTGGCTGACTCATTTTCATTGAACAGTTTAGAGGGTTGAAGGTCCATAGAGTAATAATGCAAACTCATTAGCTTAAGCACAGCTCTAGCATTAGCTGGTGGGTTTAGTATCACAGTAACAGAGACAAAGCTCTGATCTAGCAGGTAAGTCGCCGGCTTCAGTGACATGGTGTTTTATTCCTTCTATCTTCCTAACCCGATTCTGTCACATACCCAGAGCTGCACATGCTCGGATATTGTCATTAAAATGCAGACAGGTCTTTTACAGCTACTCAAATAAGCTCAAATTCTTCACATGAATCTCACCTGCCAAGCTCTCTTTTCCTTTTCATGTGCATTAAATTCTGTCCAAGTTAGTGATTGTTTTTCCCCCTCACACCTCATCTCAGTTTGTGCATGCTCCAGTGATTTAAACTGATGGCTAATCCCACCTTTCTATGCAGGCTGAACACAAGGAGTGCATGCTAGGATTGCATTCAAACTGCTTGCTTGTCTAATGTTTGCCAGGAGAAAAAAAAAACAAGGGGAGAAAGTCTAAAGTAACAGAGAGTGCCAATACGTGTGGTTAGCCTTCCTTGAAAATGTCTGTAAACAGAGTGGGTACTCGGCTTGGAAGCAGATGTAAGGCCCAGCTGGCACCAGAGTTTTCCTCTCAGGCAGAGTAGAAGTTTTACACTGAGGTAACACCGACTAGCTGCCCGCTGCTATGCAGGCAATGATGTGAAGTGTTGTAAAGGCAAATGTTGTAAACAATGTAATGATAGAGCGTCCGACAGCTGCCTGGAGCTCTGATGGTTTACAACCCGCTCTGCCTCTGCCCGGTCAGACCTCTGAAGCTCTCACTGCCACAGAGGCAGAGACTCCACACAAGAAAATGGAGCTACAGATTGTTATTATAGATAAACACCTCCCTTACGCTCCAGTTTGCTCTGCAAGTAGGAAATTACAAGGGTGTTGCTCAAAGTTGAGCACAGATGCAGCTGATGCGATTTGCCTTTGAGGTCACATTCTAAGCAGTTAGCAAATAATGCTCAGCGCAGCAGCGTTAATGTTGTCAGCTATTTTAGATTATAATCGTAATCTGTAGATGGTAATGCAAATTAGTTTAATCACAATTTAGTTGTTTTTGGTCTTTATAGTTTTAGTCTATTTTCAATTTTAAAAAAAATATTATTTTTTCAGCATTACTTTCATTCCAAACATTTCTCTTTTCAAACTAAATCAATTATCCTTTGGAAACTGGTATTGGTAGTCTGTAAAGCAGATAAATGACAAACAACACCTTGCCGGTCAACCAATTCCATTAGCCACATGAATGCAGTGCTTGTAGTTTGACAGATTAAATGCACAATAGGGATTTAAATCCCACCAGTGTCCACCAGCCGACCTCTAACATTTAAGTTCAGCCTTGTCTCGTAAACAATAACTAAGTCAGTCTGTTTTTGTTATCACAAATATATATCACATATTTTTAACCATCAGCATATTCTCTTCACCATGTTTAAAAAAGGTTGAACATCAGACATTTGTTGTAACAATTTTCATTACCAAAACTAACACTGAAGAACATTCTGTGTCCCTTTGAAAGTCATTTTGATGATACATTTATCGTGCAAGCTTATCAGCCTTTATCAGCTGCTCACAGATATAGCTGTTGTTGTGTAACAATTTTATATGAAATAATTTCTTTAGAGAACATTTATTGCAGAAAACAATTCTCAAAGTGATTTAGAAATGTGTCATTTTACTCCATCCATCAGAGTGCACTTTAACGTCACAGTTTATAAAGGTCCTCTCAGCACTGTATGCAGCTGAGCAGACAGTGATCCTGACAACTGGTTGACAATAACTAGATATTCTACAAGTTCATTAATAAAGTCTTGTTTTAATAAAGCAGGTGTACAAGTAACCTTTCAGAGTCATAAATGTTGGAAAGCCGTGCATTTGCAACACAGAAAAAAGGTCTATTTTATCTGATATCAACTGTCTAACCTCCTAAAACTAAATGAAGACTAAACAGACATCTATCTATCTTGTTTGCTGCACATAAGTCTTCAAGTAACATACTTGGACATCTTGGACCACTTTCTCAAAACTTCAAGCCAACTGCTAAGAAACTCAGATGTTGTTTTTGATTCCAAACTCTACTTTGATATTCAAGTGAAGAAAGGTCAAAGAAAATTTGAATCCTTTCTCTCTTTTGACCACTTACAGAGGGTTGTTCATGCTTTTGTGTTATCAGTTTAACTTGCTTCTCTTCACTGCCTACAATGGCTCACAAAATACAATCACATAAGCTGGATGTTTGCTTCCTTGTATAGCCTTCCTGTCCATTTCTGTCCTGAATTTAATATTATTCGGACTAACTTATAGAGCTCTACTTGATCAGGACTAGATTTCTATCATTGACCACCTGCCCCACTATGAGCCAGGGCACCCTCTTAGTGCTGGTTGTACCCAGAGTCTGATTGATAAGAAAGGGTTTCCAAACTCTGAAATGAGCCGCCTGCATATAATGAACTTTCTATATAATGCCTGCTTTTAAATCTCTTCTTAAACATTTTTTTTATTAAAAGCTTTTATCCGTGTGTGAGTTTGTATTGTGATTTTTTCGTTTTTATTTATTTATTTTATACATTTATTTCTGTATTCAAACTGTTTGTGAAAGAAGTAACTTTAAGAAAAGTGTGCTTCATCAAAGGTAATTATTATCCTTGAGCTCTAATGAGAAGATTTGCTGTCTTTGTGTCTTGTTTTAAACTGAACCTCTTGGATTAGATGATGGTCAGACAAAAAACAAGTCATAATAGGATGTCACCTTTTCCTCTTGAAACTTCTGATTGGCATTTTTGAATAATGTATGCCTTCAGTTTAATGGTTTAATTACAAAGTAAGCCCATAGCAACAGCTTATTACAGGTTAGCCAGCTAATATCCAAGCTCGGCCTGTACTTCCTTTTCTTGCCCTGATCTTCATCAACATGCTGACTCACAGCTTGAGTCTACTAAATAAAGTCAGAGGTGAGAGGTGACAACTATTACTGCACTGTTATCTGCTTCATATGCAGCTATATTTTGAAAGAGAGTAATAAAAAGCTCCATGTTGAAAGACTGTTAGCTCTCCACGCAAACAGTTTCTCTGCGTTAAATCATATCCGGCTGATACATGATTTGTCAATACTACTCAAACTTCAAACACAAACTTTAAACACAAACCAGACTGCTCCTGACACCAAAACATCCACTCTGCTGTCCTCACATTCTGCACTCATTTGCAGAAATCTGTTTATAGAAATGATCTGGAGAAAAACTGTAAACCAATCTTTAATCAAACGCAGTGGAAGTGTCAGATACAAACCCCACTCATTAAAATAATGACTTCGCAACTTTCAGACCTCTACACTGATAAATGAGTCAGCCACCTCAGCCCACGCAGTCCGATGCCTCTGATCATGTTCCAATCAATGAGCAGCATGTGAAGCGACAACTTGAATTACTTATGCAGATGAAGAAGCTTGATACTGTGAAAGTTCTAGTTCAAGGTTGTCTGCTGCGGCTAAATGACATTTCAAGAAATGTGTTGCTGTCGGTGTCGGTCTGATCCTCCTTCATCTCTGATCTGCATATCACAGTTACGCTCCACTGATTTGTCATTCACACGTACTGCACAAACAAATGAAGCTAATCCTGGCTGCATATGAGACATGTCATACTTACCGGAGGTCAGCTGCTCTCTGACTTCATCCGACTCCATCACCTTTTTCATTGTCTGTAAAAACATCCTGGGTCCAGCACTGGTTTTCTGTGCTTTTTATTTCATCCTGGCTTCTTGGGAAGGTTAGACACTTCATGCATAAAGAATAATAATTTTCTTAAAACAGAAAGTAGTTTGGAAATATAAATACTTTCATTTGGTGACACTGGGATTATTGCACAGCACAGTAAAGTCAACAGAGTGCAAAAAATAAGCAAAGCATTTCTGAAAGAAGACTGGTACTAAAAAAACAACACACTGCAAATATCTAAAAGTGTTGTAATTGTGAAGTTATCCATCACATCAAAAGCTCTTAACAGTGTTGCATTTGACAACTTGTCTTCTGTGAAAAGAGAAACATGGCCTGCATTATAATTAAATACAAATATAGGAAAACATGAGTTAAAGTTTTTTTCATGTGCAGGAATTCTTTTTTTGTTTCTTGTTAGCTGTTTGTTCTTTCCAAACTTTGTTTGACTTTGCTCTTTGCATGAACACAAAGATTCACAATAACTTCTTCCACATTAATGTTCAAGATTGGACTGTGAAACCTCTGTCACACCTTGTCTGCCATGTAAAACTGACAGAGTGGAAATCGTGAGGCAAACTTTTGCCACTTCTGAGCCGGCATTGGAGCTAGAAACAGAGCGGTGTTTAGTCTCAATTCCACAGTTAGCATGTGCATAGTATTCTGTGAGCATCCACTCCAGGGCTAACTTGTACCCAAATTGGTCAATCTATAGAGAGCTCTGACGCGCATCTCAGATCCGTCCCAGAGGCAACTCTGCACTGCTTTGCTTAAAATGTACGCCATCTGTTTTTGTCTTTGGTGGTGTTTTATTTTGAAATTTCCCCAATGTTCTGTGTCGTTCTTGTGTCTGACTGCCTGTCCAGTTTGATTTGCATTGTTCAGCCAGACGCTTGCTGGACACAGGCTCCATCAGAAAAAGACTTGGCATGTATCTTTAGCAAAGTGAAGCTTCTGGGATGGATCTGAGCGCTGTCTGTGGAAACACAAGCATTGACCAGACCACCGAGGATCAGCTCTGGAGAGTGTGGCACTCTAGAAGTACGGCACACACGCTTGCTGTAGAACCTATGGGTCATGCTTATGCAACACCAAGTTAGATCACACACTGGGACACTAATATTGGCCTGTTGTGGGGTTCAGTAAGTACATAGGTGTAGGGATAGCAGAGCTCTGTCATGGCGCTGCTGCAGAATCTCAATGTAAAAAGGGTTGATGTCTCAAAGCTCCTAAGCTGCATGCTAGCTTGTTGATATTGCTAAAGTTTGTCACATATGTATGCTACATTGAAACTACTAACATCATTGAGCATAAAAATCAAGCTTGAACCTTGAAATATAATTCAATTTGATTCTTCTACTTGTGGCCTCAGGACTGGCTGTAGAATGACTCGTCAGAGATGGCTGCCATCTTTTTCTGATACTGATGAGTGTGTTGTGGTTTTGCTTTGACTACAGTACATGGAACAAAAAAGTGTCTGTTGTGAGACAACTCTAGATCTTAGTATCATTTCTGAGAGCATAATTTAACAAATGAGCATTTCATGAGGCAATCTATTAAACAGCTCTATTCCAAAAACTGACATAAGGTAATACAACTTCATCTTTTATTTGAAGAACCAATAGCTCTAAAAAAAAACTAAAAAAAAAACATATGAATTGTATTTACAACCAGACATTTGGAATGAACACGAAAATGATGCCAAACCTTCTAAATATTTAGATTTTTTATAATGAAAATGTTGTCAAGCACATTTCTGTTTGCCGTCTGAGTCATTGTACAGAGAATGACAACAAAACAGATCCCTCATGGATAATGCTCGGCTTTTAAATCTCAGCACAGCAGAGTATTAGGGAGAAAAAACAGTTTTTGGCTGTAGTTAAAGTCTTACGCAACATGGATTCACAGTATAACAGATTCTTTTTGTGTTTTAAAGTTGCTGTAACCCAGTGAGTGGGCCGTCTGCCATGATAGGTCCTTTCATTGATGACTTTGTGAAATGGTTCTGGCTGAATTTTAACCTGTAAAAAGAAACACAAATCTCAATTTTACAATGTAGAGTAAAATCTGTATTATGATGACTTGCTCTGTTTATTTCATGTCATGTCATGAACTTACAGGCTTATGAAAATGTGGAGGGAGAAAGGTTTAAACTGTCTTCGTGAGTTCAATTTTTGTGCAACTGTGAAGCTCTTTGTTTTCTTTGAAGTTATAATTGTGGGGGGCATTCTGGCCTTTAATGGACAGGACAGCTGAAGAGAGACAGGAAATACAGCGAGCAGAGAGAGGGAGAAGCCATGCAGCAAATGGTCAGGGCTGGGACTCGAACCCACGACCGCTGCGATGAGGACTATTGCCCCTTTATATGGGGTGTGCGCTTAGACCGCTAGGTCAACGGCACCCTGTGAAGCTCTTTCTAATACCAGTTGTTTTTGTCATGTGGAGTTCACAATTCTGCTAGCTACCAGTATGGTAGTTGACCTCAGCCAAATGTTTGATAGCTGTAACGTCTGAACCCAACGCTTGCAACAATTTGCCAGGAGTCCCACCACCCACCTCTGTTGGTTGCCTTTTGGTTGCAATAAAGATTAATACAACGTATTCATTTCCAAACTCTATCAATGCAGGATTATGACCTAATGAGGGACAACAGTTATACTAAAGTGGCGCCATCAGCCTGGTTCACATTTCTATGTACCCCAGAATGCTATATAAACAAAACAGGAACTTTCATTACTCAATGAATGGGGGTCAAATCGGAATTGAGTTAGGATACCAGTGGTGGATGTCATAACAGCACATGTTACAATGTCATTTAGCAGACAATGTTACAATGTCATTTAGCAGACGCTTTATCCAAAGCGACGTACATACGAGAACAAGAACAACACAAGCAAAGATCTAGACAAGAGGAAACAAGATCAGTACAAGTAACAAAGTGGTTCAAGTCAATTTGGGTGCAGGTACTGCCAAGCAGTGTAAAGGCAACATCTACAGTGAAGCAACCAAACCATTTAAGACCTTCCATTATCATCATCAACAATTAACATCACCACAATAATGGTCCGATCCTCGGTTACGGAAACTGGCTTTTGGGACATGGAACGTCACCTCTCTGGTGGGGAAGGAGCCGGAGTTGGTGCGGGAGGTTGAGAGATACCGGCTAGATATAGTCGGGCTCACCTCTACGCACTGCTCGGGTTCCGGAACCAACCTTCTCGAGAGGGGTTGGACCCTCTTCTTTGCTGGAGTTGCACCGGGTGAAAGGCGGAGGGCGGGTGTGGGCTTGCTCATAGCTCCCCAGCTCTCTGCCTGTGTGTTGGAGTTTTCCCCGGTGGACGAAAGGGTTGTTTTCCTGCGCCTTCGGGTCGGGGAACGGGTCCTGACTGTCGTTTGTGCTTATGCACCGAACGGCAGTTCAGAGTACCCACCCTTTTTGGAGTCTTTGGGACGGGTGCTGGAAGGCGCCCCGACTGGGGACTCCATTGTCCTGCTGGGGGACTTCAATGCTCACGTGGGCAATGACAGCGTGACCTGGGGGGGCGTGATTGGGAGGAACGGCCTGCCTGATCTGAACTCGAGCGGTGTTCAGTTGTTGGACTTCTGTGCGAGTCACAGTTTGTCCATAACGAACACCATGTTCGAACATAAGGGTGTTCACAAGTGCACGTGGCACCAGGACACCCTAGGTCGCAGATCGCTGATCGACTTTGTAGTCGTATCGGCTGATCTGCGGCCGTATGTTCTGGACACTCGAGTGAAGAGAGGAGCAGAGCTGTCAACTGATCACCACCTGGTGGTGAGTTGGATCAGGTGGCGGGGGAGGATGCCAGACAGACCTGGCAGACCCAAACGAACAGTGAGGGTCTGCTGGGAACGTCTGGCGGAGGACCCTGTTAGGTTGGTTTTCAACTCCCACCTCCGGCAAAGCTTTGACCGCGTTCCGGGGGTGGCGGGGGACATGGAGTCGGAATGGGCCCGGTTCAACGTTGCCATTGCTGAGGCGGCTGTCCGGAGCTGCGGTCGCAAGGCTGTTGGTGCCAGTCGTGGCGGTAATCCCCGAACCTGCTGGTGGACACCAGAGGTGAAGGGTGCCGTCAAGCTGAAGAAGGAGTCCTACAGGTCGTGGCTGGCTTGTGGGACTCCGGAGGCAGCTGACAGGTACCGGCAGACCAAGCGATCTGCGGCCCGGGCGGTTGGCGAGGCGAAAACTCGGGCGTGGGAGAGGTTTGGTGAGGCCATGGAGGAAGACTTTCAGTCGGCCTCGAAGAGGTTCTGGCAAACTGTCCGACGGCTTAGGAAGGGGAAGCGGCCCTTTGTTCGCACTGTTTACAGTGTGGATGGGGAGCTGCTGACCTCGACTGAGAGTATAGTCGGGCGGTGGAAGGAATACTTCGAGGATCTCCTCAATTCCACCAACATGCATTCCGAGGAGGGACCTGAGCCGGGGGATTTGGTGGTGGGCTCGTTCATCACTGGGGCCGAGGTCGCGGAGGCAGTCAAACAGCTCCGAAGCGGCAGGGCCCCGGGGGTGGATGAGATCCGCCCCGAGTTCCTCAAGGCTCTGGATGTTGTAGGGCTGTCCTGGTTGACACGCCTCTGCAACGTTGCATGGACATCGGGGACGGTGCCTCTGGAGTGGCAGACGGGTGTGGTGGTCCCCCTTTTCAAGAAGGGGGATCAGAGGGTGTGTTCCAACTATAGGGGGATCACACTCCTCAGCCTCCCTGGGAAAGTCTACTCTAGGGTGCTGGAGAGGAGAGTCCGGCTGTTGGTTGAACCTCGGATACAGGAGGAACAATGCGGTTTTCGTCCTGGCCGTGGAACACTGGACCAGCTCTATACCCTCGGGAGGGTGCTGGAGGGGGCATGGGAGTTTGCCCAACCAGTCCACATGTGCTTTGTGGACCTGGAGAAGGCTTACGACCGTGTCCCCCGAGGTATCCTTTGGAGGGTGCTCCGGGAATATGGGGTGGATGGCTTGTTGCTACGGGCCATTCAGTCCCTGTATTGTCGGAGCCAGAGTCTGGTTCGCATTGCCGGCAGTAAGTCGAATTCGTTCCCGGTGGGGGTTGGACTCCGCCAGGGCTGCCCTTTGTCACCGGTTCTGTTCATAACTTTTATGGACAGAATTTCTAGGCGCAGCCAAGTGGCGGAGGGTTTCCGGTTCGGTGGCCTTGGGATTCCGTCTCTGCTCTTTGCAGATGATGTCGTCCTATTGGCTCCATCGAGCGGTGACCTCCAGCTCGCGCTGGGACGGTTTGCAGCTGAGTGTGAAGCAGCGGGGATGGGGATCAGCACCTCCAAGTCCGAGGCCATGGTGCTCAGTCGGAAAAGGGTGGCCTGCCCTCTCCGGGTCGGAGGGGAGTCTTTGCCCCAGGCGGAGGAGTTCAAGTATCTCGGGGTCTTGTTCACGAGTGAGGGGAAAAGGGAGCGGGAGATTGACAGACGGATCGGGGCGGCGTCTGCAGTGATGCGGGCGCTGTACCGGTCTGTCGTGGTGAAGAGAGAGCTGAGCCAGAAGGCAAAGCTCTCAATTTACCGGTCAATCTACGTTCCGACCCTCACCTATGGTCACGAGCTGTGGGTAGTGACCGAAAGAACGAGATCGCGAATACAAGCGGCCGAAATGAGCTTTCTCCGCAGGGTGGCTGGGCTCAGCCTTAGAGATAGGGTCAGGAGCTCAGACATCCGGGAGAGGCTCAAAGTAGAGCCGCTGCTCCTCCGGATCGAGAGGAGCCAGATGAGGTGGTTCGGGCATCTGGTTAGGATGCCTCCCGGGCGTCTCCCTGGGGAGGTGTTTCGGGCATGTCCGACTGGGAGGAGGCCACGGGGAAGGCCCAGGACACGCTGGCGAGACTATGTCTCTCAGCTGGCCTGGGAGCGCCTCGGTATCCTCCCAGAAGAGCTGGTGGAAGTGGCCGGGGAGAGGAGTGTCTGGGCTTCCCTGCTGAGACTGCTGCCCCCGCGACCCGGACCCGGATAAGCGGAAGAAGATGGATGGATGGATGGATGGACAATAATGACCAAAGTCCCAAGTGCTGGGTCACTCAAGAGCTGAACACAGATTCCCAGAGTAGAGCAGGACAGTGCGAGTCAACTGTAGCTGGAACATGTCTTGGTTTTAGTTTAGCACCAGCTCCTGGATAATTTACAGTGAAGTGATGAAATACCCTTTTGTATTTTTCACTGGTATACTGGTCACGGTGGACAACAGGATGCAGCCCACTTCCCAGATGAAAAGAAAAAATCTAAAATGCATCTTAAACACTGAATTTTTTTTTATTTAAAAATGTCTACCATGTGTTCTGCTTTTGGATGGCACATTGAAGTATCTTCAGCATAAAGCTGTTGTGCTGTATGTTGTTGTATTTTGATACACTGGAAAGGGAATAGCAATAAAGACTGGCTGTTCAAGTAGTTTGGGGCTCTAGCAGAAGCAGAATTATTATTTTTTTGGAGCAATCCAAAATGCAATTACCTCCAATGAGCAGACCAGGTTGTGGGGGGACAGTGCAATGTAGCAGCCTCTCCTGCTCTCTGTGTCTCTGGCCCTGTACTGTGCTCCCTCTTGTTTGTTTACCTTATGTGTGTCTGTGACATCCTCCTGCTGCAGGGAGCTCCAAAAACCAGCTCAGACACATCTAAGTGAGTAAACCCCCTCCCTCTGATTTGTGCAAACACAGGACAGCCCTGTGGGAAACAGCTTTAAGTTGAATGAATTATTATCAGCTCGCTAACTGCAGCCTGCTGTTGAATCACTTCAGCGTTTGGCAGACGACAGCACATCACAGAAGGTCCGCACGCTGAACCTCCAGCTCTGCAGTGCTGAATACATATTTGCAATGGCAGGCAAAGCACCAGCTGATCTGCCTACCAGTAGTATGCCAGGGTGAGAGGAGTTTGCCAAGTGATGTAGAACTGCACACACCAGCTGTAGTTTGGGGAAATAAACATGAAATATCTAAATTGACCTCGTGGAAGAAATCAGCAGGCCTCTAGTGTGCATACACCTTACTTATTATGTATTACGTGCTTTGCCCTGGAGTACAGCTCGCACTGTGGATAACTCCATACCCGGCTGAAGTGAGATTACACTCTATGTGTTACATAATGTTGTCTGTGAGCTGCAAGATTGATGCCGTTTAATAAACAAAACTACAAGCTCTTAAAACTCTCTAAACACGGTGCGTTTTTCTGCACTTTCCTCATCAGAGCTCTGATATCTTTGTCAGCACCCAGCAGGCCCTCCATAGTTTTACTCATTAAACTATTCATCACATCGGCCTCATCAAACATTAAGAGTATCCTCACAGTTCATTACAAGATGCCCTCCTTTTTATTTGATGAAGTAATTCATCCATTATGTATGTGTGTTTTGCAGTTTGCAGGATGCCTGCGAGACTGGAGAACAGCCTTCCAAAGGCTTACATCCAAGAAGAGAGAGTAAAGTTTGTGAATTTGTTTTTGATTAAGTCTGCATTTCAGAGCGCTCCCTCTGCAGCAAACTGTAGAGCGATTACTAAACACGGAGAAGATCAGACTCATTGTGATAACTAGGAGAGGTTTGATGGGAAAAGCTTGATAAGAATTACAGCAGCATTGAATTAGTTTTATCTCTGCGTTGGTGATGAGAAGGCTGCACGTGTTGGGAGATTTGGACGCTGTGGGAAGCAGAGGTGCTTTATCAGAAGTGGCAGGCTGAATGAGGATCATCAGGCTACTCTCTGATTAAATTCCTGCTCATAGTCTGTTGTTGTTTCTCAACGACCACTGAATGCTTCCCTGTGTGAGTCAGCTGCTCTGGGATTGGCTGCCTCCACTCATCCAAGTGTGATGAGCAAGTCAGCCGGTTTTATCTGTGAAAAGGCCTCTTGGGAATTCAGACAAAGTCAGTTGATGCTTGAATCTCTGAGCATTGACAAATGTCAGAGCTAAACTAGAGGAAGCCTCAGTGAGGGTGTCCAGCTGGGAAACAGAGACTGCTCAAGCCATCCTTGAACAATAGTGTTTAGACTTACAAACTGTAGGGGGTAATGCTGTGGGAATATGACAGGATGCAGCTCTGTACAGCTTTGTTTATTGTACAAAAAATCAGGAAATCCATCCTTGGTGTAATACAGGTTTGCACATTGTAGTTGATGTTAAACGAGCAGCATTGCATCATTAAACCATCATGGTGTAGAATACTATTTTACAGTCACTCTCAAGTTTTTACTTCCCTCCATGTTGATACAGAGTTAAGCTGGGAGAGGCAACACAAGAGCTATTTCACTCTGAGGTTTAATGAGAGCAGATATTTCTTGAAGCAAAGTGAGACGTGGATGTGGATGGTCCTACATCGACACAGTGATGGAACACAATTAGGAGGGGAGTTTAAACCAAGTGGCAACCTCCGGTCTTAAAATATGAAGCCCATGTGGAAGTGCTAAAAACTGCAGTTCATTGAGCGGCTTGAGGCTGGCTACAGAAACACTGGATCCCACATACACACCCATTCACCCATACTTTTGACAAGTACCTTACACAAACCAGCTTTTTTAAAAATGATGAACTATCCCTTTAACTTCTTGATAAAACAGCACAAATCCCCCCAAACATCCCCAGTGATGGCCCCGTCATAAGCAGAACAGATATCTGTGTTGGTTTGAAGTGGGCACTAAACATTATGGTGATGTTCAATCACACTTGTGTGAGCGTTTGTTGCTTTTTTTCTCAAGTGTTCCTTCTCTTGTCTGCTAATGTGGTGCGAACAGCACCGCAGGAGCCACATTTGTCAACAGAGCTGTCAGTCATGACGTTATACTCCACTTTTAACATCAGATAATTAATAACGACTACAAATCTCAGAAGAATTAATCCTTGGACGTAGATCAGCATGCTATAGTGAGTGCTCAAATCTTTTGGCTTGCCTTTAGGCCAGCTGTCATGATGTCAGTCTTTTGATTTGGTCTGTGGTGCGTCTATATGCCTCTGGGTTTGGCTTCTTGAATGTTAAAATAAGCTACATTTTCAAGATGCTTATGGCCAGAAACAAGCCCCAAAGTGTCAATATTTCACTGTTAATGAGCCACATTGCATAACAACCTGCTGTTCAACATGAAATGTTTTGTCTCAATGCCTATTGTACAGTGTATAATGTTAATTTATCCATAATAGACTAACTCTGGTTTACAGTACCAGCTCCAAAAGCTGGAGCTCACTGGTTGATGTTTGTTGATACATATCTTTATGCAGATTCTGCTAATGTAGCATAAACATACATTTGATGAGCCTTTATCGAGTTTGGTGGCTCTGGTTCCACTCGAGCACAGATGGCAGTGGGCAGAGAGATTGCTAACTGGAGATTCTGTTGCACACTGACGCATTCTGCGGGTAAAAAAGAAGCTGAAAAGATTTCTATACTGTGACAATTTAAGTAGATGTATAGGAGATCACTGTTAAACACTGTAATCAGCTGCATGTATTGGGGCATGCAAGCAGATTACCTCCAGCTGAAGTCCCTAATGAATACCTTTGCTGATGTGTGTGTGGATTAGGTCATCGTCTTACTCATGTGCTACATATATCTCGCCATCAGAGTTGCAGCGTGATGTCTTATCAAAACAAGTACGTGTTCAATTCCATTTATGGTAATTATATAAGTCCAGATTGATGACAAATCATGTTTGCTTGTCTCTTTGTTGCAGACTAAAATACAGCTTCCTCTAAACCTAACTGCGTGAAATGCAACTGAGATGTGTAAGGTCTTTAAGCAACTGATCAGATTTAAGGTTGAAAGTCTATTCCAAGTTTGCATCATTATTTGTCCAATCAACAATAAATACTTTTTAACCTGTGATTGAAAGTTTATCAGTTGGTCTAACACCTTCCCCTCTGCCAGACTCACACACTACTCAATACTCACTCTTCTTGTTTGAAGTCTTGTTTGCATTTTTAACTCATAAAGAGACATTAAGTTATTTCAGTGTTTCAAAATGTTCTGTCAATACAGAGGAAAAAAAATTCTCAAGGAAAAAAACATGTAAAAGGAAAAAATAATTTCAACACTAAAGTCATTGGAAGAAAGCACAGAGGAGGAATGCAAAATGAAGCGTTCTCAAGTCTCACGTTTGGTTCGCTTGCCATCTCTATTGGATGGTAAAATGGCACACTGCTAGAGAGAGCAAAGACAGAGCTGCAGGTCACACTCCAGTCCAGCAGGCGGCAGCAAGGAGCAAGAGGACTGTATTGTTAACTGTAATTACAGCTCAAGGAAAAGAAAGAAAACAGAACCCTGGGTGCTTCTCAAAGCTCTTAACTGCAGTCTCCTCGCTCGAACCGGAAGTACTTGCTGACGCACCATTTTAACTTGCGTCCCAAAGCTCTAAACGTTGTTGGAGGAGCGAGGAGCGAGGAGACTGATCAGAGGAGGGATAATCGAGGAAACACGAGAGCAGACTTCGGAAGTCTTTTCTGTGACAGACACGCCCCATTATCGAATATCACTCACTGATTGGATGCTGCAGCGGCTTCTAAACAGTCTGTATGGGATGAGCTGAGATTAAAAAGTGTTTGATGTGAGTTTTAAACACAAAATACTGAACGCAAAATCATAAATTCAATATAACAGAGGATAGATTATGTTATTTCAGTCAGACAACTCACGTTTACTTAAGATAAATTTATTGCAGCATACAGTATTGTGTTTGGCATATGGGCTCCGAACCTCATTACTCCTGATAGATTATTTAAATGCAGACATTTAGGAGCAATGAGATAGGACTAACCCCCTTGGAGCCCGCAGGTGGAAGCCGGGGAGGAGGTGGGTACAAAGTTTTTACACAGCACTGAGCAGGACAGCAGGAGCACTTGCAAAGCAGAGGCAGAGACAGGGAGACTTGCAGCTTAAATAGACCGCCAATGAGGATGTTGAGATCAGCTGATAGGGAGGGTGATGACGTGTCAGTATGAATGAGCGCAGCTCAAGTTGTCTGCCTGAACTAGCTTGCAGGCGGCGCTCCATATCTGATTGTTTTGTCAGATTCACTGTCTAATGAAATAGAGTAATAGAGTCTAATATCATAGATAAAATATATATTAATGATCAGTTATTTCTCCTGTTAATGTCCCCGTTTGCTCTCGTTTTCTTCATGAAGAGAAGTCTGACAGTAAAGTTTGTCTGTTAGTAAAAACACATTTCCTGTCAGGTTAATACATTTTCATATGAGGCTGATTATTAATGAGTACGGGGTTTGAAAAGAGTTGCATGGTTTCTATTTTCCCTTAAAGTAATAAATAGTTTAATAATGAGGCATTTTACCGGTTAATCGATCCGTGATGCTTCAGGACAGAATAAACAGAGAGCAGATTCTCTTCATGTGTAGGTGTTTGTTAAACGTGTAAACACAGAGACAGAGCTCTGTTACTTTTTATATTTATCAAAGTTATTACAGTGAACATGTGTGCAGACACAAACAGCTGTTAAAGCCGTCATCATAAACCGACGTCGCTTCACGTGATGCTCCGGAGGAGAAGACGTCTCATTTCTCTAAACACAAATCTCCTCGTTCCTCTCTCCTCTGGTTTCATTTCCTCGCATCTCTGGTGGGAGGGACTAAGACGCGAGGAAGAGACGCTAGGAAGAGACGCAAGGATGGACGTTTAGAGCTTTGAGAAGCACCCCCTGTTAAATCATCAGCTAATCAAGGTAACTCATGACACCTGCACAGACTTTCAGTGTCTCAGCAGGGGGGACAGAGATGCTGAGAGAGACAAAGGAGGAAGGATATTAAACTCATGTCTTCACTAAAAGATGCTACTGTTATGACATGAACTGTTTTTAAGAACAGTTTCACACGTGTTTTTGGTGTGGTAATTCCAGTGAATGTCACATTGTGTAATAATAATGTTGCTTACATGTAATGAAGTCAAGTATAACAGTTAGTTAATCTTGCTTAGTTTGATTGAAGCCCATTTGTTTCTGAAGCAGAATTCTGAAGCCTATTTTTGGCGGTTGCCATACTTCAAATGCTGAACTCAACCTAACTTGCTGTCAACCTGGGATGAGGCAAAGAGGTGGAGGTGAGTCGGGCCTTTAGCCTTGTCGCTAACAGCTAAAGGGTGCCCGTCTGTCAGTGAACTAAACAATGCCCTTAATTACGCAAAACTTATAATCTTGATATCTTAGAAAGTAATCCAAGTCAAGTCGCACGTTGGGCATGTAACATAATTTCCCAATAGTTAAACAGCTAAGTGTGCTCTATTATGAAAATGATGTATTCTGTATGTCTGCAGGAATGCATAATGTATTTGCTGTTGTGCCAGATGAACTACGAGAGTTATTCAATTTTTCACAATCTGGTTGTACTATGTGAAGAATAAACTTTGAACTAGAAATTCTGACTGCGAAAAAAAAAAGTCTATACTTGTCAGTGTTCACTGAAAATGTATAATTCTGCTATGTTAGTTTTAAGATATAAGTCAATCAGAAGCAGTAGAATAAATTGAATAAGTTACAATTCCGTGCTGAATCTGTGAAGGACAAAAATCTTGAAACAAGTCAAATGTTAAAAAATCAGTTGAGAAGAAATATCTAAACAAAAATATCTATATATAACCTCTGATACCGCTTTTTGCAGGGTTGTAGTCTTCTGGATATTGCAAGTGGTTGCAGTAGATCTCTCAGCTTTTATCCAGGCAAAGTTGGTCTCTCTGCTCAGTTGGGGGTTAAATGCCTTGCTATTGTGCAGCCAACTGAAGGGCACCTCTGTTGTAGTTCTGTATTGAAGGGGATCATTTCTCATTCCCCTTCTGCATCAACCTTACCAGTGTAGAGGTTGAATAAGGCAACTCTCTCTTTACGTCTACCACTGCCTCATTATTTCTTCTTATAGGCTAGCTTATAGGGAAGATTGGCATGCCCAGCAGTGCTAACAGTGAGTGTGCATGAGGGATCAGAGAGTTTTCTTGGTGGTATGGACTGACGCTGCTTCTCTTCTGGAGTAGAAATCAAATGCCTCGGATATTAAACATGATTGTTTCTTTATGCTGTGTTTTTATAGTGAGAATATTCAGGAGGTTAGGAGAGCAGGAAAAGATCATGTCTCTTATCTGTGTGTACATAAAGACTAAAGTTGTTGCAACCAAAATTAATAAATGGAGCAAGTGTGAACCAAAAAGCATCCATAATTTACAAGTCGTCTTGAACGTGGGAGTACAATCTCAGAGTTACACTCAGATGTGTGGGAGGGGAATATATTGATGCTGGTTTTTAAGGGAGAGAATGACTGAGGAGGAGAGGAAGGAGTGGAGGGGAGAATACAGGAGAAAATAGAAAGGTGAGAGTGCTTCTGTGATTTTATTTTTTTTGGGGTGGAGGAGGGCGATTGGGTTGCAGCATTTTACGAGATCATCCAACAATGTTGCGAGACTGTGAAACCAATGCACGAGACAGATATTCTAAAAAACTGAATCTAAGTGAGATGTCCTCATTCCATGTCTATGGACACACTTGTTTTAAACGTTTTATCTATTGTAATACTTATGTAAAATTATTACAATAGCAGGGTCATATATATTTTGTTTTTCATCAACACTGAAAAACTAATTTGTCAAAATAAATGCTGCACTGCTACACCAGTGTGGTCTTAAAAAATGTGAAGTCCATATTCTTATCAGTGTCTTCATTAAGTTTCATCCACAGGTCTACAGCGATTTTTACGATTAGCTTGTGAGTGGTAGCTCAAACTTGAAGTACTTTGTTGATTTTTGTCTTAGCTGGAGGTACAAAAAACTTCAATTTATATAACTGCATTTGTACTTATATGCAAGGAAAATGACTTGCTACAGTGACTAAGACCTTAAACGTCCTCATTTGAAATCTGTCAATAGTACTTGTAATCAAGCTTTATCAGTAATAATTATTTCGTACTCATATCTCCATTGAGCGGCCATCAAAAAAACAATGTTGTCCTGTCAGATCCCTGATGATAGCGGGGGCTGCTGAATATGAATGAGCGTTTGTTCTGTGGATGTACATAGCCGGCTGTTTGGGTTAATTAGTGGGAACCTGGTTTCCTGTGATACCTGTGGAGCCCTGGTCTCAGCCTGCTGGGATATAATGAGCGGTACAGATCTGTTGGCGGTGCTGTCTACTCTAGCAGTAGTCTGCTCCTTTGCCCCCGTGCAAGGCCAGTTTTAAAGCCTGGATAATGTTCGGCAAGTGTAGCTCTCATGTGTGGAGGCTCTATATCACAAGTTGAAGTGGGAACAGCACAGAGTGGATTAATGCTTTTGTCTATACCAAGTTCAATTTTCATTTCCACTTAGTCATAACCAGGGTCAAAGAGGGGCTGGAGCAGCATGGTGTGCAGGCAAGCGAGACATCTTATTCATGTCACTGGCCAATCCCAGAGTGATTACACATTGAACTGAGTCATGATTTTGTTGATGTAGTTGATGACCTGGCTAGGATGGCTTTGCCTCCTGTCACAAATTGATCCTGCCTCATTCACACAGTGATTAAACTTGAGCTTCAAATTACTGACGTATCTAAATGTCAGCCCATTTTAGAAACAGGATGGAAATTAAATGTAATATAAGAGGTATTGATTGCTTATATCAGCTCAAAACAAGTGATCCAGCCCTTTTTGTCTCCTAATACCAAATACAATACCTCAGTGCTCTGTATTTGCTGATCCAGATTGGTTATACCAAAATGAGGCCGGAGATGTGTTATGACTGAAAAACTTCAAGTGATGGAAAGATGTTTTTTTATCTCTCTGACAAAGAAGTATGAGACTCGGCAACAGAGGTCCAGTATCATAGACTTGTGTCCACATTCTAATGTAGCTGGGTATAGTGAGTGGAAACACATCAAATAAAGTAACTATAAAGTTTATGCTAAAAAGTATGCTGTCTAAAGTATTTAAACCCTATCTGCATTTCACCACAGTGCTTTAAACAGCACCCTCTGCCGTCATTGTACAAATGTGTGTGAATGGGACTAGTTTTCTGTTTATTTTTTTTCCCCACCCTTGCCGAACGAAAAAAAAAAACCCCACTGACACTTTAATCCAACAAATTAGATTTAAAGTTTTAAATGAATCACTTCAATTATTAATTTGATGATGCATTGTGAGACAGCACCTCAATGCCGACCTGCTGCACTGAAAGGCAGGAGGAAAGAGAGACACCTGATAATTTAATCATCTACCACTGTTTCCAGACATGTAGGGCTATTGAGCTGCCATAATATTTCATATTTGTTGTTACAGTGCATATGTTATATCACATAATGTGTGACAGAGAAAATACATTCATTTTAATGTTGTCACTCAGTGTGCTGTTCATTTCTATAGACTTCATCCTGGTCAGCTTGTCGGAGGCTGTAACTCTGATCAATGCTGTTCTCAAGCACTGTGGATTCACTCACGCCTCTTTTGCTTCAGATTATTATTAACCCTCCTCTCGATCGTGCAGGGGGCATCTTTTTCATCATCCCTCTTAGACAGAAGTTGAAGTTTAGCAATGTTTCCTCTCATTCTCTGAAAATCAATGGAGAAGTGTTTTTCTGCTGCATGTTGAGCAAACTTGACAGCCTGACGGTTTCCAGGTCTCACTGTTATCTCTGTGCTTCTGTCGATCAATAAATGTGACGAAGGGCATTTGAGTGAAGGTTAAAAAGTAAATCAAGTGCTTCCCTGCTCTGCCATGAATATGTTAGCATGTAAAAGTGTAGACAAGTCTAAGACTTTGACTTATGTATTTCAAGGGGAAAAAGCTGTGTAATATTGAGACCAAAATGGTTATTTATTTGTATCTTTCACAACAGATGTTTATGCCGATGATGTTTCTGCACTTAAAACGAGCAAAAGCTGGTAGAAACTGGTTAATGTACACCCTGGATGTGAGTAAAAGGGCTTTGAGTGATCAGAAGAAAAGCTCTATATCAGTCTTTTTGTAATTTTACCATTCATGATTATCGGATTCAACTACTTCTTACTTCCAACTTGCAATAGTCAAAAAGTTGTTTAGCGGCAGTAAGCTTCAATCAATGAAGCTGCGTTCCCCCCAACATCATTACCCAACACTGTCCTCCATCTGACTGATATTGAGCCATAAAAGTCAGGTGTCATGGTATAAAGAAGAAGCTAAATTCTTCTGGGACTGTGGTCAGAGTTGTGAAAGACGAAGCCACTGTACTTGATAGATTGTTCGTGAAAGTGTTGGCTGACCACACCTTCATTCACACACCCGTAGGGTTTCAAGGTGTTTACTTGGCAGAGTCCCTGAGGTGAGATGCTCTGAAGCAACACATGCAAACTCTATAAGCAAAAAGAGAGACCAGAGCTTTAACATTTGGTTGTAGACTGATGAAGCTGTGCTCACACAGATGCTTTTCCTGCTCCCAGTCCTCGATTAGGTCCCCCCCCCTCCCCCCCAGAAACATGTTGTGTAACCTTCCACCTGCCCTACTTGCTTCGTGGAAATAATCTGAGTTTCAGTATCTTCTAGTTACTAACTGCTGTGTGGCTGCACTGTGCAGGATGAAAAGCTGGAAAGATATGCATCAAGTGCTGAATAAAGCAATCCAGCCCAGTGGAATGTGAAACAATGGCTCCTTCCAGGTGGTGATGTGCTGTGAGAGGAGTGGGGGAGAATTGGAAGAGACAGAAAGCTCGTCTGGCTGCCTGGCTGTTAGCATTGGACTTGGCAGCTCTCTGCCAGGGAAACGCTGACAGGCAGGCACGCCTGTCACAGCACATAAGTGCCTCCTTGCACAACCCTGAGCCCTGTAGGGCAGGTCAGCTCTCCTGCGTTCGGCTCACAGCCTCAGTCTAACACTTGAGCCACAGGTCGGAGAGCGAAGCGGGGGCATGTGTCATAGCCTTTATATGGTTGAAAGACTCTGTAAGGTTGAAGAAAGGCCACCGGTGACATTGTAAAAATGTGTTGTGCACATTAGTGGACCTTAACTTGACTTAATTAAAGAGAAAACTTTTGTTAACACAATGCACTGGAGGTATTTCTGCTGACAGAGACTTAATTAATAATAACAGCTGCTCACCGGAAACAACTTGTGCACACAGATTTCAGCAGTTTTTTTTATGCATGCCTCACAAATTGATCATCATCTTAAAATCTGTTTATAAACAAAAAAATCAAAATGATTTATGAGTCTCTTATGAACTTTTAAAGTCTGTCTTGTAAATTAGCCCCTTTTTAAAATATGTTTACTATTTATTTTTGATCACTAACTTGCTATGTATTCACAGTTCACCGGTGGAACTTATCGTGATTTTTTTTCGAGGGTTCGTAGGAAATTTGAATAGAAAACACTTTGAGGAAATATTGAAGCCTGCTTGCAGCAATAAAATTCATGCAATATGAATAATTTAAAATGTTCCGTACTTCTCCTTTAAACCCCAAAAGACGTAATTACAGTAGCTGCCATCTACATAAAGTGACTCAGGGATTCTGGTAGAGTGCACCTACTGCATGCTAAAACCCCATAATCAGAATTTACTCCCACAGAAGCAGACAAGTGTGGATAATATATTCTTACCTATTTATGGCCTAAAGTAAGAGTGATAAATAACATGTGCTGAACAAAGTCTGTGTGCTGTATGCATCCAAAAGAGTCGCCTGTGTGTGCGTGTGCGTGTGTGTGTGCGTGTGTGTGTGCGTGTGTGTGTGTGTGTGTGTATGTGTAGATTACCTCACTGTGACCTTTGCAGTTGAAGCTGATGTTTGCATAGCCCAGCCCTGTTGTTTTGACTAGCTCAGAGTAAGCAGCAGCTCTCTCTCGCCATTGTTTTCCTCGTGAAGATAACTTGAGACTTTTTAATATTCATTACATGACATTTCCAAGAAGAACTGGCGGATTCCTGCAACAGAGCAGGCAAACAGTTTTGTTAACATATGTTATTTCTCAGTTAAGTGAAGACAAATCATTTGACAAATTCCTACTGAAGGCAAGACAACAATGCAAATATTTAAATATTTAACACCATTTCTTTTTTTTAACAAAAGATAAAGAGATGAGGTAGAAATAGGTTGATGTTTCCCACGCTTTTGAGAGTTTCTTCAGCAATATTACAAGTCCAAACTAATACCCTTAATCCATCTGAGTTTCATTGCACCAGTATTGATCTCTCTTGGCATGTATAGGAAATCAAAGTCACCTAGAAGTGGGAACTCATCTGATTTCCTGCCATAAATCCGTCTTCATAAGTCTCAGATTGCTATGATTTCCAAGATCCGCTGGGATTTCTATGTGTATTGATTCTATTGTTGGATTCTGACCTGGTGAAGAAAGACAAAAGAACACCGGCTCTGTCTGCTGTCTGTCCGCCACACCTGCATATCTCACATTTTCTAACAAGCTGTCCGACTAAATGCTTTTCAGCGGCAGAAATTACAGAGTGAATTGAAAGTGACTGTATGGAGTTAGAGGAGAGAGCAGATGGAAAGAGGGAAGATGAAAAGAGACTCAAAGAAAGATGAATTGAGATTATCCTTTTGAGATGATACACTTATAACAGACATGGATTGTATTTATGGCTGGATTGCTTTTTCAGGGGAATGAGGAAAGTGCCATTTCAGTATAATACAGACATTTATTCTGCTCTTTATGCCTGAAATCTGAAAGCCTTTTCTTCTCTTTTTTTCTTTGTTCTTTTCCACAGATGTGCTGTGGACTGCCGATGATTTCTCCTCCTCCTCCTCCTCCAGGTCAAACTCAATGGCAGACAAAGACTGCACTTCCCGATGCTCTAGTTACCCCTGAGCTCAGAATGACAGATCTCATCCACAGCTAAAGCGCACCCTTCTTTCTTCCCTCTGTCTCTTGGTGGACCTCCACTCTTTACTATGGCTCGTCTCCTGGTTTCTGCCTTTCTTCTGGTTCTCCAGACATATGCTGCTCCACCTGAGGTTGTCCAAGCAGGATTTGACATAACTCTGGACCCAATGGACTCTGATCCTGCCCTCTCTGGCAATTTCTCTGGAGCTCTGCCTTCCTCTCCGCCCCCTGGGACTAGTAAAAGAGCCCCACACAGTATCATCATCGGGGTACGCAAGGGGGGCACGAGGGCACTGTTGGAGATGCTGGACATCCACCCTGAGGTTGCTGCTGCTGCCACCGAGGTGCACTTCTTCGACTGGGATGAGAACTATGCTAAGGGCTTTGAGTGGTACCGTGAGCTGATGCCCTACTCTTACCCACATCAGATCACAGTGGAAAAAACTCCAGGTTACTTCACATCAGCCCTTGCACCTGAACGCATCTGCGCCATGAACTCGTCCATAAAGCTGTTGCTGATCTTGCGAGACCCTGCAGAGCGGGTCATATCCGACTACACCCAGGTGTACTTCAACCGCCTCGAGAACCACAAGCCTGTGCAAGCCATTGAGAATCTGCTAGTGCGCAATGGAGCCCTAAATACCAGGTACAAGGCCATTCAGAGGAGCCTGTACGATATCCACATGCGGAACTGGCTGCGTCACTTCCCCCTGGAGCAGATACACATTGTAGACGGGGACGCTCTGATCCGCGACCCCTTGCCAGAGCTTCAGAAGGTGGAGCGCTTCCTCAACCTCCCCCCGAGGATAGTATCCTCCAACTTCTACTTCAACCAAACCAAGGGGTTTTACTGTATCCGCAGTGATGGTCGAGAGCGTTGTCTGCATGAGTCCAAGGGGCGCCCTCACCCGGCTGTCAACAGCACCGTCCTCCAGCAGCTCCGCTCCTACCTGCAGGAGCACAACCGAACCTTCTTCAGGCTGGTGAAGCGCACCTTCGACTGGCAATAAGTCAACCGAACACAAACCAGACTCAATTGAGCTGCGGCCTTGTCTGTAATGAGGACAAAAAGGGGCATAAAGCACTTTACAAAATGACATTTGAAAACCCCTTTGTATAGCCTCTTAATAACCTCTGTTGTGAACTCTGGTTTCAGCGGAGCAGTTCTATAATCACACGATAAGGCAAAAAAAAGAAGAAGACAAACTGTAACTAGAGGGGCAAGATTAACAAGAAGAATCTCCAAGCTTAATAAGTCATGCTATGTTTGCTCGATCGCTTACATGATCGAATCGCAGCAAAAACAGATTTGTGGAACTTTTTTTCTTCTCTCTTGTTTGATATTCTCGTACTTGATAATAAATTGTTCTGCTTTCAAATGTACCTGAACCGCAGCATGTTTCTGTCTCCCTCTATTCATACTGGCCATCAACCCCCTCTGAGCCCTCTAACCTGTGTTACTTAGGGAGTACATGCAGGTAGGCCAAGGCATTAGAATAAGCCTTTGATTTGCTGAGGTAGAGGTAGACATTAATGCAAGGAAATGGGTACCCTGGAGCAGCGCTTTAGTCGTACAAGAATCACTAATGGCTTTGGACACTGAAGGTAGCCTGTGCCTGCAGCTAAATCAGTCACATCTCCATAGTCAGCAAGCTTAACTCCAGGGAGCTGCTGGTGAATTTTGCTGCAGCTCTCTTCAACAATTTGCTCAGGTGTTAAATGCAGTCATTAAATCATATGCTTAGCAGTGCTGTAAAACATCTACAAATGCTACTGTATTTGTGTAAATGCTGCTCTTTTTCTGAATCACACACTTGGCACACAGTTTTTCCCAGAAACATCTTGTCGTCTCCGCACATCAGTTAGACTCGGGTCATGTTTCTTTCATTGATTAGGCTTTAAACAGCAGCCAAAGCTACAGCTCCACTGGGATGTGATATTCATGTGATCTCCTCGCTCTGTCTGCTGGAATAAGCACTATAACTCTCCTGAGGCAAGTAGTCATTGATGCTACATTGGATCTATATCCAGAACAGAACAAGGGAGGGGGGCATAGCTTTGGGCTACACAGAATTATGCTGAATATTTATATAAATAGTTCATCTGAGATCTGGGGTTTTCAAGTATAATTAGACAGGGAAATGATGCGTTTTTCATGTGTGTACACAAGATGTGTTTGATGAAAAAGGCAGCACTAAATCCCCAACAACTCATTCCTCTCTGGGACTTTTCTAACGTCTGCTCACCAGGGGGCACTTTGACTCCAGAGAAACTCACGAGGGAGCAGAGTGAGGAAATGAGTCTAGACATACTCTCTCTGGGATCCCCTCTGTCGGAGCACACAGGTGAAGGGCCTGTGACGGTTACCTCCTGACCCAGGTCGAGGCCTGTCTGCTCCGGTATAAATCAGGGAGTGAACGGCCTAAGCGGCCTTGCTCTGCTGCCACAACACACATATATTTACACACACAAGTTACCAATCATTGCTGGGTTGTTACATTGGTGTAGCACATTAAGCAGGTGTGCAGGAAGGACAAAAGGGCATGTTTTACTTACAATGTGAGAGAACAAGCTGAACAAATTCTCTCTTACAGTCCTCATTTATTTGAGGAAAAGTTGACTGAGTGTGCTTGTTGTTTTGCAGAATCACTAGGACCTGCAGAGTGCATTTGTAGCTGTCTAATGTTGAACTGCAGTCAGCACTGAATCTGCTAAGGCTAAGGACATTCGTATCAGCAAATCCTCTAAAAGCGTTATCATTGCAATGATACCAGCTGCATGAGTCTTACAGAAATAAACCAATGAATTGGCAGTTTTTTCTTCTTTTTACAATAATCCAGTGTTGGCTTTGGTCTGTTGTAAAAGATGTGTTGGGATAATAGAACTACAAATGCTTCCAGCCATGTGTTAATTGAACTGTTAAGTCATCAAAATAAGGGGATGGTGATGATCAGTTGGTGGAGCAGACGCCCCATGTCCAGAGGCTTTAGTCCTCATACTGGTCATAAGTTGGGTTCCTGTTCCCAAATGGATTTAATGCATCACAACCCAGACTCTCTCCCCACATTACTTGTCTCTATTGAAATAAAGTGTAAAATATCAAAGACTTCAGAGGCATGTAAACAGCCAATGACAGGACGCCAAACTTATTGTAGTACAATTGCTAATGTGCCATTATCCGGCGTTATTAATGTTAAACATATCTGGACGATGCCTCCAAGCTCCCATCACTATAAAGTTATTTCTAACACATCAAGGTGGCGCCTTGCAGAGCTTAAAAAACGAAACACTTTTATTCAATACTTGCTGCCAAGACGTTACCAAGCAGCCGCAGCAGTGGCAACATCCGCTCGATGTAACAAGGCATCCTCCACTGGTTAAGATGCTGCTGTATGGAGCCCTAAATTTCGCAATCAAACTGTCCCCATCTTGTTTTTTGGGTTCAGATGTGACCATATTTGGACAAGATCCTTCCATTTTAACTTTGCATGCTTATATGACTCAGGTCCATTTTGATGCAGGCAGGAATTCCCTCATAACAAGTGTTTATACCACTTACACCACTTTTACTATTTAGAATGTACACACATTCTACCTGACACTGATCAATGGTTCATCCTTATTTAGCGATGTAGAGAGGAGGGGGTGTATTTCTTCAGGTTTTACACTATTCGTTTTTAGAGACAATCATCTACTATCACACAATATCAGGCCCCGAAGGGGTTCTATGTCCCATAACTACCTGCTAATCACAAATTATCCCAGTTAGTACCCAGCTACTAACTTAAAATTCAGACACGTCGGCAAAACCCCTCCACTTTGCGTCATGGTCTTGTCACACCCTGTTGGGATTCAGTTCCCCATAACTACCTGCTAACCATACATAATCCCTTACTTAAAACAGCATTTATTAGCACACAGGACCAAAACGCAACTTATTGCAAACTCTGTGCTTTCAAATCAGTAAAACCTGACGTACATGAGGCTTGTATGAGTTCTGTTCCTCATGAGCATCTTAAATGAAAATACCTACACAGTTTACCTCTTTCACTGTTTGCAGATATCAGCGTCAAGGTCCCCTTTAACTCTTTCATGACTGTCCCATAAAAAAACCATACAGACATGGAATTCACAGATTCAAAAACCACTATTCCTCCTGATCTGACCCACACTTGAGGATCTAAAATCCCTTTCAATATATGAAGGTACTAGAAACTTATATTTTTTTTAAGTTGTATTTTTTCTTCTGCTTTTATGCCTTTGTTCTGTGAGGATAGGACAGTGAATAGAGCAAGAAACTTGGAAAGAGAAGGAAATGACATGTAGGAACAAGGTAGCAGGTTGGATTTGAACTTCCTGCTTGAGGACCATGGCCTCTGTATGAGGGGTGCATGACTTAAGCACTTCCCGTCGGGGTCTTGACCACCCTGAAGGGGTTCTTTTTCCCGTAACAACCTGCTAACCATACATTATCCATTACATATTGCTTTGCTTACAAAATTAGCAACACTCTTGAATGAATCAGAACTGAATCTATTCTACACATGATTTTCTGGCAGTGTTCGAAAGTTACTCTCGTGTTGGCTCTAGAGAAAACTCATCTGCCAAGTCAGTGGTTTCCGTCCTCTGAGAACATTAATTGTAAGTATTGAATTTCATGACAGCCTATCACAAACTGGTTCAAATATTTCAGCTGACATATTGCAATCAATAGAAGCTGTGATGCAAACTTGGCTAAAAGCTGGGATTGACAAAAACTTGTTTCTATTGTTAAGTAAACTAAAACGAAGCCAGGTTTTTTCTTGATAGCTTGCAGATGGGATGCTACAACACAACAATCTACAATGATGCCAAATTAGAGCGCTGCCATTAACTTTACAATGTTTTGAACAGCTTCAAGTTTGCTCATTGGCTTATAGTATCTTGGTAATTTCAGATTTACCTCTGTTCTTCCATAATAGCACATGTTGGTTTGATTCTCCCCAACAATAATGCAAAGGGAAGTCATTTAAAACCCTGACACTAACAAGTTGCTTTAACTAATGGCTGCTATTGAGTGAGTCACTTATCACGGCATGTCTTTGATAACTGCCAACCTAGGGCGTAATTAAAGGTTTGAGAGGTGGTCTGAAGCAATCTGCTGTAGATGCTTCGGCTGCTCTTGTCATCCTAGAAGCCTCTAATGATCTGTCTGGGATTGTGATTGATGAAGCACTTAGCATCGAATCAAAGCGCGAGGAACGCTGGCTGCTTGCTAAGCTGTTTGCAAACTAACAGCCACTGTATTTGCACGATACAAGTCTATTACGGAGTTGTCCTTGATGTGAATTAATGACCTGCGTGTCAACATTAACAGCTAATGCTCATTAAAGGTTGACTGACATGGATCAGCAGGTGTACATAAGCAATAAACAGTATGGGTCACTGAGTCAGGCTGCGGCTCAGTACAACACAATATTTTTTTTTTTTTCATTTTAAATTTTAGTTCATGAACACAGCAGCACCTGCAGTATCCCTACAAGCGATTAATTACAGCCTGAATGGTGAACTGTTTTAATGATGATACAGTGCTTTCATAGGATTTCAAAGATAACCTTATTGCCTGCTGAATGAGTATCACTGTGTTTATATCTCTATTAAATACAGAGGTACTCTGCACAGCTGTGCACACAGGTGTGACCATCTGGACGATGCCTCCAAGCTCTCATCACTATAAAGCTATTTCTAACACATCAAGGTGGCGCCTTGCAGGATTTCAAAAAACACTTTTATTCAATTCTTGCTGCCAAGACGTTACCAAGCAGCAGCCGCAGCAGGATGTCTTTAGTTCCCTGCTTCTGGATCAAATGCAAAAAGCCTGTGGGGACTGATGCATACTATATTATCCAACAATGCCATATACAAAACCAGCCCACTGAAGCCTTTTAAACATCTTGCTTGATCAGAAAAAAAATGAACATAAATCTAATGAGATCAGGGACTCGGAAACCAATGTGTTTCCCAAAATACACGCTGGATTATCGCAAACACAAAAGGCTCAGAAACATAAGAACAGTTGAGATAAAGCTGTTTTTCCACACATGATTTAAAAGCTCCTTGTATTTTTTTTCCCTTTGTGATTACTTATTCATTTGTTTGTTGATTTATTTTTCATTGCCTCAGGTGCAGAGGGCATGTGTTTGATACTCTCATGGAAGTCTTTACTGAAGGGGAAGGAAAGCTGCCGCTGCATTCAGGTCAAAGGGAGGAGAAAAAGACATGTCTGCTTATTTGCAGCTGAGTTATAAAAGCCGTTGATTAATCCTTTGAGGCGCTGAAAAGAAAGGACGTAAAAAAAAAAAGCTGAGGTGAGAGCAGTGCCACGCAAGCAGAGCTTATTGTGGAAACTGTCTGTGCAGGCATGTGTTAGTGGAGACAAAATTAAGCACAACTCCCTCATGTTTGTCGACGTCCTGCTACTCTGCAGGAGACAGAACGTCAACAGAGTCATTGATGCAGCACTGAACATACTCCTTTAATGCTGCAAATATGCACAATCCAATTTAAGAGACAACATTTAAGACAGGAGCTTCCAACAAGGAACGTTGGCTGACTGTGCAGTATGTGATTTTCACTTTCTTAAAATGAGCCAGGATGAACAGCTGTCAGAAGTCTTAGAACAAGAACAAAAAACTTGAAATACATTTATAGGTACGAAGAGCCACATGGAGGGTTTACTTTTCTGTTTCAATCATCTGTGAATTCAGAGCTAAAACAGTGATTACTGGTGAGGCTGATATCAGGAATGTTGAGCTCAATTAAAAGTAGTCTTCCATGACTATGCAAAGGTTTGGAGAGAGCTTTTTATGTTATGTGTAGTGACACTATAACAACATGTTTGTTTTAGGCCCACACATGGCTACAAATCAGTCAGGCTCAATCGTCATTCCTCCTCTAGAAAACACAACCATCACTGTGTGACATGTGAGGCAACTACTCAGGTACAAGACCAAATGATGACTGCTTTAATGGCTCCGACTATGTCAGTGCGTTAAACTCTCACACCTGTTCATCAATCCACCAATGTTTGCTCAAAACAGGTCAGACCCTTTAGTTTTAAATCATACTATGAACCTATTTTTTGAACACTCCTATTGCTCAGTTATGACATTCTATGGTTGCTGCTGCTGCTGTGGGAAACTGATTGTGGCAGTGTTGTAGTCAAACCTCAAGTTTGAGTCAAGCCTCAAGTCCCCAGAGTCCAATTCTGAGGAAAGGAGTGCACTTCAGGAGCCCAAGGGGAGCGGCAGAGGAAATCAAAGAGATAATCTAGATTTTCATTTTAAATTCATCCTAAACCACAATTACAAACTAATTGATGAATCAATTTACCGCTTGCCAAAAGCCTTCTACAAAAAATGAGTTAAAACAACAAATGAGTCAGAGTCCTATAAGAAAACAGTTCTTTTTACCAGACCCAGGTGTTTCTATTTTTTACCTTAACAAACTTCCTGCAGTCTTCTTGAGTTATACAATGTTGTTGAGATGTTGTCTGTCAGCCGATTTATAGAGGTGTGGTCATCTTCCTGAAACGGCAGGGCGACCACACCCGCTGTTGTCCAACAGTCTTAAGGCTGATCTATACTTCTGCGTAGAATCGACGGCGTACCCTACGCTGGGGTCCACGTAGCTCCCATACCTACGCCGAGGCCTACGTATGTAGCTGACGTGCAGCTCCTCCAAAATGTAATTACCCGTAGAGCCGACGCGGACCGCAAGCCCTGTGATTGGTCTGCTCGGCGGAATTGTCTTTCCCACATTTACAGCACTCCTGGGATCCCAGACATTGGCCGCACACCGACCGTGTATTTCATCTCCTCTCTATTCTTCATGTAATCATATCTGCATGATAAACAGCAACATGTATCAGCTGTAGAGTAACATAACAAGCTCTGAACCGCTGTGGAAAAGTAAACAGAGATCGTAGCAGGGCCGGAAGCAGGCGACCGGCTATCAGAGAGACCACACTGCCCTCAAGCGTTTCGCCGGAGAATTGCTTTGCGACACGGACGTATCGACGCACAAGTATGTGGTGCTCATGTCCGTGTCAGCCCCTGCTGCGTAGGAGAGACGCAGAAGTATAAATCAGCCTTTAGGACAACAACCCAGGTGAGTGACAGCATGTAGGCCTCCACATCATGGTTTACTGTCCTCTAGGCCAGCTTCTTGATCTCTACAGCCTTTTCTAACACTGGTATCTGTTGCTCTCAGAGTGAATTACCTTGGCTTTTTTACCCATGTCAATGTAAAAAAGAAAAAAACACTGGTCTAGTAAAAATAACTGTTTTGTTGAAGTATACGGTGTCAGACCTAGTGAACCCTTAAAGAAGAAGTCAGAGTCCTCTTCTTTATCTTCTAAGTCCTACTGTAGTCGATGCACAAGTCCAGTTACATTGTTTCTCACACATGGTTGGGGCCACTCAATTATATGTCAATGCATTTCAATATATTCACATTCTGTGGGTGTAATAATATAAAAATAAATTCAAAGAATACATTAAACACCTTTAACCAACATTTTGCTGTATTGTGAGAAATACACCAAAGGAAAACAGTTTTTGGTCATTTCCTCACTGTGGACACTAGCAGCCATGCCTAGTCAAGAAGGCTTTTCATGTTTCTGTTTCCCAGCAGCCCTTTGCTTCTCAGCAGACACACAGCTTCAAAAGATTGTTGAAGTGCACTTTAAAGTCAGTCTACTTGACTCTTTTTCCCTGCATATCTTTTTAAGCTTTATGTTGTATCACGGTTGTATAGGTTTGGTAAAACTGGAACATAGAAAGGAGTGAACAGAGGTTAATAGTTCTATAAAGCATCGTGAAGCTTAGAAAGTAGCCCTGCATACCTCCTAACATGTAGAGTTACAAACATACTCCATCAGTGTTATATTTGTGCTGCTTGCTGGCTAAGATCTAACAAGACATGCATCCTTTCACACTCAGCGCTCTGTTTCTCCATGTGTGTGAATGCTGAAACAGCATATAGACTCTGTGTCTGCTCTTCAGGCTCCAGTCACTCCTCTCCCTCAGCCTCTTTTATCCCTCAATCCTCCCCAGCAGCCCTTGTCTATCCAAATCAAGGGCTGGCGGAAGAGTGCCAGAAGGCATTTCACTCTGGAATATGAAATCTATTCTCCTTTGGGTTTACAGTCGAGCCCTCAGTCCCTGCTCTGATTCCTTCACAGCCAAACAACAACAACAGCCTGAGTGCAGCCACGGCAGAAAGCATCACATTTTACTGCTGGATTATAGTAGGCCGGGCCCACAGGAGCAAAGTGTCATACAAATGCTATTTCCTGCCACAGCAGGGAGGGGCAAGAGGGACCAGACTAAAAGAGGAGGATCTCTTAGAGCTCTCTTGAAGTATGTCAGTCTCTCTGTCTTCTTCCTGCAGCTAACGTCTGAATATTAGCGCCTTTTTCATTCAGTCTCCCTCTTTTTCTTTACTTTTTGAATACTTCATTAGCTGCAGTTTCAGGAAGAAAGGTGACATTCTGAATCTGCTCATTTTTAAAGTGTCCCTCCATCGCTCTGTGGATTATATTGTTTCAGGGTCTACACTCCAGGGTTATATCAGGTTCTTATTTTTAGAACATTAATTTATGTTATACAAATTAAGCATGCCTCACCAGTGACTCGGGCACCTTTCTATTGCTAATTCATTTCAAAGCAGCCCCTGTGTGTTGCTCCATTTGCAGGCGAGTACAGAGATGTGAAGATAAAGCGTGTTCAAAGAGATAGCACAGACTTCAGAGGGAACGATAACATCAGCTCAGTCCCCCTCAAGTCCTCTGTAAAGTGAACAACCTCCCCCCGGGGGCGTTGCTAATCCACTTGCCTTGTGGCAGCTAAAACAGGTAAATAAGCCAAACGGAAGGAGAAGAGAGAGATAAACAACTTCTCAGCATAATGCTTTGAAAATGATTTCCAACATTATGTCTTTTAACACTGACATCTGTTTGAGACTCATTCAAATGTGATTATTTTATATTTGGCACATCAGCACTTGTGTTTACAGCACAGGTGGTCTGTGTGTTTACACTGCTGAATCTACTTGGAATTCTTCCCCTGCTTAATTATTATGCAGAACAGGACACATTATAACACTTAATGTATTTAGGTAGACCTATTAACTATGAGCTTAAAAGTTGCTCATTAGCATGCCTATATAAGTAGTATTCCAATTTTTTTTTATGTACTACCTAAAGCAATCATTCATGGATTATTCTGCATGAGTGTATCTTACAACTACTGGGCCATTCAGGAAAGGTTTTGGCCTTGCGGCACCTAGATTGAAAAGTGGCTGAAGGTATGCCGCTCCATGTGCCACTGCATGTGCTGATAGCTCTGTGCCATGTGTATTGGCCAATCCAAGCCATGAGGAGCCAGAAGCACATGTGGGTGTACATGCATACATCCATATATTTATTCATATATAAGTACTGAAAAATTGTCCACTTAATGAAACTTCTAAGAGGCCAATATACTCAACTGAGTTTTATCAGAGTGCACCACAAAGTGCAGCAACAACAAAGAGACCCTTATTACCCCTCCATTGGCGGCTCCCACTTCTGGCATTACCCAAAATTAAACTCTGCTGTTAGATGTGGCGACCTCTGCGTAATCTCCTCTGCCTGCAGGACAAGAATAACTGAAACCTCAGGTTGAAAAATAAACTGTCATCTTAACAGCAGTGAGCGAGTGATCCATCTACAGAGAGCCGGACTCATCGATGTTGGACCTTTTGCCTCCATGTCCCTCTGGTATCATAAAGAGTCTCAGAGCAGCAGGCTGTCCTGAGCTGTGTGAGGTTTATGGATGTTGTCTGCAGCATTTTGGGGGCAAAGACGATCAAACAGTTCTAATACTTTTATCTGTTGATCCTCACAGAAACTTCTAGCGTCAAAAACATATTCACGAGGTGCGATGTGGTGGAATGCAATGATGCACAAATAATTTACACGAGTATTTAATTTTTTTGAAATTATTTACTTCTACCAACATCATTTTATCACAAATAACTGTACCAACTACTCCTTTCTATTTAATTTTCACTCAATTAAACTGTCCCTATTTTACATTGTCTAAACAAGCTTGTTATTTTAGCTTCAATAGATTTAAAGAGTTATCTCCTATTCTTTTGTTGCAACACCACCCCAAAAATCAAGAATGATTTCATTCTTAATGGACAGAACAAATCAGACATTTCTTATGCCTTTCCATCAGTGTCTTTCATACATACTTAAAGTATCAAGAAAAAAACAGGCAGGAGAAGGAAACACGAGCACAGGGATGTGTGAGCAACAGGGAGAGCTTCAAGCCACATGGATAGAAATGAAGCAGCCAACGAGGTATACAATAAGCAGCAGATTCAGAACAACACATTCTCTATACAACTGATTTACAAGTTGGAGCACGTTGTATTTTATATTTGAAGCTGGGATGAATTCAATGTAAGGGCCTGTGTCCCCTAATGACATTTGCTCAGGAATTAGTTGGTTGTGCTCTCACAACCTGAAAACATCTGCTTGAATAAGGTGAGGGGATTGCTGGATGGAGGGGAGGAGTAAGCATCATAATCACAACAGTAGAAAATGTTAGACAAATAACATGAGCAGTAAAGAGAAGCAGAGCAAGTCTGTGTAATGTAAGCAACGTCATCACTGCACCAGGGGTCCGTTTCCCAAAGCAGGTTCAATAAAACTCTGAGTCTAACCCTGAACTCTTAGTTGATCTAATCTGAGATAGCAAACTCTGTGTTTTCGGTTCCACAACAGCTGATTTGAGTTAGTTAAATCAACTTGGAGTAGTTTCACCTGGGGTTAAGCGCGTGCACCACAACTTTAAAAAGACAGCATCAATGGAGCCCCGATTCGACGAGTCACCATGGCAATGGAGAAGAAGAGGGTGGCATTTTTCACCCCACAGGAACTGGACATACTTATTCGCTCATATGGAGAGTATGAGCATGTTTTTAAAAAAAAAAAAAACACCGCTGCAGGTGCCAAACAGAGGGAGACGGCATGGGAGAACATTGCGGCTCGGGTCAATGCGTACGTTTAAATGTAGTCCTTTGCAATCACAGGGGGAAACTGCTTGAATGGTAGCCTATTAATTTATTTCATTTAGGTGCAATCCCGCGGGGGAGAAGTGCACCTGGCAGCAGCTTAGGATGAAATATAAAAACATTGTTCAAACAGGTAAGACCTCGGCATAATACCATGGGGGTACCTCATTTTGATCATGTTTTACATTGTAAAGTAAATATTAAGTGGCTGTTTGACTGTGCAGTTGTTTTATCCCCAACATTATGCCGTTTTCACACACATGCATGTATTTTCATCTATATCATGTTCTGTTAAAAAAGTATGCCTATTTAAACTAACACAGACTTCTACTCAGCCAACAGAAAGAAAGCAGATGCCCGTAAAACGGGTGGCAGCCCAGCACCGCCACCTCTAACGGAGGCAGAGGCGCTGGCCCTGAGCCAGAATTGTGGAAGGCCAGCGACTGAGGGAACCCCTGGAGGGAGCTCATCCTCTGAGCCCACCCCCCAAGACACAAGTGCCTTTATAACATGTAATATTCCTAGACCTTTATATCTTTTTTTAAGCCTATTCATACAAATATTTATTTCTCTTTCATGTCTTTTTTTTTCTCCCAACTTTTGCTGATGGTGCGATCTGCCTGGTGGAGCCCCCTCACGCCACAACAGACCTTGTAACTGTAAGTAGGCAATACTCCAAAGATGTTGCCAAATGGTGGTTTAAGTATACTGAGACATATCACTCATCTAGGATGAAGAGTACGAGGAGACTTTGTCTGCTGCCTTCACAGAGGGGGAACCAGAAAGGCCTATAGAGGTAACATTTGATATGTTATTGCTAGTTCTCTTCCCATTCACATTTCTTAACATTCTGGTGGAAAATAGTGTGACATTTAGCCTACACTGAAGTATTAACACATTGTCATCCTTTTTAACAGGGCATGGCTGGGCAGCAGCAGGAGGGTCCCTCAACTTCAACCGCACAGATTGACACAGTGAGGTGGATGTTCAGTAAACACCAGAGGTGCAATCTGTGGAATTCATGTGCAACTGTATAATTTAATGTCCTCCTTATGTATTCCCAGTTACCAGTGAAAGACATCTATAAAATATTTCTGCTGAAAAAAATTGAGAAAACCGACAAAGAAATTCAGTTCTTGGACCGCCAGATGAGAAGGGCAGATCTCGAAATTGAATTACTAGAGCACAAGTTAGAGGTGGGTGCATGGTCACAGGTGAATTATGTTAATTATGTTAATTACGGGAACATTAACTAAACTATCTCTTGTATTTGTAGGAAATAAAGAAGACCAAATGAAATTTGTATTATGTTTTTATTTGACTGCTGCTGTGTTGGTGGTGGTAGTGGTGATGATATTGTCTTAATCTCTGAAGTGGATGCGGGATATGGTGTCTCTGACTGCTCTGCTATCCTGCATAGCTGGCAGGTGGATGGGGTGCTCATCATCAGCTTCTATTTGTAGGGCAGGGTGTTGCTCTCCTCAAATAGTGGCAATATTATGAAGAACAACACATGCCACAATAATATCACAGGCCCTCTCAGGGGTCACCCTGAGGTGACGTAGGCACTGGAAACGGGCTTTCAACAGGCCTATGGTCATCTCCACCCGGGCTCTCGTCCTGCAGTGAGCCCGGTTGAAGTTCTGTTGGGGGCCTGGTTCAGGGTCAGGGTAAGGGGTCAGCAGCCTTGGTTGGCATGGGTAACCCCTGTCACCCAGCAGAAGGCCATCAAACTCTCCTGTAATGTATAGTGGATACATTAGAGTATATTAAAAGAGGGAGACAAGTGAATTATATTATGCAAATCTTTAGGCTGCTTACCACGTTGCAGTCTGTTGCTCAGGTTAGACTCACGATACATCCTTGAGTCGTGAACAGACCCAGGCCACTTGGCCTCCACATTGGAAATAATGTAGGCAGCATCACATATGATCTTGACAGTGCAGAGAATGACAGATGTTGAACTATGATGCAGTCTTTAACATTTTGAAACAGTAGTCAATCTACATTTACCTGCACATTTATGCTGTGAATGGACTTCCTGTTAACATAATCCGCCTCATTATGTGAGGGAGCCGTGATGGGGATTTGTGTGCCATCTATGCAGCCAATCACACTGGGAAATCCTAAAATAAATTAAAATTACTAATCCCAGTCTGAGGTTGCAGCACAATGTTATTAACAGAATATGATTTTAAATGAATTTAACAGATCTCTACACCATTCACCTGCAATCCTGTGGAACTCCTCCTTGATGACTCTGACTGGTTTATGTCCAGGGAAAACGATGAAGGTGTTCAGTAGCCGTTTCAGGGCGAGGCACACTTTTCTGACCGCCCTGCATACAGTGGCCTTACTTAAGTGCTCTGCATCTCCAACATTATACAAAAAACTCCCATTTGCAAAAAAACACAGAGCAACACACAATATCTGCTGGGATGTAAAAGCACGACTACGGTGGGTAATGTTGCGAATGTACGGACGGATTAGGTTGTGTATGTAGATGATCGACTGTGAAGTAAAACGGTACCACTCAAAAAGATAATTGTACGGAAATGCTAAAACATCTATGCACAGTCTGATTATCATCTCCCGACGAATATTTAATTCTCTGCGCAATAATGCTGCACCTTCATCCACGGGATCATTAACAAAAGGACATGCCATTTTAGTGAAAAAAGTTTGCACCTAATAAAGGCCTACTGATTGATTTCTGAATTGTTTTTTTAAATAACAGACAGCAGAAATACGCTACGTCAACACTCGCCTGCCGACTGAATGAATGAGGAAATCAAATACTGTGTGTGGCTGAAAGGGGGCGGAGACTGAGAGTAACTCGAGTTTCATTGAGAAAAACCTGGTCCCGACCAGATTAGGTTCATAGAGTCTGTTACTACGGTAACTGACCGAGAGTTTAAGTTACCTCCCTCTGTGAAACAGGCTAGAGTTACCCCTCTTTCTCTGGTTTGAGTTACCCCCCTTTGTGAAACGGAAAACACAGAGTTTCCCTCATTTCAGGGTTAACAAACTCAGAGTATTCACTAAACCTGCTTTGTGAAACGGACCCCAGCTCTGTGAATGTTCCAGACGATTACACCCTGTGTCCATACACCAGCTTAATGGACTTCACATGGACTTAACTGAGAGAAAAAAAGTCACAGACAGGGTTAATGGATTTGGACATTTGTGTTCCCACATGTAGCCCTCTTGGATCATGTCAGGACTTTTTCAGAAGTACAGAGCAAGTGTGAAGAGGCTTCAGTCAGAACTGAAAAACAACATATGGAGGATATATTTTGACACATCTCCCTCTCTCAGTTCTCTCCTTATTGGACAGCCTGTGTGCTCAGTGGTGGCATCCATCCAAACAGAACACTTACATACTAAACACAGCCCAATTTCACTGCTGGGATTTTTAAGGAACACTTTAAAAGAGGGTATTTTTATATGGGGTTCTGTATTCTAATTTAAGGGTGTGGTTTGTTGTATTTTTTTCAGATTCAAATGATAAAATTATACATTTCTCTTGGATCCTTTTGTGTATACTACAATGTACCACGGGCCTGTTTTCGGTACTGTGCATTCCTCATAGCTTTTTCTCCTTTTTGTGCTGCTTCTCATTGAATTTGTTGCTTTTTGTCCTGCTCTTCCCTGCCTCACCCTTCCTTTTTCTTCTTCCACTTTCCCTACCTTAACCTTGTTGGTCCCTGCCTCAGCGTTCTACTTTCCCTGCACTGAACTTGAACCCAGAACCATCAGACTGAAAGGCAGCAGCCCTGACCATCAAAGCAGTTTATGCTTTTTTTTGTCTTTTCATTCAACCATTTTGATGTAGTAATTTAAAAGCACAGCCCCACCACATTGTGTTTAATTCCCATCCGACATTGGAAGCCCATAGTGGGATGTGAACCCAAAACCATCAGATCGAAAGGTAGCAGGCCTTTCCTCAACACCACAGGGCTGCTTCAATGTGCTTTCTTTTGTAGGTTGGACGATGTGGAAAGAATGCTCCAACAAAACGTGTGGTTGAACAAGTAGATGTTGTGAGTCCTGTGATGTCGCTACGCATAGCTCCAGCTCTTCTGCTGATGCTGAATTGGATGGAGACGGTGTGTAATGTTAGCCAACTGCTATTTTTATGCTATGTACCACTATGGAGTGTGATGAGTCATTCAGCAGTTTGTTCCTGTTGTTGTGTTGCTTGTGTTCTCACTGTATGGATCGGCTCTATCGTGGATTGGAGGTGAGACCACCTCTCCAAGGTGATCTCGTCTTGCTTGTTTTCTTCTGCATCAGAGTGCAATTGGTGTGTTCACGTGTCGAAATGGCCTTGGCCAAGATAGGAAACATCTTCTGTTTTAAAACCACTCCAAAGGATCCAGGTGTGAGAGCCCCAAAATGAAGGAAGCCCTTTATAAAATAATTGTACTCATGTTATTATAGCTCAAACATAATCTTTTCCTGAATCTTACCAAACAAAACATGTTCAGCATAATGAAACAAGGGCGTAGATTGGTTAAATTTAGGGAAAGATAATGGTATGGGCCAAAACAACAGCGTAACATTTCAATTACGAGGGGGTCAGAGACATAATTTACAGAGATTACATGCCACCATCACTTAATCTGGTTAGTAGAGGTTGTGTTCTTTCTGCATGTTTCCATCAGATCGCACTGAACATGAATAATAGATGAGAGGTTTTTGTGCTGCAGCCCTCATTGTAGTTCAAACACACCATGATTATGTTGTGTGATAATATAAATCACCATTTTACGACTGACACTTTTACATATGCTGTTTAGATGCTTACTTAAGCAATACCCCTCAAGTAGTGTCCCCCAATTACTCCTCTAACCACCCAGTGTTAAATCACTGCTCCAAATGATGCAGGTTCTCACCAGGACTTAATGACAATGGCTTTAAATAATTTGCTCCAAATCCGCCCAGGAGCCTGTTTTCATCTGAGACAGAATATATTATATAGTTTGACCTCTTCTGCGGGAACCGCAGGGTCAGCATTATCATGCATATAAACATGTTGTTCATTTATGCTCCTCTGCCCATAGCTCATTGATTCAGAAATTGGAAGCATTTTGCAAACACATACACACGAAATTTTAATGAGTTTCCCCACCTCAGCCAATGAGAGAAGTGTGTGAGCGGTGGTTAGAATGAAGGGGCGTAGATGGTCAACTTGAACACAGCCTTGTTAAAAAGTCAATTAAAGGGAAACAAAGAAGCAAAGAGGGGGCGGGAGGAGATGTTACTCCTTGCAGCTGTTTTTGCTTGCAGTGAGCAGCCTTAGCGAATGAGTGCAAAGATTATTTATAGGCAAATACCCGGCTCCCAGAAGAGAAACAAGACAAACAGTAGAAATGTCTGTTTTGCAGATTTTGACTTCAAACCGAGCCAACATGATTTTACAGTTTCACACCAGCTTCTAGTGTTCATGATTACAGTTTTTAATGTCTCTGAATTGTTAAACTTCAGCAAGACTTTAAACACTACAGCTATGGAGATAATGGTATACTTGTTTTAGCTGTCGAATGTGTGTGTACACTGCTTTAAATTTAACAAACCAGTGGCATCCACAGACACTCCCAGGACGTGTTGGAGAAGAAAGTTGGACAGAGTAAGCAAACAAACTGTCAAGTGTCCTCCTCACTTGGTAAATCAAGCTCTCCTATCAAGGGAAAAATAGCTCTTAGCCCCGTGTGTAATCTTGCAAACATATATCTCTAACCATGCAGCAATGATTCTCAATTATTTGCCAATAAGTTGGATTGAATGGCCATGTCTCCTCTCTGAAAAAAATCAATATCTGAATGGTGCAGAAAATGTCCTGAGTGACCAAAACAAAAGTGAAACCATCCCTGCTCTGCTGCAGTTTCCCCACCGCCTGCTCCTTCATCCTCAGCCCTGTCAGGCCTCAGCACTGACGTGTCCACAGAGCAGAAAGAGAGGCAGCTAACAGTCAGACGGTAATTTGTTAGCCTGTGGATGTGTGCAGAGAGGACACTTTAGTTTATCACAGCACTGCTCGGTGCCCTGTCCTCACTGTGAGTCTTCACTTATTCTGCTGTGATGTCTTGATTACAAAAACAGACTGAGGCTTCTGGTCCATTTTTCATTTAGCAGAGCACAAAACCATTACTGTTCAAGACACAGTCCAACTTTTACAGCTTGGTTTATTTCTTGACCTGTACTTTTTTCAGGTTATCTCAGGACACTATCTGTTCTAATCCCTGAGAATGAAAGATTTAAACTGGAGTCTTTAAAAATGCCTGGCATCCTCACCCCTACCAAGCTTGATCCAAGAGGCCCATTAAACATGTATGAAAACCAACCTTTTGGCTAGGGTTCCTCAGTTATTGAATGGTAAATGAATCCGGCTTTTTATAGCATTGTTTTGGATAATTGAAAATGTGTACCTTTTTTTAAACCTCTGACTAAAGACAAAAGTTACACCTGTGGAAACACTTTTTGTGTGCCCTTTAGTTCAAGTTGTAGTTACAGTTCCTTGCTTACTTTAACACATTTAATTCTCACATTTTCTAGATAATTTCATAACTTTGAGGCCCTATTAATCTCAGAAACTTCACATATGCGCCTCACAGCAAGAGATTTTCTGTGTTGGCTATGCTCCAACAACCCAATATAGGGGAGACTGGGTATGGTTGTAACACTTATTGCTTCAGTACCTACAACTCACTGTATGCTTGAGCTAGATTTTCTATACGAAGTGCCCACATTTGCTTCCTGAAATTGGAACCAATCCAACCCTCTGGAAGAGTTTTTAAAACCTTGTGAGTAGTGATGGGAATTCCGGCTCTTTTTAGAGAGCCGGTTCTTTTTGCTCGGCTCACTACAAAGAGCCGGCTCTTTCGGCTCCCAAGTGGCTCCTCAGATTTTTTTCTTGTTTAAATGACTGTATTACCTAAAATAATGTTAAATTATATGTAAAATGAATTACTAATGTAAAAAACATACATTATATCAAATGTGCATCATTTTAAAGGCTTTATTTATATTCTCAACATGGAGCAGAGTTCTACAGAAATTAAATTATAAAATACAAAAACAAGACCCATCACAATTAGACAAAAAGGTCCAATCTCTGATTGTATGTATATTATTTACACCTTCATTAACAGCAGGTTACCTTGACTGTCTTTATTCTTCACTTATTGCACTGATGGATCAACACTTCTAATGTCCATGACCTGGATGACTGAGAACCTTCACAGACACTTCTAATGTGCCTTTGCAGGTTATTTTGTGGAGCCTGATTGATGACACTTTCACCTTGCAGTCTTCCCTCTGCCGTTGAACAGTGTATGCCTTTTAAATGTGTCTAAAGTTTTCTGTGTTTTCTGCAGTCACTCGTTTTCTCACCTTTCCAGCGCGTTCTCTCTGTCGCGCACGTTCTCCCTCTCGTCTCCCTCCTGTTGGTGTGCTCACTGTGCTGTCTGTGTCTCTGACCCCTCCCCTCCCCGTTCTACTCAATGTAGACACGTGATTGGTCAAGACGCCACCATGTCTTGACCAATCACGTGAGGCTTTCACAGAAAAAGACGAGGAAAAAAAAACAAAAACGGCTCCCGTCGTTCACTTCAAAGAGCCGGCTCTTAGAGCCGGATCGTTCGCGACCGACACATCACTACTTGTGAGTTGGTGTCAAATACAAGGTTCCCCTTTGTTACAACCTGCCTACTTGGTAGGAAGTAACACATGCTGAGATAAGAAGTAACAATTAGCCAAAAGAAGCAAAAACGGAGGTCACACCATGTGATGTAATTCAAAAGAGGTTTATTGAAATGAAAGAACAATCCGGAAAAATGTGTCTCTCTCTGTGTGAGTGACCATAACTAGAATCCACTTTCTTTAAATCACAAATGTCACTAGTGGTATATAAGGGAATGCTTGTTGCATTTTTTAAAAATATGATACAACCTGCCCCACTGCTGTCATCCATCCATTGTTTAGCTAGCTGTATTAGCATTGAGGTTTGAAATTAGAAAGAAAAAGAATGCATCACATTTTGCCTGATGAACTATTCAATCCAATATGAGTCGTGAATTGATCTGCAATAATATAAGTACAAGATGCTGATATGATGTCATGTCAGAAATCATGTGGATCCAAATTATCTTGGTTGAGTACCTAAGCTCACAACATTTCAAATAGAGGAGGGACATCCAAAATGTAAATGGTGAAAAAGACTTTTTGGCACGTAGAAAGAGTGCTTCATAACCCATTAATGAAACAGAGATAATTAATGCTCTATAATTATGAACTCAGATTTTTTTGGCCCCTGATTTGAATTAATTAAATAGATTAGAAATTAACCCTAACCTTGGTGGAGAAGGGCTTGAAAACAAGTTGAAGAGGAAAAGGCAAGAAATAGATTCAGTATAAGTGCAGAAGAAGAGAATGAGCACATCTTAATTGAAGAAGTGAAAAAAAGAGAAAGAGAGATACTTCAATAAGAAGAGAACTGCTCGGCCTCTTCGACTGTGAGCTCTTCACTCTCCTCTGGGAGCGCCTGAGATGTTTGAACTCGTCCTCCTCTGAAGAGTTTGGAATAAAAGTCTGGGTGAAATGGCTTAAGAACCTGCACTTTTGCAGTCTGGATACAATGATCCAATCTTCTGCTGTGCTGCTGTTATTTATAAATCATAAAATATCATCCAGACTGATTCCACAGCTGAGAGCATCCCAGAGGGCCAGGGTTACTCAACACATTTCACAGTCTTCCTGAGTTTTACTGAACTCTGAATCCATGAGGCACGTAAAAAAAAATCCCCTTTCCTCTTTTATTGCAAATGAGATGAAGTATAGTATTTCCCATTATATTTGCATATCCTTATTGCACATTTGTTTCTCCCCTTTAGGATTCCTCCCCTTTATATTTTCATAGCCAGCATACGTGTAGTGTTTCATAATGTTCAATGTTTCAGTGATTTTATTTATGCTCACTCTGTCTAACATGTTTTATTACAAGAATGTGATGAATAGTCCTGTTGGTGTTAAATAAACTGTTGCTAGTGGTTTACCTCGTATCTTACAGGTAAAGTCAGATATGTGATTGTAACGGAAATCTCAAACAGTCTCAACCTCACACACTTCGTATCAAATCAATCCACGGAAAAGAATCCCGCACATTTCACCCTTGCCTGTTGACACTGTGGCAAAAGCCATAGTTTCTGTGAGTACTCTAAATTGGTAAACATTGACAAAAACAACCACAAACTTAGTTCCTATCTCAGGTTGGTCTTGAGAGCTGGGAGGAGCTACTGGGGAGCTACCATGATAGAGAAATGAGAAGCAACATCCTGTCCTGTAATCCAGCCAATAGCAGCAGAGCTGGTGAGTGTATCTCTAAATTTCAGATCACTACAGTGCTACCTAAACCAGAATTGATGATATCAACTATTCTGGAGTTGTGACCTTTGCATCATTTCTGTTTGAAGGTGTGTCACTGCCAAGCTCCGAGAATAAGGAGAGCTGAATGAGGACAGAAATGTCAACATCAATATTGCAAATATATTTTCTAAAGAAGTGATCATTAATGAGACCAACAGGTCTAAGCTGTGTAACATGAGTATGTTTCAAACACAATATTTGATATATGAAGAGGGTTTTGCATATTATCTCTTGCATTTGTGTTGTGTTTGTGCGTGTGTATGTGTGTGTAGGTTAATAGGTAAAATGTTGGTAATTCTACTTCTTTCTTTCCTTGCTGAGGTCATGAGCACATTTCTATAAAGATAGCCATGTTGAATTGTTTTGCTAGGAGGACTTTCATTGTTGCGCACCCTCAACACCTGTCTCCATCTCCTTGATGTTTCACACGGACAGCTATTAGCTAAAAAGTGAGTCCTCAAGTTCCTGTCTCACCTCTCCACGCCATCATCACGCAGCTTCTCCGGGTGGTGGTGATGGGCTGATAAATACATCACATCTGTCCTCTTCAGAAACTGCTCCAAGTGTGTGGCTTCATGTGTGTGTGTTTGTGACATTGATTAGGAGTGTGTGTATGACAGAAGCAGGAACACCTGGCCTCCCCAGCGGGAGGCCGTGTATCCAATAATGAGAGAAAGTGTCAGGGACACAAGGAGGCGGCAGAGGCGACCACAGCTCCTTCCTCAAGCTGCTCCCTCACACACACACACACAGTCACACACACATTTTGTCTCTTTTCTCCTGTTGAAAACCGCATGGGGGAATGTGAGGGGGGTGGATAATCACATTTTCTGTCAAAATGAATAGGTGATGGCAGCTCCGAAGAGAGGAAAAAAGTACAGCCATGCAAATGTGCCTGTTTGTTTCTTTTTTGCAAGCATCAGCTGTCATGGCAGCTGAGGTTCTACTGGAGCAGGAGCTCCGTCCTCCCTGGAAGCTATCCATGAATCAAGCCCTGGTCGAATGATTGACAGCTCATTACCCTCTCTTTAACACAGGCAGCAACCTTGAAAAGTAAAAGTAAAGTCTGAAGATACAGGTTAAGTTTTGCATCCATGGTGGGCAATAACAGGGTTAAAAAAGGACCGGTAAATTACATAGAATGTAGTAATACATCCCACCAAGGCACTAAAATGAATCAAAATAAACACGTAGCTAAAGCTTTAGCTTATGACACGTCCCCTTTTATGATTTATGATTATATGATGTTATATAAATAAGAATGAACAACTAAAATGAAATTCAGATACATAGCAAAAGATAAGTTTTATTCTTCCTTATTGCAGTTGATACTGTATTAGATTTTTGTTATTCTCTGTTATTAGTGTGCACTAGTATTTGTTATGAAAGTTACACAATAGGTGATAGGGAGAAATGAAGACAGCCATTCAGGCCCTTGTTAGTGTAATGCCTCTGGGTTCAAGTAGATGGAAAAGAGCAGGGGTCTCATGTATAAAGGTTGCTTACGCACAAAACGAGGCCTGGAACTGGCGTACGCCAGTTTTCATGCCAAGTTTGTGATTAATAAAAAACAAACTTGACGTGAAAATGTGACTACCTGTAAGCAAACTCTGACCCAGGCGTACGTACATTTTAGAGGCAGGGGGAAATTGGCGACACAGTTGGTGAGAGGGAGAACTGAAGTCAGATTATATTTTGATGCCTTTTACACATTTCATTGAATAACGACATATTAACAGACCCGCGTCACCATCATTACTAAAATATGCATATTCTATTTGAACGTGTGTTTGTTGTGAGTCGTTTCCAATAAGCTGTCATTAAAAGATAAAAGCGTGTCTTAAAGTTCATCAAATGTTTCATCAGCTTTGTCTCACCTTTACATTCTTCTGAGGTGTAGAGGAAACACACGGGCCGTATCCTAACGTGTTCGTCGGGAGGTAAAAACCAAAGTTACATCAGAGGACGTAAATCAGCCGCGGAGCAAAGTGACAGTCATGTTTTCAATGTTTCTAACGCTGTCCAGAGTCACTACGTGTAGTTATACTTTTAATAAAGACTGCTGTACGACGCACACGGAGTGCACAGACACGGCCCCGGCTGCCTCACACACTGATCACATCTTCATCACCTGCATGTGTTTACTGTGTTAATGAGAAAAGTGTGGAGTAAAGCCATGCCCGGTTCTCACAGTTATTATCTTAAATATTATCATAATCAGTCAGAGCGCAGGCCAAGCTGCCCGTGATGAAACCTGCACATTAAAACTTCACGGATCAAACTTCTGTCAGATAATATCAGAGAGGAGATCTCTGAAGGACGTGAGCTCTCTGTAATGTGAAATAAAAGTGTGTGTCCTGTAAACATGAAACACTGCAGTGAGACATGTGGGTAATGATGAATGATGGATGCTCTGGCACTGCTGACAGATACATGCTGCAGCGACATGGAGTCACTCGATATATTTATTTTTATTTTTATTTCTTTTGTGTCCCTCCTGCAGTAAGAAACAAACAATAAGTGCTCTCTGATCTCCGCTTCATTCACGAGGACCACGGTTTGTGTGTCAGAAACTTTATTTTCTCCGTCTTCCTCTCTGTTGTTGCCGTGATTCACCGTGAGAACCTTTGATCTTCCGGCTCATTTGTATGCATCTTCATTCATAACATGCTTTGCATTGACCGTATATGGTTGAATGTGGGCGTGAAAAGGGCGAATTACGAGGCTGATCTAAGTGCGCATATCTCCAGGTGGTTTGTGATTTATAAACGGAACATTGCGTAAAGTTTGCATGCGAACGGTTTTATAAATCAGAATTATTTTTGGCGAACGCCATTTCCAGGTTTTCGGAGTACGTACTCTTTTAGTAGGGATTCTACGCACTCTTTTATGAATGAGACCCCTGGACAGGTACTTTGCCCTTACCTTGCTGCCCCGCCCTCTTTTGTGTGAAAGCAGTTCATCTAAAATGACTGGCGGTAAAAGGAAATTCTGGCATCTTTAATGTATTATATAATGGATATTGAGAAGCCAAATATGTTGGCCAGTCAGGCAGTGCAGATGAGTAAAGGCAAGAGCTACATGTGTGTGGTTCCCTCAACCTCATATCACTCAGATGTCTCCTATTTAAGGTGAATTACCAACATAGACACTGTAAACTGCAGGACTAATGTTAGCAATAGTTTCCTTTGTGTGTTATTGTATAAGGGTAACGCTGGGAGACCCTGTAGCTGCACAGGCATTTTCAACTGTTCAGAACTCAGACATGCCTGCTCTAGAATAACATTAGTGTACTTGTACTGTAAGATTCAGATGTTTACTTGTTGCATATTTCACATGGCAGCAGTTATATATCAGAAGATAAATACAATAGTCATAAGTTAGCTGGTTAAAAATACAATAAATAGTTCATGTGTCGAGTAATGTTTAGTAAATGGTACCTATGGTCCTGAAACTGAGTGTGCTTATGCTGTCAAATATGTACATCTATTAGTTTGCAGTTCAAATTAACATAATCGAATGACGGCAAGAGCTGCGTGTCTGCATATCACTACTATCACTCCTAAGGGTATAAACCATTTTCATATCTGTCCATGGTCTTCATTTTACATAAATGTACAAAGTAACCATCACTTCTTTATCTCCTCGTCACAGCTACCTCATGAGTTTATCCCTTTGACAGGTCTTTATTGAAGATATGTAACTCTTAATTATTACTGACTCTCTTTTATTCCAAACAATCTCTGAATACAGCCAGACAGTATGCTTTTTTTCATGAGGGAGCAGGAAAATATGTGCATGCTTTCACTTTTTTGCTAATTAAGCCCACTTTCATGTTCTGTAACTTTAATTTCCTTAAGATAAGAGATAAGATTAATGAGCCGCCTCCCCTGACAGGCTCCATATTTTCTGTTAATAAGACCATAAAAAGAGATCCTACTAACTTTTTACTATCCAACAGTTACTTTGTTATTCAAGGGCGAACCGCAAAGAGATAAATCTTTATGATTTATCAGTCAATCTCACCTGAGTAATTACTTTGACAGCTCCTGTGACTTTAGAAAAATATGTCTTGATTTGCTGCTCTGCCTCTTCCACAGTTCATTCCCATGAAAGGCCGACACAGCTTACCCTGCGCGAGGTCAGCATGACCAGTGTTTGGGTTAACTTTAATCAGATATTGATTCTCAAGGACGTGGTTAACTGTTCATGGCAGACGATTTGTTCATTGTATGTTTTGGGGAAAACACATTTGTTAAAAAAAAAGGTATGAGACAGCTTAATAGTAGACTATGAGAGAAATACTACATGTATCCCAGGGTGCAAACTATGACAAACACAAGCCCTTGAATACCATCTACACAGACACACACAGAAACACACACATTCACACACACACACACACACACACACACACACACACACACACACACACACACACACACACACACACACACATCTGTTCAACAGTATCAGAGTAGTCTTGGAACTCCCTGTTCCATGTAGAAGGACCAGCAGCCGCCCCTCCGCCCATCTTATCTCTGTGTTCCCACCAACAGAGGAATAGAAGGTCTTTCATATGACTCTTATCACCAGGCTGAAAGGGAGATATGAGGTGGGAGGAAGATGAGGGGGGAGGTAAGAGGGGAGAGCCCCTGCCGAGCAAGGCCAAACTCCCGCTTTCCCATACCCACGTCTGATCACTGGTCTCACCGTGGCACAGAATACAGAGACAGAGATCTCACCTCATTCGCAGACAGGAAGAGAGAGACCAAACTGGGGAAATATGAAATAGTAGAAACAGCTTGCAGACCCTCACATCCCCCTCCGCCTCGCTCTTCTCCCCCAGTATGGGCACAACATGAGGGGAGAAGCAGAGAGGGCAGAGCCAGAGCGCTACATTTCCATTTCCATCAGCAGCTCTGATGTGCTCCTGCTATTTGTGAACTGTTACTGTGCGGCTACACTCGCTCCTTCACACACAGAGATACAGTAAGCACATCCAGGCGCTGTTCATTTAAGAGCGCTATATTTCTGTACAAATACACAAACACATGCATACAGTGAGTGAATGCAGGTTAGAATATGTGTGTTTATAGAGCTAGTGCTGAGAAGGTTCTGGATCTTTAAGGAGAGTGAGACAGCAATCCACATAAGCTGACACAAACTGCAGAACTGTGGGACTCAGAGAAATTCTACTGAACAAAAAATATATCTTTAACTTTACAGAAATGTGTCCTTTTTGTCATGAGTTGATCTTTAGTTTTGTTTTTCTCCTATGTCTTCCTTGTGTTCAGTGATACATTCCTTGTGTTGCAGTCCTTTGTGTATTTTTTTGCGTTTTAGTCTGGTCTATTGTGTTTCCCGTTTAATTTTACTGCCTGCCCTTGTGTGTTTCCTTCCTTTTTTGATTGCACTCATTAGTTTCACCTGTGTCCCTTATTCCACACCTGTGTTAATTACTCTGTGTATTTAGTTTATCTGTTTCCCCTGTCCTGAGATGGATCATTGTAGGTCTCTCCTGTGTTCGTTGTGTTTCTTTCCTTTAGTTCCCTGTGTTTTATTTTGGACCTTTGATTTAGTAGAATGGACATTTTAATAAGTTTTGTTTGTACCTTTTTGTTCTTTTGTTTATTACAACCTTTTAATTTAAATCTGCACTTGGGTCCTCATTCCTCCATTTGTCCCAATGAGACTCTCCTAACCAACTTTTCATCAAGTAAAAAAAAAAGGAAAATGCTCTGCTTTTAAAAATCTGAAACTCAAACATGCACATAAATGTGCAGTCCACAAATGACTGTACATTGTCTTTGCTGTGATTTCATCCTAGCATCATTCAACTCTTTCATGCCTGTTATAAGATAACAATGATGAGTTTTTCGCTGTTTCTTTTTTATCAACTTCTAAATAAATGCAATGTCATGTTTTAACATTACTCAATTTTGAGAAAGTAAGAAGTGTCCAATAGAGTGGAACACTTAGAATCAAGGATTCTTTTTTTTGGTCTTGTATCAAACACAGTTCAGTTCTTCACATGTCAGCTGAGTGAATTCAAGTTCTTGATTTTGAGTTTTGAAGGTTTTCTGTCTTTGTGTTTTGAAGTTTTCCTGTCTAACGCAGAAAAACAAAAGTTTGAGGAGATCAAACCACCTCAGCCTTTTTTGCCTGGAGGCTGCCAAAACAACACAACAGCAGACATTTAATGGGAGAGTGAAAACCATGAGAGAGCATGGATTCAGATTTGGGGTTGAGCTCTACCTGCAGAAACACACTGGATGAAACTGACTTCTTAACTTGCAAAAGCTACTGTGTTTGTTGAAAAATATCCCAGCAAGTTCAAAAACATCAATTGATTTACATAAAAAGTTACTCCACATGAAGTATTATTAAAAAACAGCAAAGTCTCCATGTTAACATTAAACGGAATGGAGATAAAACAAGCAATAAATTAAGTCCAATTTAGCAAACCAGTCATAAACAAAAGTGTGCCTAGCATCAAATAAAAACTTGGACCTTTAAACTATAATGCTCCTAAGTTTTTTATTTTGGGTTACCAAGATAAGTTCCCTGTAAAGCCCCTCTGGAATATAAAATTGCTGGCACACCTATAACATGCAGGTGGATGATTGCATTTATACCATGAAAACCTGTGCATTTAGTAGAAAAGGGGGTTTTCAAAAGCTGCCCACTGAAGTGAACACTATGCATGAAAGGGTTAATATATGTTTTGAGTTATTCATTTACTTTCACAACACACACTGGAAACTGGAAATCTAGTTTGTGAAAAATAAATAAAGAGAAGTCAGGAAGCTGCATTCTCAGTGAATGCACCTCCTGTCAGCTTGAGAAGAAAATAAAAACACTGATGAATAAACATTGATTGAGCCTTGAACATAGTGAGATAAATCAATGCGAGAATAATGTACACCCCTTGACATCTTACTTTACCACAAACGAGTATGAGGGTCAGGGATGAGGAAAAAGGAGGAGGATTTCTTTTTTAATAACCCAGTTTCAGAAAAAGGTTGAAATGTAGAGAATAAAGTCAAATATTGAGAATTTAAAAAAAAACGTGATTAAAGTCGAAATGTCAATAAAATTGTTGGAATTTGATTCAAGATTGAAGTTGATGGTTGATAAATGGCAACATTAAGTTTAACAAAAGTGTCCATTACTCAATCTTCTTATTGGCTTTGTTTTCCATCAATCTTTAAATTTTGCACATTTTTGTAGACGGCTGAGATACAGCAGCCTTCTCTTCTGTTTAATAACAGTACCGGGCATGCTGACCTGCTAACCTGCATGTAGTGAGCCACCTTCAAAGGAGAGCAACTGAGTATTTTATTGCAGCTTTTTGTAACATTGTCTTTAAAAGTCTTTTTTTTTTGTATTGTTCATGGCTTCAAACCTTACCAATATCAGTGTCTCACACATCCATCACCATGTTTACAGATTAATCCCCAGATTCATGCTTCATAATTTAAAAATGAAACTGAAATGACCGACTTCAGTCATCTCTTCTTTTTTTATGTTCACATGTATATCAGAGAATATATACTAATGAACGTCTTAGAAGTCTCTGATCTGAAAACACTGATTAACATAGCACTATGGCAAACTAAAAATATGATACGCTGAGTAAAAACAAAGAAAAACTGGATTCACAAGATGGTGACTCCCCTGGTATCTAATAATACAGAGGACCCTTGTTAGTGTAAATTACTTTGTGCTGATTGAATCAATAAAGTGTGTGCAACAGCAGAGTCAAAGGCCCAGAGAGGCCACGCTGAGAGGTGTGAGGTGTGAACGTTGAGTGGAGTGCAAACAAAATACTTTATACAACATCATTTGATCTTTAATTGCAGTATTAGTTCACTGTGATCAAACCAAGCAGAGCCATTCAACAGCAGCATGCCACAATAAAGCCCAAGTGATGCATGGTGAGTCTGTGTGTGTCAGTCAGCTCAGACAATAGAGTGCCTTCACTCTGTCAGCTCCCTGCCAGGCACGCTAATGTCTGCTTTACTCACCGCACGGCTGCTAACAGTCGCTCATATATCAGGACAGGAGCTGTTCGTAGGCTGAAAGAAGATGTCATCGTTCATTTACACTGCTAAACAAAAAAAGTTACAGGAGCATTACTCTCTGTTAACACAAGTCCTTCTTCTCACTGTATTAAGAAAGCTATTCTTCCTTTTTTAATGTTGACTGTGTTTCCAACAGCTCTGAAGACACATCTTGAAGCAAAGTTTCAGTGCTCTTCTTTTTTAATTTGATTAATACTTAATATCTGTACTGGCTTGATTACTTTTTTATGAGGTATTTTCATTATATTTTACATTCACAAGAGGAAAGATGCCACCTGAGGGGATCGTTCAGATATTTTGAAGTGGTGTCGTATGAAGTACTTATCAGTGTGAGTTTACTGGGCTCAGAGATAACAGTCAGCATGACCTTAGCATGGCCCTATTTACTATAGACGCTAAGGCTGGCCAGACGACTTTGAGATCTTAACCAAACCCTACACATGAGGACAATTACAACAGATTTTGAACATTATGTTTGATTGTAAATAAGAAATGTTTGATATTTGCAATCCCAGGTCTAGGAGCCCCCTGCAAGGTCAGGAGCAGTAAAATAGTCATACTGCCACCACACACTCTGGGATTATTTGGACAAATAATAAAGTACGACAAACCCTGAATCAGGTCACGTCCCCTCTCAATCATTGGGAGTTGGCCTAATATCTGGCCTAAAATTGTCAAGTGTGTGCAGTTGCAGACAGAGTCACCTGAAACACATCACCATATTAACAAAGTTATGGTTATGGTTGTTTGGTGCACTGTTTCATTCATTTCATCATCTAGCACGAGCTTTTCTGATGGTTGGTTACAGTGTTGCTTTAAAGGAAGAATCTGGATTATAGTTGTGGGTTTTCCATAATCTTTTGCAGAAAAATAATCAGTGCAGATGTGGAGTTATCACAGTGTTGGGTGTTGAGTGTTTATGTTGACATTCAGTTAACAAGCCAAAGCTGTGTGAGGCTATTATCCCTCAACAGAATGCAGTGTAATCTGTGAGGTGACCTGGATGCTTTATGTTTGAAAGAACCAGAAACTCAGAAGAACCAACAGTGATACGTTCAGTAAAGTGGAGTTAGATTTCAATCAGCATTGGCCATACAGCTGACATACAATGTAACATCTGTTGCATGTACAGAAATATAGGGCTGTGTCAAGGTAAAGAGGAGAAAGAAAAAAATAGATAGCGTACACCTATACGCAATGTTTTCTATCTTTTCTTTTTCTTTATTTTAAATGTAGGACTTTTTCAGTAGCTAAAGTATGTGTTTCCTTTGACTCTATCAACAACGCTACATAGCTTAGCTTCTGTGCTGGCTCCTCCAAACAGAGGCGAAGTGTTATCAACTCATAAGTACTTCATACAACCCTACCTCAAAAAAACCTGAACTATCAGTTTAAAACCAGAAATGCTCCAACATACTCCATCACTAAAGGCTGATTTATACTTCTGCGTCGCCCTACGCAGCAGGGGCTGACGCGGACATGAGCCCCTCATACTTCTGCGTCGGTGTGTCTGTGTCGCGCAGCAATTCTCCGCCGAAACGCCTGAGGGCAGTGCGGTCTCTCTGATAGCCGGTCGCCTGCTTCCGGTCCCGCTACGATCTCTGTTTACTTTTCCACATCGATTCAGAGCGTGTTATGTTAATCTACAGCTGATACATGTTGCTGTTTATCATACAGACATGATTACATGAAGAATAGAGAGGAGGAGATGAAATACACGGCCGATGTGTGGCCGATGTCCGGGACCCCGGAAGTGCTGTGAATGCGGGAAAGACAAAGCCGTCGAGCGGACCAATCACAGAGCTTGCGGTCCGCGTCGGCTCTACGCGTAGTTACATTTTGGAGGAGGTGCACGTCAGCTACGCGTGTAGGCCTCTGCGTAGGTACGGGAGCTACGCGGACCTACGGCGTAGGTTACGCCGTCGTTTCGACGCAGAAGTATAAATCAGCCTTAACTGTTGAAATATTAAGTCAACATCTCTTTCTGTTTGACCTCGGTTGACATTTAATAAATATTTAAGCACTGAGACAAGAAGCAAGAGCTCAGCTCATTGTTTTCAGATTTACAAGAACAGTCACTCTGAACTCATGTGGTTCAGATTCAATTATACAGCTGTAAAAATTTAAAGCTGTTTGTGCCACCGTACCAGAAGAGGACAACCTGCTACCCGGCAACACATCCAGACTGTTAAAATACCTGCTGCTCAGCTAGTTCTCTGAGGCTTTGCGGTCCTGACCTATCAGAAATGTTTAAGGCTGCAGGGCCCTCCCTCCAAAAATCTTGGAAAGTTCCAAGCAGGGACTCTTTGTGGTTAAAACAAAGTCTCTGAATTTTTTTCCCTCTGCATTGGAAACACAGTGAGCACCGTCAGCGGGCCTTTGTGCCCAGGTAAAATTCCTGCAGTGGAAAAGCAGCTTTTGCACAGAAGTTAATTGCTGAAGTTATTCCCTTTCTCCATCACATTCTGACTCTCAGTCAATATCTTTCTGCACAGAGACTTTTACAGTGAGTGATCAAGGAGTGTGTTATTCTTCTTTCGAACATACAACCTGGGAGTATTACGGCCTCGGGGTTCATCTTTCATGGAGGCAATTCAAACCAAGTCCTATACACACAAATGTCTCACTGGAGTGTGATTCAAGTGACTCAGAAAGATGATGGAAGATGGTATGATGGCACAGACTGAAAGACATATTGTGAAATTGACTTGCATTGCACTATGAACTGCGATCTCTCATCGTGAAAAAAGAACAATACACACACGACACATGATTGGAAAGTGTCAAATGTCCCTTTGGTACTGAAAAGAGCTTGAGTCAGCAAACTCTTCATGATAAATGACCTTCACATCATTGTGTTCATGGTTAGGTGAATGTTATGGATGAAGATTGCTTTAAGACCATGAACTTGATCCACTGTACAGAGTGTCACTACACTGATGCCAGTTTAAAGCTGTTGTCCGCTGTAGGAGAGAAGTCTGAAAATCAGTGGTTTCAAGGTGGCACCAGGCAAAGAGACCTTAAATGAGGCTAAATAATCAGTTTCCCAGCTACAAGTACAGGTACAAAAGTAAAGATACATAGAAGCAAAACCGACTCAGATGACTCCTGATGAGTAGCCTCAGAAACAGCAACAACACATGCAACAACTTGCAGTGACAAAGAGACAGAGATCAACTCATCAAATTCAGCCCAAGGAGAAGTATGACAGAGTACATCAGAGATCCGGAAATGCTTCTTGTCTGCAAGGTGATTTAGTTCAGTTGCTTTTTGTCTTTTCTGCATCTTCAAAGTCAGTTTGTTTCAATATAAGATTCATCCATGAACAACAGTTTTTTTTTTTGTAGCAAACAGAACTGTTGGATAGATGATTTGGGTAAAGTGCAGACATGAGATACCCTCCATAAAACCGGGACAAACAGAACAGTCTGAGACAACAGGTCACTTTCCCCCTTTGCACTCTGACCACCCGCTTACTTCAGCTATAGCTTCATTTTTTCAGTCAGATACAACAGATCCATATATTTGTTTTGACTCTCAGCGAGAAAGCAAATAGACACATTTGTTTAAGGTCAAACTATTCCTTTAAGCTTTAAACTTTGAATAAAATGTCTGACTTTCAATTCTCTGTGTGGTTGTGTTCAGAAATGTTGCCAAAAAATGTTGACTTGGCCTTCCACTGGTTTTATCCAGACATAAATTACAGCTTCAGTCAATATAATATAATAAAAAAGATTGAGTATTTGCTGCAGGACACATGGCTGTTAGTTGAGCTCAGTTGGGCTATTAATGATGGTCTGTATTTTTTTTGCTGCTCAGTAAATCGTCTGATGGAAAGGCTGAATTATCAACACAAACACTCTAAACTGTAGTGGTGATTTTTTCCAGCAAAGGAATCAATTTAAGCCCTGAAGTTAATGTATTACTGTCTAAACTTTCATTAAAATATTATAACATTTTTCTTTTCATCTCATTTCAAGTGCTGAAAAGCTGAAAACACATTCCACCTGATGAGAAATGAAGACGTTGTTCTCTCCACGCATAATAATGAAGGATGTCCTCCAGGAGAGAGTTTTGTTTAGTACGGTGGGATAAACCTAATCGAGGGGGGTGGGGTTGGCTACATGGGCACTCACACATCAGCATTGCTGAGCAGCAAGAATGAGAGAGATACAGAAGGAGGAAGCATACACGGTCAACCCCAGCGGGAGCGACCTGGGGACTCGAAGCCTTTTGAAGTGGTAATTTGCTCAAACCCGAGGGGCGGGCACCAAATTGAAATGTCTTCTGACATCGACAGACAGCCACCGTAGTCGCCTGATTGAGCCATCTTCAGGGACAGGGATCTAGAGGAAGGCACAGAGGAAGAGAAGAAGACACAGGAAACAATGCTGTCTGTTTTATTTGATCTCACTGCTGCTGGTAAAAGAGCAACAACAAGCTGAATCCTATTCTGTCATGGCAGCGCAGGCCAGTCTCACAACAGGTCTTGAAATGGTGACAGAAATAGAGTTCTTTTTTTAATATTAATTTGCACATCTTTGCCTCCTCTCCCCTCAACGGACCCAGAAGTCATTCCACCCTGATCATGATGGAGATCTTCCACTTATTTTTAAAGCAGGAGAATAGGAGAGGGGGATACACAGTCGGAAACTATACTGAATACTTTCAACCAAGTACTTGACAAATCATGTCAACTCTTGACAGGGCGCATATGGGGGAGAGAAGTTAGGATCACCCATGACTCTAGGGGCCCTAAAAGATAGGCTATTAGAGTTATGTTTTTTTTTTTCCATATACATTTTTAATATAACACCATGAGAAAAATACTTTCCTCACAGCGTGCCAGTATATAATGCAGTCATCATGTCAAGGTTCTAGAGAAGACAGTAAATAAAATATAGACAGAAGAAGGCAAAGAAATGTTCAACAGAATGTCATCCAGTTTCTCTTGGTGAGCTAAGCCTGGGAATGTTAGAAATTAACATGGTAAAATAAACTTCCTCTCCCCCTGATATTACCTCGTAGTAGGGTATCCTTCAGAGAAACTTTGCATGTTTCTTTCAAATGTGTTTAAATATCTGCTGAAAATCAGCTGACTTCAAAGCAAGTGGAACTGCACTTTAACCAGAGTCCACTACTTTGAGGGAATTCATTTTTAACCACTCATTTCTTCTCATTAATTTATGCTATAACCATCCATCTAACAGAGTACGATCCTTAGCTGTTCGCTTTTTTTTTTAGTAAAAAGCACAGCACTAGCTTTAAGGAGGCGGAGGAATGAACAAAGCTCAAAAGGGACAAATGGGCTTAAGCAGTCTCAGACTGATTGGCAAATGCACTTAGTCAGAAAGCTTTTTGTTGACATAAAGGTTTTGTGTTGCTACTTCCAAACAAAGAGTATGCATTGATGTCACATTGGACACTGGTGGCAAACCATGCTGTTACAGGGCTGCCTTCAGTAGGGGAAACAACAAAAAAAGGGGTTCAACAGCTGAATATCTGCTTTGATGAACTTGTTTGATCTTGACATCCTCTAATTTACCAAAGACACAAGTTACATGTTCTGACAGTTATACTTACCTGACATTTCTATGAAACTGATTTTGCAAGCAGGGAAGTAAACAAAGCAAAGGTTTGTCAGTCGGCCTGACAGAATGAGAAGTGCTGAATTTTGGAAATTATTGTATTAATTTGTAAATCAACATATTGATGTACCATCTGAAAACCTGTCAGTGCACCTCGTTTACTTCTCATGTAAAATGATCTGGTGTCTTTAGATGCTGGGATCAGTCTTTGACTGTACAGATAATCTGATGAAATTGAAAGTGTTGGTTTAGACAGATTAAATATATTAAAAATAAGAGGACAGAGACTGGGGGGAGGGCCAACTTAATTTATCACCAACTGTATGGAGAGGCTTTGTGGCGGCTTCACTCTGTAACTTTATTTATGAACCCATCCTAACATTACTTTTATATATATATACATATATATATATATATATATATATATTACTTTCTAAGCTACATGTAACTACATATTACCTCAGATGAGGATACTACACTTATTACTCATCTGTTGTAATTATTTTTAGGCTAACAGTTGTGCTTAGATGAGCATAACTAGGGGTATTTTTTAGGTGTTTGCCAGCAGTTTTAAGGCTTGACTCAACTCCAGCTCTTTGCTTGTGTCTCTGTTGACCAATATCCATGTTATGTCAACGTTTCCACTATGGTGACTACCATTGTTTGGAATCACAGCGCTACTTCAGAAATCAGTAGTTGACATCACTGACTGATCATCCATGTTTTTAAAGTCTCCCAACCAAGCCAGACCAGCTTTCTGCCACTCTGCTAGTGCAAACATTAAGACTACCGACGCACGTACATACCCTCTATGAAATATTAAGTTTGACATTTGTTCTGACACAAAAAGGGGGAAAAGAGTCATGTGCAAGGATCTGTTGTGTATTTTTGATTAGTCTATTCACTCCTGAGAAACAAGACTGGTAGCGTGAGCCCTCTCAACTCTCCATTTAGTTGATTTAACCCTTTGCAAAGTATATAATTATTCTCGCATGGAAAATGTCTGACCTTGAACAGTGATGTCTTTAGAAAAGTGGAAGAGAAGAGCATATTTATCGCCGCTGAGGAGAAGAAACATGCAGTAACATACTCTATTTTTCCTGCAATCACACACCCAAAGCTCCTGCTGCTGCTGCTCTCTTTGTCCGTAGCTCTGTGTCAGATACAGAGATCGCCTGGAGCCACAGGAACGAAGAAGAAGAGACGATTGCATGCACTGTGGGCCACAGTGACGGATAATATGAGCGCATGAATTAGAGCCACGAGAACGCTGGAGGTCAAACACTGCCTGGTTTCCATTACAGCTGGCTCTGAACTACAAATAGATTCTTACACATCGCAGGGAGCAGAGAAAGACAATTTACAAACATACAAGCTGAAAATTAAGCTGGAAAAAATTAATTTAAATGTAAAATGAGGTTATGCACTCACAAGGTTCACAGCACTATAAAGTGCTCAGGCAATATTGGGCTGGTATTGGTTTGCATATATTCAGTGTTATGCAGCTAAACTGTGTTTCTGTGGCAGAGACTACAACCCATGGATCCATCTGACCCCATCTGTCATCAGTGTTTTACTCAACTGCTTTTCCCCATGCACTATCCTCTGTCTCCCTCCTCATCCTCCTCTCTCAGATGAAAACACTTTTACGAAACAGGTGAAAGGAGCCTAAATGCTGAGAGCCAAGCAAAACTTTAGCCTCTGCATGCTTGAACTCTTGAGTCTCCTACTGGGAGCCAGGTGGCAGCATGGAGGCCTGAATCCCAGAGGACTTGGTCGAGGTGCTTGTCTCACCTCCCCATGGCCTTATTCTGTCAGTCCCCCTGCCTGGTGCAGATTGGCCCCTACATGAGGGGCCCAGGGAGTCCCCCCATCCTCCCCCTCCCCTGTTTCCATCTGTTAAACCGCATCTCCAGCATCCTGCACAGAAGCACAACTCAGCGAGGGAAGGAGGGAGGGGAAGTTGAAATTCACTAAAGAAAGAGTGAGACACAGGGATCCAGACTCTCAGCCTCCCAGAGGTGTGCAACAAAGCAGCTTCTTCACCCTGAAAAGAGTCTTATAACAACAGCAGCCGCTTGCATCAGCTTAGCTCCTGAAAGCGTTCTTAGTGTCTAAATGACCTTGGCCTTTGGTTCACACAGGAGATGAAGGCAGTTACTCTTTATTGTTCAGTAGGTTACACTGTAGAGAATATAACACTCTATGTTCCTATATTTCTGTGGAAAATTCAATTATTAATACTGTATCATTTTAAAAATGTGGAGCTGGAGTAGCTCTACCAGAGTGAGTCAACAGACACTCCTCAGCTCTGTGAGGCTGAACTGATAAATAAATACAAACTGCTGATTCAAGTTCAGCTCTGATGTGTTATAAGTATCCCATCCCAGGAAACAATGTCAAACACAAATCAGTCACTTAAAACTGTAAATTATTTTCTGCAAATAGAAGTAGTCAAGCTCCTGTGCTCCCAATTGTATTTCAATTAGTTTCACAAATCCCTTTGTTTACCTCAAAACAAGGTTTAAGATTTACTTGAGGATTTATTAGAAATAAGGGATGAAATTAAGAGTTTTTATTATAAATTATTTTTCAATTCGTAAAGTATTTCATTTAAATGGATTAACATTTGAAAACTTGCCAAATAACTTTAAATACAAAGTAGGTGGAGGCTGGAGGGCGTGTCATTATGTGGAGTTTTTTGCTGTTATATTATGGTCTGTATTTTTCCACCAGTCGTGATTTTGCTCTTAGATTTGTCTAATGTTGTTAAGACTTGTTGACAAAAGAAGACTTACTTGTGTGTGAAAGTCATATATATCTATACCTGTGGGTTGGATTTATGATGAGCTAAGTAAAAGCCTGAACGAGGTATGAACTGTTTGGAGCCTCGATACCTGTGTAATGTGTAATTCCTGCAAACAGACACACTATTGCTGCTGTTGGGTTGAAACCACATATCTCCAAAATCACCATTTTATTGCATGTCATTTTAATACATGGCAATCCATTACAGACTGAGTTCATTGTTTTGGTATCATTGTATTGCTGTTTAGGAAACTGTTAAATGTGGAAGGCCTTGAGGTGATCATGTCAGTTATTTTGGGGGTGGTCCTAACCCTGAATGTGGTAGTGGAGTCAAAGGGGATCCTACCCTGGACACAAAATCTAATGAACAACCTCCATATGATGCCATTTTACTCCACCTGGACACCTCCATCGCATCCGACGTATAAATCCTGATAATTGAAATCAACAATATATGGACTTCAGCAACTTATTTACCTTAGAGCTGTTGACTGGCTGACTTTGATGACTAGAGACAGGGCAGCTATATCTATTAGTTACCTGTAGTTTGTTGTAGTGTGGAGATCATTTTCAATGACTCATATTTTCAGATGGGCAGTCTGGTGCTGCACTGTTCACCCACCATCAGCTGCTGATGTGTCTTTTCTTTCTCCTTCAATCATCTAATGATATTTCTATCGCATGATGTCACCTCTCTTTCTTTTCTCTCTCTTTCTATGTTTCTCTCTCTCTATTGTGCATGGTTGCTCAGGTAAACAAGAGCAGTGATTATCATTATTATACATCAAGTATAATTAAAAGTGACCACAGTCACTATCTCTTTACCCTCCCTTCTCTTTCAGGGGCATAGGATGAGTTCTTTTTATTTTCTCAGCCTGAGCCCCCCGTCTTATCTCCTCTTGCCCTGCTGTAATTCATGTCTGTGAGTAATAAGTGAGACGTTGAGCGTGTGAGAGAAAACAGTGAACATGAGAAAAGCAGAGCGGACTTGACCTGCTCTTTCTTTGAAGTGTCTTGAGTCAGCCGTGGTGATGATTTGGCACAATACAAATAAAAAATGAATGATTCATTGAGACACAGAGAGGAGTTAACAGTCACACAGACAGTCTGGCTGTATGTTTACATCAAACATAATTTACAAGGCCACACAAAATGTTAGGGACCCCCAAGAACATGGTGCCCTAGGTGACCACATTTATACAACCACCTTTGCCTCAAGCCTGGGACCTGGAAGACTGGCAGTCACTGTTAAAGTTATGAGCTAGGGTCAAACACAGTGTCCTCTGAGGTTTGGATGCTAAGGTAAACTTGTAAACTAAATTTTTGAGGAGGTTCAGGCATTGGTGTAACTGGGGTTCAACGCTAAAGTTTAAATTAAGTTATAGAAGCTAGGTTTCTATGGTAACAGCAAATGACAACTTCTCAACATTAGCTCAATATGACTACAAAGAGGAAAACATGTCCTCTAAAGCTTTGGTTTTATAACACTGTGTATACAGTGAATAAATAAAGGGGAGAGTGTTTGAAAGAGCTGACTGATGGAAACAAACTACAGTAAGGACTTCATCAGTCGGTCTCATTTATCCAAAGTATCTTCAGCATGAGTTAGCAGAAGCACTCGGCCCTGGCACATTATGAAGCTGCAGTGCTTCGCGGCTCAGCTCTGTACTGTACTGAGATTTGATGCTGCTGGAAGGTCTTTGAATTATTAAACTCTTTGCTGAATTTTCCCCAGTAAATACCTGAAAATGATGAATTCCTCCAGAAGGGAGAGAACATTTTCTACTGGAGTGATCTAATGAGGTTGCTCGGTCAGCCATGCTCCTCAGTTTAAAGAAAGGCCACATTTACCCAGAGTTCATAGCACAGTAGTCATACTTGATACAGTCAACAAGTAGAAAGCCTTGTGCATTCGATTCATCTGCATGTCTGTCTGATTCCTGACAGACTTTGACTTTGATATCAACAAATCAAAAAGATGGCTGTTTGAAAAGAGATGGTTTCTCCATGTCCAGAAAGACCAAGAACACAATACGGTCTTTATATTTTCTCATCTATATTTTCCTTCAATGATTAGTGTAATTGTTTCAAAAGTTAAAAAATTGAATTAACTCTGAAACCAAAGCTTTATAGACAGGTCTCTGATTCCCCGGACATACTTTATTCCTAAAATCTATCATTTCTTTTTAAAACAGTGTTTCTTCAGTCTTATTCACACATACACCAAATGACTGAAATTTTGAAGGTGAGCAGCATGTGTATACGCAACAACATGGATTTTTCAATCCAACTTTCTCCAGAATTGTTCCTCCCAGCACTCCAGCAAATTCAACTCAACTTTATTCATATAGAACTTTTCATACATACAAGCAAGCTGCCTAAAAGTGCTTAATTAATGAACATTCAGACAGAAAATAACAGCAATAGGTCAAATTATTACACATGGTAATAAATAGCACTTGAAAATAAAAAAAATCAATTCAGTAAAATCAATAAAATATTTAAGGGTAGAAAATAAAATTTAAATCCGTAAAACCTGAAAAAATAAATAAATTTTATACCAGACAAAGAAAAAAATGCTGTTAAAACAATGTTGAAAATACAATCAAGGGGCCAAAAAGAAATGACTCATAAATAAAAGCCATACTAAGAAGGTTTTTAGATAACGTTTAAAACAGACAGAGAGTCTGCCTTTTTGATGTCCAGAGGCATATGCGTGGACTTTGTGCATAAAAACAGAAACTTCTTGGGCCAGTGCTCGTGTCGGACACGAGAATGAGCTTTCCAGGACCTAAGTGCAAACTTTCTAGAAGAAGCTGGGGTGAGCCAATGTGCAGACACAGCAGATAAAATTATGAAGTTTTTTGAGTGGATAGGGGTTTTGACATTCATAACATGCATCTGGTGTGCAACCTATTGGATTTTAGAGCATGTAATGAGTTTGCAATACTCTTTTGTGAACACCAGTTTGATCTTTTCCACTCTTTTGTTGAATTATTAAATTACACATAGCCCTAGAAAGGCAAAAAACGGTGATCAAAGTCTGGGTCTGTGCTGCACCTGACATCATGGGTAAGTTGTGACAAACATTCTTTTACGTTGTGGCTTGCCTCCTAAAGGCTGATTTATAATTGTGCGTCTCCCATACGCAGCAGGGGCTGACGCGCAGCACCACATACTTGTGCGTCGATGTGTCCGTGTCGTGCAGCAATTCTCCGCCAAAACGCTTGAGGGAAGTGTGGTCTCTCTGATAGCCGGTCTCCTGCTTCCGGCCCCACTACGATCTCTGTTTACTTTTCCACAGCAATTCAGAGCGTGTTATGTTGATTTACAGCTGATACATGTTACTGTTTATCATACAGACATGATTACATGAAGAATAGAGGAGAAGAGATTAAATACACGGCCGATGTGCAGCCATGAGTGGGGATTCCAGAAGTGCTGTAAATGCGGAAAATACAAGCCGCCGAGCGGACCAATCACAGGGCTTGCAATCCGCGTTGATTCTACGCTTAGTTAAATTTTGGAGGAGGTGCACGTCAGCTACATGCGTAGGCCTCAGCGTAGGTACAGGAGCTATGCGGACCCCTGACTTATGCTTAGCCGTCGGTTTGACGTAGAGGTATAAATCAGCCTTAACACCCCCTCCTCCTCTCATCTGATAGGGAAATTTTGTCTCTGTTGGGGACATGTGAGGATGAAGAAAAATCTTTTGAATATTTCAGAGGCAGTCACTCCTGAAAAGTCCCCCACACTGTTTGAAATTGTCAGGAGTGCACATGTGAAAGAGGCTTTATTTTATAATCTGCAGGAAGATTCTGAACACAAGTAACTCAAAGAGCTTGAACAACTGGTCAGGCCTGTAGAAAATGAAATAATGTGCACTTTGTTCCACATTTAGATAAAAAATGCAGGAGTGAAATCTATTTAACAAGGTTTGTGTTATTTACTACCTTATTATACATTTTTATTGTAGTCATTTAAAATGGGTATTTATGGATTGTGTCTGAGCGTTTAACAGATCTTGTGCCAGTCCTCCTCTGTAATCTCATTCTTTATGTCCCATCCCACACAGGCCTTTTGTTTTCTGGACAGGAATACAAGCTATCTGTCATTGCTTCACTAAAGACAGAAACACCTTCTCTCTCAGAGTGATGGTTCACTGCTATCGCTTTTATATCTGAGAGGTTTTCTTTTGCTTTGTTTTTCCAAAGTAATAGAGTTTTATTCACTCTATCAAACATGGATGTAGTCTCAGTGACGTCACCAATTGGCTTCTGAGGAGTCATGAAAACCAATGATGGTGTTCGCCACACTCGCTCAGCCTAATCTTTGATTCATTTAGTCACAGGAAGAGGGGGAAATTAAGCCCCCTGGCAAATGGCCACAAGAGGTCCACCTGTCAGTCATCTCACCACACCCATAACCATGCACATCTATGCATAACTCTGAGCCTCAATATTATTAAAAAAGACAAGTTTTTAAAAATGTTCAACATGGTCCGTCTTTTGGAATAAAGAAATTAGATATTGAATCCAAAGCTGTTTTTTTAATCATGCTGTAAACAGTTTTATCTTTGCTGCAAAGCTGTCAGTCTTACATGGGGCTTAGAAAGAGGTCCTCAGTTTTTGGAGCCAGCCTCAAGTGGACACTCAAGGAACTGCAGGTTATGTACTCTCACATTTGCTTTATTTTTTCTACACTTACGTTGTCACTTGATTTTTTTGTTGTTGTTGTTGTTCTTTGCTTTTATTTTACCTGCTGCTTGTTTAAAATGAAGGGCACAATTGCCATATTTTATCAGATGGAGACACAATGTTATAACCATTTTTGAAGTTCTGTGTATGCTTTAACTTCCAATCTTTTGTAACCCACGTCTCTTGCTCCAGCTGTGAAGCCACTCTCACGGCAAATTGTGAAGATACATGGGATCCCCTAGATGTTTATACATTTTGTTTAACTCAAATCTTGTATCTATATCAAATCTTTCAAGTACCTAACATACAGCTAAGTACAGATCCAAACAGAGCAGCAGATAAATGAAGTACTTCCATCAATTCTCACTCCTGACAGTGGTGGTAATGAAACCAAACGGAGTGAGAGTTGGGAGGCCCAAAAATACCTTCAAAGGTTTGAGAGTTTTAACCCCCCACTGTTATAGAGTAGGTTTAGCAGTAGAAGGAAGCCGTGAGCACCTAAATTTATACAGTGTGGGTTTTTTTATCTTAGTAAAAAAAAAAAAAAATGGTGAAACATCTGAGGGAGCAGATAAGGACAGATATGAAAGTTTCAGCAGAAAGACTAAAATGATAAATGAACTATGATAAATTATATAAAATACATCGTCATTTTATGAACATTAATAGGTTTGATCAGAGAATCAGACAATGACATTCATGATTAACAGAAATTAAAATATAGTTGTTTTTTAAAACAGAGCTTTTAATGTGTGTGGTAATCGGACCAAATTGGTTTCTCTTTTAACAGTGACAATACTCTAGAGAAAAAAAAAGTTAACTTCCCTGAACAGTTTGCTTGACACTGTCATAATAACTCCTGAGCATTTTGATTTTGTGAACAAATGTGTCGGACATGATCAATCTGACCCACATTTCAACAAATATACATTTAAAAATAATGTTTTCTCTTCTGTCACATGATGTTATTTTGGCAAATGCAAGTCCTGTTAGTTTCAAGAAAATGTGTGTCTTGTTCAGGTTCATACTGCTGATGTAAGCCAAAGTACAGCCTCTGTGTAACTTGTTTGTTAAAGTGAAACTGAGACTTGTTAAAAACAAATATATGTTGCTCCAATAAGCATTGCAATGATCCAAATAGTGATGGCATAATTTTAAATGCTGTTGATTAAACACATGCTCACTTCTGAAGTTTCTAACTGGACTGTAAACAATGCAGCACAGGGAAAAGAAAAAGTCGTGGCTGGAAGTCTCTCACAACTTGTTACACCAGAAACGCAAAGAGGTGGGCATCATTCTCAGAGCCGTATCTTATCAGAGGATAATGCATGGGCTGCGAGATTGAGCCTTATTCAAAATGGTGAAAAATCACAGTTCACACAGAGAAAGGCTATTTTCCTTTTGGCTCAAAAACTGTGTATTTTGTCAACCCCGTGGTTAATCTGTGAATTTTCTCTCTCTAGGATCAGTTTCAGTGTTGACCTCAAAAGTATATATAATCTGTTAGTCTGTGCTCAAACAGAAATTGCCAACCTCAAGGTGATGTCTGCAGACAGTTTTGTGTTCAGATAACTGGTATCTCTTTCCTCCACACACATACAGGCAACAAATCTTCACATAGGATATTTTGGAATCAGAGCTGATGTTTACAGAGCGCCCTGAACCTCTGTTTGTGCTAATGAGCATAACTGATCCCTCAAATTGCCAATTCTAGCCTGAAGACAACTACAGGTGTTTGTAGTGTTGCAGTCGAGGAAACACGGTACCCTCATCCTGTCAAAGTGTCACACAGTTAAAACACGTCCCTCCTGTGAAATGTTGTGCTGAGTGAACTCGCTCCTGCTCCGTGGCAGATGCTTTTAGATGAACAAGCAGCTTTGGTTGCCTTTTTTTTCTGCAGGCTGAGACGTTTCTGCTTAACTCTGCAAATCTGCCTCGCTCAAATGAAACTCTCTGCAAAAAAACACAACACTGGATTTTAAAACTGCATGTTAAAGTGTTCCCAATTAAAAAAAAGCGCAGGGCCTCGTGAGACGTGGAGGAAGTGAGTACAACATTTTGATGTAGGGGGAAATTTACAGTAAAGCCACAGGGTTTATTTTAGCTGTTGGTTTTGCAGATTTGTATCCAAAGGAGCACAGATGGGAGGATGCTGTTCCCTGTGTTTGCTTTAGGTACAGTCAAAACAAGCTCTTTATTTGTACTTCATACTCAGCCGTCTGAGCATGGATATGTCTCTGCTCATCAGACCTTGATGAATCATTATGTCACCACAGGGGCATAGCTTACAGCATCACTCACATACTGTCAGTCTGGATTCTTCCTTCACTGCTGTTCCTGTCTGTGACACTTATTGTATTATACCCTGCAAGATTTTACTCATTCAATTTTATTCTTAGAACATTGAAACATTTTTAACATTTCACTGTAAATAGACTGATTTAAATCAAGCCTGCAGCAGTCAGTGCTGGAAACTGCTGCCACCAAGTGGGGCTATGGTGAATTATATTGTGTCTGCCTGGCTGCAAAAAAATGTCTTTCTGTACCCAGAACATTTAAATATAATTTTATGTGTGTATCCCAACTTGAGCCTTTTTTTTATTTAGTCCCTCATCGGAAGTCCCTGCAGACCCCAAAGCTATTTTTCATCACCTCTTCCAGCTGTTTTAATGTCTTTTTATTTTTTCATGGCTAAATAATTAGTTTCTCTTTCTGATTTAATGATTGCCTTTTGACATGTATTTGGTTCTTGATCTCCATTATGTCTGTATATTCAGTTTTAATTGATCCATCTTGTTTGCTGTGGCTCCTAACTTGAGAAGTCATGCACTATCCAAAGGGTAAGGGGCTCTTTACAGTGATATAATTAACAGGGACATAGACCTTCTGATGTTTCATACATTGTCTTACATTACAAAATACAAAAAACAGCAAATTAGTCAAATAGGTCGTGCTGTCACGAGTGGGACTTGGTAACAACAGTACTTCAGGATCTTTATGAATCAGAGGATATTAGTGGCTCACATACGGCTGCAGTCTGCATCACTCACAATCCAGAGTTTCCTGCCTCATTGACAGCTGCTGTTTTACAAAATTTCTTTAATTTTCAGAAGTTAAATCTTTAAAGTATGCTTTCAGATCTCACCGTTTTTTGGTTTGTTTTTCATAACAACATGACAATGACATTTCTTTCCTATATATATTCTTGTTAAATTCTTATCTTTAAACAGAGAGAAGTCCGACGAAATGTCGTTGTACTTGTACAACGACAATAAAGCTGATTCTGATTCTGATTCTGATAATGACACAACCCATGGTCCACACAATATGCTGCTTTTCCTTTATCAAAATACTCTGTGTGAACTGTTGAAGGAAAAGTAACTACCAGTGTACTTGGCAAAATTCAGTGGTGGAACACATAAGTGTTGGGTTCAGGAAACAGTGCCAAACAAAGTGACGGCTAAGTGGAGCAATGGAAAATATCTAAATGCAGGGATTACTTAAACCAACATTAGTGTTTGGTTGGAGGTTCTTCAAATTAGCTAAATTAGCCTGTCTGCAGCTGTTAATAGCCCAACTTCTGTTCTGGTTCTCTGGACAGTTTCTCAGCAAAGGTGCAGAACAAAGGATTCCATGTGGGTATTACACTTACAACCTCACTCCAAACAAATAGATAAATAAATACATCTCTTTCAATGTATCATTCCTGTGTAGGTAAATTCTGTGTTTTTTCCCCTTCAGTACTATCTTTGATCTTTTGTGCCCTGCCTACAGCCATGCTCAGCCTGCTGTTGGGGTGCAAACCACACAAATAAATCAAGTCCAAACTGCACAAGTATTTCCACAGTCCTTCTGTAGGAGGCCAAAATGAAGAAAACCAGGTAAAATATTTTTTTATTTGTCTTATTTTTGATTATGTCTTCAGACATTGAGTTTTGACAGCACAAAGCCAAACAACTGTACAATCATGATACTGAGGAATTTATAAAAAATGAAAGCCTGGCTTTCTCCCACAGTCTCTAGAGGCAAAGTTAAACACATCAAAATGAAACAGCTTCTACACAGAAGAATGTGTCAGGGTTTGATTGTGGCCTTAAACAGAAATATGACACATTTAAGTTAATAAATGTGACTCACTTTTCATTTCTCCCACACATCAGTTTGCATCATCTATTTTCCAACTGAATGAAGAAGTTCTTTGACTTTATGATAAAAAGATGTGACTTGTGAGTCAGAGCTGTACTTAAACATGTAGATCTTTATTTTATATTTTGAACAGGATACAGTTTAAGACTGTTTCTCTTCAGCCTTGACGAAAGCTTCCCCCCAAGTTACCCCTGTTGATGTCGGGTAAATTAGAGTGCCACATGAATGAGTTATGACTTGTGTGTATCATCATTTGAAGCTTCATTGAGTCGTATAACATGAGCATGCTAAAACAAACAAATGAAAAGAAAAGACAGACCACACAGGAAACCTTACAGACATGAAATAAGTAGTTGACTCAGTAAGCTTTATCTGAGCACGACGACAGCAGTTACATACAGTCCATCAGCTAAATCAAAAGGTTAGATTCTTCCCTCCAGAAAAACACCCATTATTTATTTTACATTTTGCATTTTGCATTTTGCATTATTATTTACGGAAGAGGATTAGGGCCACTGGAAAAAAAAAAATGAAGTTAAATTTTTTTAATATTATTATTATTCTAATATTAAAGTCAGAATTCTGAGAAAAAAGTTGGAATTCTGAGATTAAAGTCAAAACTCTGAGAAAAAAGTCAGAACTCTTGTGGATTTTCAAAATAAAAGCCATCTGAAAATATAAAAATGTGCCTAGTAATTATATTTTTTCCACTAATAAGTTTTGATTCAGACAGAAAGGAGGAAACCTCAAAATGTGATGCTGTCAATAACAGCTACACCAGATTAGGAATTTCAAAATAAAAGTAATTGGAAATGTAGCATATTAGTGATGATTTTGGATATTTTCAAAGTGAGATTCTTTAAAAAATCCCTGTTTCCACTGACTAATTTCAGTTCAGACTAAAATTACACAGAATTCTGACTTTTTTCTCAGAATAATAATAATAATCATTTTAAAAAGAACTGACCTCAATCTTTTTTTTTTCAGTGACCCTAATCCTCTTCCGTAATTATTATTATTATTATTATTATTATTATTATTATTATTATTATTATTATTATTATTATTATTATTATTATTATTATTATTATCGTTGTATAGAATCAAAGTTAAAGAATGACAATAAAATTATAAATAAAACTTTATAAGCTCAACACACAATAAGACAGGACACCAGAGCAGGGGCATGTCCAGAGTGGTTGCTTGCCTTGTGCCTATGTTAAAATCCACTTTCAGGATGAAACTTCAACAAGATGCTAGGAGCATTTTTTGCATTCAAATTAATACTTTTTTATTATCATTATACAGTATGATAAATCTTTTTAAAAATGTATAATTCCAACAACTATTTTAAGAGGCAGGCATGTCAGAGAGGGTTCAGTCCATCAAACAATGCATACAAAGTGAATATGTTTTTGATAGTGAGTGTGAGGAGAGAAGTTTGCTTTAAATTGTGACTTTGGAAAAACATCCTCTTTATGAGTCCTTAATATAGCATCTGTATATTACTTAAAAGCTAGTCGTTAAAGAAGAAATGATCATGCGCACACTTAATGCAGCCCCTGCATGAAGTATGTGCCACACCCTGAAAGACTGGACACACTCCTGCATCATCACACTCCCTCAGTATCAGAGACAAAGATTGTCAGGAGTCATGAACAGCAGTAAACAAGATGGCCTTTAGCTTTACTTTAGAGACCTCAACCAAACATGGCTGTCTGGTGTCTAGATGAAGACTGTTCCATTAAGTTGGTGCACTGAATAAAACCGCTTCCTTTAGGACCATCTTCTTTTTGGGGACAGTCAGAAGACAGTCCCCTGGGAGCAACGCAAACATTTTCTATTCTATAGGTTAGCAGCAGCACCTTGAAGTCGGCTCAAGCCTAAACAGGAAGCCAGTGATGAGATGCAGGCACTGGAGTGATTTGTTCATATTTACATGGTGCGTTGAGGATATGAGCTGCTGCATTCTGAAACATCTGTATCCCTCAAAAACTCTTCATTGGCATACCTTACTATTAAACATTACAATGATCCAGCAAAGATGAAAGAAAGGAATGGATCAGACCATCAGTGTCAATCAATGACAGGCCTGATCTAATCCTGATGATGTTCCTAAGGTGAAAAAAGGCCACTCTTATCACCTCCTTTATATGTAAATCATACAATCAAAAAGAGCACTTAGATTCTTTAATCCCTCTCTGTGATAAACAACACAGCCATTCAGAGACAGAGTACATTCATAAAGATGACTCATTCTCACTGGTCTGTTAACAATCATTTCTGTCTTGGCTGGGTTAAGAAGCAGAAAGTTTGAAGAATACCAGCTCCTAGCAGCAGCCACACAGGCCTCAAACTACGCTGTGTCAGACACATTGTCCTGCAACAACTTGCATATATGATTGCAACTAATCAACATGGCACACCCAAACCAAGGTTTCTACGCGCAACTTTGGATATGTAAGGACATTACACTGTCAGGCTACAGAAACATTACTGATAATAGTAGAAAGAAGCATGTTGGGTTTGCTTTCTAAGGGATCTTTCATTTAATACCTAATCTTACATGTAGTCCTGTCAGGCTGAAACCAGAATTATTTGGAAACATAAGTAAAAAAGATAATAAGATTAAAGTATAAAGGGAAAAACATCCCTTTCTATGAAGTAGTTTTGTACTGAAATGTGTACACACATTGATAAAAACTCAAAATACAGCTCCCTGTGAGGTACCCCTCATCAGCATTATCAGACTTCTACAGCTGCAGTGTGCTGTGAGATGACCTCAACTGGACCAAAATAATCATCTGATAGAAATCTTGCTTCATTAAACCTTATGATCTATGACTGCTGCTCTTAGTGCTGCAAACTCAGAGGGAAAAAAAAGTTTCTTCCTCTGCATGTTGCTCTGGCCTTGACATGCCACAACACTCCCTACACTGCACAGTCTGTGTGCGCATGTGTTTTACTGCATATGTGTGAGTGAGTGAGTGTGTGTGTGTGTGTGTGTGTGTGTGTGTGTGTGTGTGTGTGTGTGTGTGTGTGTGTGTGTGTGTGTGTGTGTGTGTGTGTGTGCGCGTGTGTGTGTGTTGCTCCAGCACACTGAGAGTCCTTGTTTGGAAACCATGAGTGTTAAAAAGCACAGCGGGCCCCTCTTCTTGGAGACAGACGGAGCAAAAAACCCTGAACAGATAAGAAACCTCTCCAGTGGCACAGGAACGACCCGTTCTGAACATCTCCCCTCTCCACGCTTTGCCTCTGACGTCTGCTGTGAGGGCCAGATGGAGATAATAACTGCAACAAGTTCACTGTTAACACACAATGAACTCTGCACAGGCATCCCAGCTATGTGTATCAGTGGAGTGGAAGGGAAAAGTTTTTGTTATTCCTCACTCCAGAGGCATCCGTGGTGTCCACAGGTGTGTCGCCATGGCTGTAAACCAAAAGAGGGAGGAGAAGTGCTGAGCGAGCACACACAACAGCTACTTTGTCTTCCTCAAACATCTTCAAGGTCCCTGTGGAGGGATAAATGTGTGAGAGGAGGTGCATTCCCAGGAGAGACTCATCTGGACCTCTGCAGGGTAAGTTCTCTTCACGCCTCGTTCGCTTTATAGACTTCATTTGAAAAGATTGATGGGAACTAGAAAAATTCTGTCCAAACATTTGCCTGCTCTCTTAAAGATAGACTGCATCTGGTTTTATATTCAACAACTAAGCCTGGCTGCCTGTAGATGTACAACAGTGGGAGAATATGTGTGTTATTTCCTGTGTTGTACATGCAGACATGTAACTGACCCACTTTTTTCACCCTGCAGGCTCCCTCTCTCACGCAGCAACGAACAGCACGGCTCTTTGCACTCGCTTTTCCTTTTTCCTATGCATATACCTCTTTCAGATGTAACTTTAAAGAGGCATAGGGCATGGGAAAATGGGGCTGCTGAGGTATTCCACCGGGCAGAGAAGCATTTCATCAGCACCTCTCCGCTTGACAGCTGACCTCAAAGCACACACATGGAGACACTCAAAACACATACACACACACTAACACACACATCTAAAGCAATCTCCAGCTTTCCATTGACTCAGTGTACAGAGGGAGACCACAAAGAGCGAGGCAAGGGTGATTTTGTGTCTCTGTGTTATATTTTTGATGTTATATTATTACTTAAATGTCATCTTATTCCCTTGTGATCACTGTGTGTGTGGACCTGAGTGATTTCAGCTTCATTTGTCTTGTTTGAAACATGTGTTTGCCTCTGAATAACTTGTTTTCTGTTGTCTTTGAATAAAAACCTTATTTGCATTAAATTCTGGATTTGACATTTATGCATTCTGCTGCATTTTCAGACAGCGCGCACACCAGTCTTCAGGATGAATAACTTAGTCAGGCAGAGCAGACATTTAAAGAATCTTTAGATACATATTTTGATTTAGGGTGGTGATACACTAGGCAGTTTTTTGGGCAACTCTGATGGGCAACAGTGCCCAAGAAATTGCCTCAGTATTGCTGCTTTAACCCCAAACAAGAACATTTTCTAAAATCTGCTGCTAAAGGTTTTTTCATGATACATTTATAACACAAATTACCAAGAGTCTTATGTTTGTTTGTATATGTTTAGACAAAGCTGTGACAGTCTTTGTTTAATCTTTGACAGATAATGTTTAATGTGAAACAAAGTCAGTGGTTTGAAGAGGCACCTAAATCTTTAATTGATTTCCACAATATTCAATTCAAAATTAGCATTAAAGATCAGGGAAATTGCACTTATTAGCAGCAAAATATACTTTACACATAAAAAGTAGCAGGACACAAACATATTGCATGTCTGTTGCATCATTGCTGAGGAAACTCAGGACATTTGATGTAAGCAGTAATATTTTAACTCTGGTGTACAGGTCAATCATTGAATCAACTCTCACCTTCAATATTTCATCCTGGTACAACTTTCTTATCATAAAGCATAAAACAAAACTCTCCTGCATTGTCAATCAGGCCAGCAAAATAACCGGTTCACTCCAACCCCCCCTATCTGAACTGTATAGCCGCTCAGTGATGAGGAAAGCCACCCTGATCACTGAGGACCCCTCACACTCACTCCACCACTCCTTCATGCTGCTGCCATCAGGCAGACGGTATAAAGTACTGCTGGCCCGTAAGAACACTTACAAGAAATCTTTCATAACCCTCTGCCATAACCACACTGAACAGTTAAAATAAGCACTGCAGCCTGTTGGTGTTGTTTCAACTATATGTTTTTCTTTCTGTTTCTGTCTTTATTGTGAAGTGTATGCACCTGTTTCAGCCCTGTCAAAGAAGAATTTCTGCCACCATCTGTGGCAGACAATAAAGCTTTATCTATCTATCTGTCTATCTATTGTTTGAGATGCGTTCTGCAGATGCATCACTTCTGCAGATAGAGATTTACCTGTTTTACCATTTAACTTATCTTTATCTACTTTGGTCCAGATGTCCCAAACTCAGGGGTGCAACAAAGAAGAAGAATGTACAGAGGGAAGGGGAGGATGATTAACGGCTCACAGAAAAAAAACATGAGTAGATTTCTCATTATGTTTATGACTTTGTGGTCTTTACCTTTGCCCATTTTGTGAAATTTTATAGAATTGTTAACCCTTTAAGACTTAATCATTTAGTTTAAAGAAATATAAATGTGTTAACTACATGAAAAAAGGTCAGGCTCACACCACACATACAGTTGAGTAACAAATAGGAAAAAATGGAGTGTGTTGAGTGTGTTGCAATTGAAGCCTATACCTTATATTTCACAGTAATTTAGAGGCAACAGCCTCTCGCTTGGCTAATCAATGTCCTTAGGTCTCCTAAGCTTGTAATGCATCATGAGTTATAGATGTATTGTTGTGTTTAATGCAGTGAAATTCAAGAGGCATACTGGAGTGAACTATATGGAAATTAGCTTACATGCATCCTTACATCCTTGAGCGCAAGGCCATGGATCACCGTCATACATTTGCCTCTGAAATTGTAAGTCTATTCTTTATTTTATCAGGGAGGAACTACTGAGAGTGGGGCCTCTTTTCCCTGCAGCCACACATGTAGAAATAAAGAAAAGAACACATTCCACAACACAAATTCATGCTTGCAAATCCATTCCTCCTTTGCTGTTTTCCCATGTTATTACAGTTTCAATCGCTTTCTTTTTAGTGGTTCTGACACTCACTCTTTGAAAACATCATACAATAAAACCAGAGAAGGCATCTCAGCTGTCATATTAAATTTATTCTGCAAAATGGGTGCAGCAATACAAAAAACAGTCCTCCATGGTTCATACCTAAACCGTAGGGTATTTAAAGTGATCCTGTTTTGGATTTGGTTGCACAGCTTCAAATATCTGTGTCAAGTGAGGAGGGACTTTACCAATAATTGTGAATAAATACTGTGTGACTTTCTTTGTTGACCCCAAGAGCTGGAGCACAGGTTACAAAAAGAAAAGTGTTCTGTGAGAAGTAGCAGCCAGTGAATTTTCTTTTAATACAGAAGCTGCTGCATGAGTGTAGAGAGTGTATCCAAGGCCAAAACTGGCAATTTAATATCTACAGGTGAAGTTTAAAGAAGTGTAGAACGTAAACAGTGAGTACATATACTGTACCTCATAAATAAGCACATTCTGTGTCAGAAGGCAACTTGAATGACTAAACTGCAGTCTTATTTGAGTAGGGACATTCGTTCACACATACCCTCAGTGGCTACTATCATATTACAATGTCTAATTTAACATTTTCTACATGCAAATCATCTCTGAGGAAGAAGCTTTAAATACTGTGAGCTTAATTCCATCACTATGAGGATCAGCTGATGTCTCATTAATAGCTCACCCACTGAACATCCTCATCATCATCATCATCATTATCATCCAGCCTCGGCTCCAATCCCTCTACTGCAGCTTCATTGTACTAAAAGCACATCTTCACCTGAACACTTAGCTGGTTTTAAAAGGATCCCTGCAGCACTTATTGTCATTCAGGTCAACAAGCCTCCGCCCTGTTACACACTCTTACACTGGATCATTTACTGATGCTCATGATGCCATTAGAGCCAGGAACGTCCCACTTACTGCAGCAGACGGGGCTGTATCTCTGCTTGGCTGGATATAAGGTCCAGTTAGCCTTTAAATGAATCATGTCCCTCTCATTATAGTTGTTGATGATGCATGGAAATCCTTTGAGGATTATGCCTCCTGCTGGGAGGAATAGATTATTACCTTGTCTGTGGATGCATTTGTAGAGGAAGAGGCATTAAAAAGTCATACTTTGACTTGGTTTGTGGGTTTTAAACCATCAAGTCACCTCTGTCAGTTAACACCCAGAGGCCATACCTTTATGAATGTTGAACAAAATAACAGAGAATAACAACGTTAAGTCTTCAGCTGCAAGTTTTACACTCACTTTCCCCCCTAATGCACTCAAACCAAATAGATTTTCTTCTGTGTTCAGCTAAACAAGCGAATCAGTGAACAAAATAGATTTCTGGAATTTATACCACAAATCTTGCAGCTTTGAGAGCTTCCATTCAGTTCTCAAACATGACACAGTGTGCTCAATTTCACACAGCCACAGAGTTTTCTTTCTAAAGCAAGATCTCTAATGAAGAGTTAATTCATTTAGGGAAGAATAATTTGTGGCTGCTACCAAATTGTCAACCAAATTTAACAGCAATGTATGATTATTGTCACAGCAGTGATGAGGTATTATTAAAATGCTGTCACTTCACAGCATGGATCAAAGTTTGTAAACCAGGTGTTTTGTTTACAATTTTTTTAATATGCTTTCAGAAACTTCCAACTGAACAACACTTTAAAATGATTTGCAAATTTGATTTTTGTTTGCAGTTAAACCAGCCAAAGAACCATCTACAGTATATTAACAAAAAAGCATAATTTGATAGCAAATGTTTGAGCTGCCAGGTATTTGAGTTCCAGTGATATCTGACACAATGTCAGTTATGATGTCCTTCAGTGGTTTAACTTGTTTACATTAATTTAACATTTGTCCAAATCTACTAAAGACACAAGACTACAGATCATCCTCTGATGGCAGACTTTCCTGGTTGACTGCAAATTCTGTCAGATGTTGTCATTGACGGTTTGTCATTTCTGATTAAATCATAAACTCTGACTACATAAATAGAAAAGTACACAAATTCAGCTGGCCATTGAAAAATTTTTTTTAAAGGATATGATGGATGAATGTTTCCCAGCTGATTGTGGTCCTCTTAATGTAGCTGTTGAACAACCCGAGAAATAATAATTTACTGGTTGAGGGTGATGAGCAAAATATTTAACAAGACAGGATAACCCAGTTTGAAAAATTTGCTAAATCTCCAAACACAAGAATGATTTGAAACAGTGCAAACAAATCAGTAGAAGTAAATAAGCCACCATTACTGCAAGGAGTCTCCTAAGAAGATATTCAATTTTGAATGCAGGATGTCAGGGATGAACACATTCTTACTTTTACCAGGACTATCTATCTTATTTTACTTTTGAAAATCATTCAGAGGACATGAGGAAGAATCTGTGGAGCACTTCCCGTTGTCCTTGGATTGTGGACCTATTCAAACAATCATTTGAGAGCACTAAAAACCAAACATTTACTTCATCAAGAGTCCCCATGTGTAAGAGCAGACACTTTGGATACATTCACTGGTCATTCATGGATCATCGTTATTGAAACTTTGGATCATTTTGGCCCTTTTTGTGACCTGCACATACATTTTCCTTATATGGTCAGGCTTTTACAGAAGCACTTGAAGTATTCATATAATACGTCAAACACTGTTCATCTACGAGTTATGTAGCACAAGCTGCATATAATCACAAGTTGTGTTGCAACAACAATGTATGGACAGGTTATTTTATGTTTCCAAATAAGGAAATCAGGCTGTTGATGTAACCAGGGTCTTACATGTGAAATCCAAACAGTGTAAAGATCATCTGATTAAGGTGCCTTCATCAGCAGATGTCTCACTTTTTTTGTCAACCTATCTGTGCTGCTCACAGTCAGCAGGCAGCAGCAGGCATGAATGTTAAGACAACACACAAGCTGGTTGCTTAGCATCTATAGTCTATCTTTGTACTGAGGATACAAACTTTGAAATGAGAAATTACCCTGTATTGTTTGGTTGCAATATTTTTTGCCATTGTAAGATGTGTTTGATTTAATTGATGTCTGTAATCTAGCTGAATTTGTTTCATTTATCAGTGAATTCATCATTTGTATTGGTTTAACCCCAAATTTTAATCAAACATGTCATGTTGTTTCTAAAAACAGGTCTGGACTGTAGGCCACTGCTGTCATGGTTATATTTGATTTTGCTTTCCTTCAAAGTTAATTCCAATTGTTATTTTTTTCTAATTTGTAAGTATATTTAAACTGTTTTGAGATAAATACTGGTGCTTTTCTTTTCCAGTCACAGGCTGCCCATACTTTATAATCTGTATTCCATGCTAATCAGAGTAATTACAGTTGTTTATTTATGTAAAGACTTCCTTTGGTCAGTGGCTGCTGAATAGAAAAGCTGGTGTTACTGCCACATTACATGTTAGTGTCTGATGATCAGCAGGAATCATAATCAGTCCACCAGCAGGGACTTCCTCTCTGAATCCCAATTGCAAATCATAGGCGCATTTTATGACAGAGTGACGCAATCAGTTAGCTACTTAGCCTGAGCTACTTAATGACTCTAAAGTGAGGGAATATACACCTCAGGCAGACTTCTAGGCGCCGTCCCTCAGCGTCTCTCAGGTAGGTGTGAAGAGTTCAATCTGGAGACAATAGAGCTCAATGGATCTCAATGATCCAGCAGTTAGCTGCGCTTTGATGTTCCTTTGAAGATGCAAATCTACATCAGAGCAGAGAGGGGCACCGCTGGGGGCGTTGCCACCGGACGCCAAATGAAAACATTTGCCTGCAGCGGACAGAAGCGGTGAGGGGGACTGAAATGAAGAACGTGCACAACCACAAACTGATTCTTCGCTGTTTCTGGGTCAAACTGACCACTTTCATATCTCTGATCATCTTTAGCCTCTGTGGGGTTTCATCAAAGGAGAAGAAAATGGGCAGAAAGAGAGAGAATGAAGCAAAACATGCTCACTTCATGGTGGAAATAGCAAAACAAGACCGCACCGTTTGTTCCTTGTGTTACAGTTAGCACCGAGAAATCAACAGATGGCAACAAACTGGATCCGAACAGAGACATGATGATGTAGAGTTTGACTGCAGATTTATAGGCTATGTGAAAGGACCAATTCCAAACCAGCGTTTTACAATATTTTGTATAAAATTGAATATAAAAGCCTACAAAATGTGCCTCTAAGTAATGTATACACACATTCCTTGGCAGAAAGAATAATATTTCATGCAAATAAAAGTAGCCATAAATATACTGGAGATACCCAGAGTGAAAGAGAGGACGAGTCCAAGCAAATGTGACGGACTGACAGTAATTTAAAAAAAAAAAAAAAAAAACAGCTTTAGTCTTGAGTTCTGTTTTATTTTACACTCAAAACATCATTTGCAACAAGTTTAATTTCAATCATTAAATATTACATTCCTTCAATGTAGTGCTTTACATATATTATAACTAAATATAACTTTTGATCCTCTCTTTTAGAGAAAGTAATTATTGTCTAGATTCTAGACAAACGTTCTATTTTAATGGTGACATGTTTTAATAAAAGTGTGGGGGCATGATGACGGGAGGAGAACGCTGCTGGTGAAGAGCAGCCGGCATGATCGCCCTGTGGAGCGGCTGCAGCTGCGGGTAAATGCCGCTGTAGACAGGGAGCTGTCCACTCAGCGCGTGGTGCTGAAACAGCAGAGGAGGCAGCAGAGAGGCCGGGACAGGGAGGAACTCCGGGCGGAGATCTTGGACCTCTCGCTTCAGCTTCATCCTTCTGTTTTGGAACCATGTTTTCACCTGAAGGGGTACATGCAGCTTTTAACTATTGAACTATATACTCATTTATATTATACACTCTTAAATGCAAAACTACAACACAATATTAATCTAAAACTCACCTGAGTTTCTGACAGTCTCAGCCTCTCCGCTATCTTCCTCCTCTGTGCAGCACCCAGGTATCTGTCCTTGCCGAAGGTCTTCTCCAGTTTGTTGATCTGCTCGGATGTGAACTTGGTCCTCATCCTACGCTGCTGGGTAGCTTCTCCCTCGCTGTCCTCTCCCACCTCGCTCTCTGAGCCTGATGTGTAACAGCTGTCTGTACGAAAGAACGGAGCCTTTAATTAATACAATCAGAATCAATCGCCATAGAGAGGGCTGTCGATCTAAGGCGCAATGAAAAGAAACTGTTGATCATTGGACTTACCGTTTGGCGAGGTGGGAGCTGATTCCTTTGTAAATTCTTCAACTTCTCCATTTATTTCTGAATATTGTGCAGCTTCTTCACCCCTGTGTGTCACCTCGTCATAGTAACTTCTGGAAAGCCACTCCACACTGAAGTTTGCCATGTTGTCTGTATGCAGTGGTCACAGGGGTCTGTGTTTCTGCACCTTCCAGGGACCTTTGGTTGCTATATAGGAGGGACACACGTCTGTATTAGCATATGCAAAGAAATGTCGGCGGAACGATAGAAACTAGATGGTGGTTGTAATTGAGGTTAATGGAGGCTGGGCTGTGCGTTTTCTCACGTTCATGGCTGGGACGCAACGGCGCCAGTGAGTCTGAGTATCAGTTACCTGTCAGGTGGGGCTAAATGAGCTCTGCATAAAGTGATTGAAGGTGATATCCGCCACTGAATACAAGATAGGGAGCCCATTAAACAACACTTTCTTGTCGTCCTACTGCGTCACTGGCTAACAGTGAGACCTAATCACATTCTGATGATTTGAGGGCTAAACTCCAGAATGCTAATTTCTCCTGGATTGAAATGTCTCCATGCTGGCTGTCAGGTCCTTGATTTGGGTTTGGAGCTTCAGACAGACGCGCCCAGCTGTCTGAGCATCAGGCTGCCCTGTGATGAGGCCTTTGTTTTGGAGGGGGGTTCAGGTGGGTGTGACCCCCGCCGCCAGAGACCGAGAAAGTTTCGTTTGATCTCTGTTGACCGATTTGAATGGGACATTTGCTGAAGGACAGACAACAAATAAACCTGCAGCCCTCAAATATGTGTGAAGATTTACAAATGAAATGGCTAGCCTTTGCATTGTACTTTAATTAACTGAATTTGGTCGGGTTTTGAATATGACTAAGAAATTACAGAGGTGGTGAGTTTAGTTCTCTGTCTTTCAGATCTCATCATACGAATCAGGCGTTTTCGCGAGCCTCAGGCAAGCTCAGGTTGATTCTCCATACAAAGCCCCAGACTCGCTGGAGCCGGTCCGGAGGGCTCCAGCGGGAAGTGCAAACTCACAAAAGGGCGGATTAATTAGGACTAATTGTTGACTATGATCTGCACGTTAGCTAACGTTTGAAGTGAAAATGCATTTGAAAGCGAAACATTTGGTGGGCTAAGCCTGTGATGACAGGTGAGGGCAGCTCTGCAAGCATGCATTCTCACGCATATGATATCCCTCTGTGGTTAAAGTTTTGGATGAATGAATGCACTATCCTAGCTGATTTGATTTTGTAAGACTTGTTTGTATGGATTACACTGTCAAGCCCTGGGCCTGATAGCAGTCTGATATAATGAGAGAATCAAAGCAGGAGATCCCAACAATGCGCTGAGATAAGATCCTTCAACAGTAATGGCCAACTCCCTTCTTAATCACTCCTTCTTCAAACCTTCCCCGACTAAGATAAAAGCCAGGATGATGTATTCATGCTAAACTAATCCCCCAATTAAGTTAATATCATCAGCTCTATCTATGAGATATACAGTGCTGGTACCAAAACAACTAGATCTGCATTCAATGGCCGAAGTGTTGTGTATGCTGCGCAAATAAATTGAGGGGTCAGGAGCAATTCGTTATGATAGATTTTATTCAGTGATAAATATACTCTCGATCACATATTTACAATTTTTACATCACATACAAATAAAAATCACACTTCAAGTATTTTCAAGATTGCACTCTAAGTATTTTAAGTGTTTTACGGGGAACAGTCTTTTAGTTTGTTTTTTCACTCGTTCAGTAGAAATGCTGGCTGTGGAAAACGTGATGAGGTTGGTGTGGAGGGGGCATCTGAGGCTGGACGACCAACTGTGGGACAGGGAGCGGGTAGAAGGCCGGGCCGGTTGCGGGGTAGTGAGGTCGCTTTCCGACCATGCCGTGGTAAGGAGCCGGGGCCAGAGGCTGATACACACGGTGAAACTGTAGGGCAAGGTAGTCTGGGGCCTCCCGTTTCAGCTTCATCCTCCTGTTCTGGAACCAGGTTCTCACCTGAGAGAAATGCGATATACATTACTACATGTAATCTAAGCCATATGTGTGCATGAATGCAGAATAACATGTTGTTTAACTGGTGGTGAACAGTTGGAATCTTCTTTTTACCTGAGTCTCTGTGAGGTTCAGCTTATGCGCCGTTTTCATCCTTTCACTTGTCTCCAGGTACTTGTGCTTGGCGAAGATTTTCTCCAGTTTGCTGATTTGCTCGGGGCTGAACTTTGAGCGCACGCGGCGCTGTGGTCCGTAGCTATCCACCTCTGTGCGCTCGTCAACAGAGAGACACTCAGAGGATGCTGGCTCGCTCTCGTACCCAGATGAGTAACCGCTCGCTTCAGAAACTGTAGAGTGAGAAAAGGCTCTGGTTAGAAACACGTATCATGCGTTAACACTTCATTGCGTTACAACATCTATTCAAGGCTATGTTGTTAAGATTATTGACTACTTACTTGGAGAGGCGCAGCTTGAAGTGTGTGTAGGTGAGCTCAACAGGTTGGGGTCCTGCTGCCCGTCGCTCCGCTGGACTACAGCCGTCCTTGTGCCTTTAGGTTTTGGTTGGAGGTGACTCTTTCCGAGCGTCGGCGGGCGAGGCTGGACCACACAGGGGATGTGAGGTTTGCAGGTCGGCGTCGGTTCCATGCTAGATTCGTGCTCCTCAATGGGTGTGGTGTTGTGTTGGCTCTGGGCCAGCCACTCCACAGAAAAGTACTTGACCATGTTGGCAGTGCTGCTCAGTGATCCGTAAATCCAACGAGGGTCAGAGGGAGTGTGTGTGTTTGACTCAGAGCAGGGTCGAGCTTTATAAGGCCCCGGCCCAGGGTGTAATTTGCATATGTAAAGGCCCTTGTAAACGCCTGATCGATCCCAATGATTAGGGGTTAATGGCTCGTTATTGAAGTCTTTACATATCCTGTGAATGTGTGAAAACCTGGCGCCACTGAGTCTGTGAGAACTGTCCTGAGCTCATACATTTGTCCGCCTCGACAGAAACTGTGGCTGCAGACACAGCTGCAGCTCCTGCAGACTTTCATCCTGCTGCATACAGTAGCCCAGAGGGGAAGGTGACAACGTTGTAAGGGCTGTCACAGATAAGTTTGCTATTTAAAAAACAATATGATTTATTCAGTCCATGTCTAACCTGAAATCTGTGGCATTAATCCAGTATGGGTTCAAAACCTCTGAGGACCACAGGGAGGGTTAATATAAAATATGTGGCTTGATGAAGGTCTGCAAAACGGATCACATAGTATGAAGATACCACTTGAAAATAATGATGTGAAACCTAACCCTTGCACTTTCCATTTTCAAACTTTCAGCAGTATATTTCACTTCACTTTTGCATAGCCACCCCACTATTGTGTAGCCTAAGTCTTCAGCTTTATGTTGATGCAACAGTTTCCTTACCAAATAAGTCACAGAAGCAAAATGCTGAAGTTAAGACTTTTTCAGAAGACAATGATCTGAATGTCGTTTTCTTTCTTTCTTGGTCTCCATTCTTTAGTAAAATAATAATAAAGTTACATTTATTTACGTGTTATATAAGTGGGTATAGACATCATTAGACCTGACCTCTTTGATTAAGTCTGTCTCAAATGTCATTTCTTATCACAGATAACTTATGTAACTTCTGGTCTTGGATATAGGGCTTTGCTTGACTTTCAACCAGGGAGGAGTAGACAAGAAGTCTGTAACAGACATGTAACCTCCTCCCTCTGAAGGGGAGAACAAAACATGTGAGAAAACTGAACCGCAGCAACTTTATTTACATTCATCAAGAATATGACTTCACTGTCTGTGATACAGCGTGAGAGAAACTCAGCATTTCTGACTTCAAATCTCATGCTTTTAACACACATTCTTCCCTGTCATTTGATTTAGTCGTAACTTTTTGACTGTTCTGTCTGTGGTTCTGTCTTCAGAGACAGACTCACTCTTATTTGGAGAATTTCTGACCTTAATCAGACTGATTAAAATAAATGTTTTATTCTTATATTCATACTTTGTCTGAGATTCAAAGACCATTGTTTTGCACCAGGTATTTCTTTATTTCGTCATTAATTTAACAGTCTACTTCAGGGAATGCATCTAGAGTCCTCACTTTTAGCTCTGACATGTTTTATGTTTAGCTATTTGGTTGGGTAAACAAGGTCATGCATCATTCTGACTTAAACTAGCTTTCTATTTAATATAGAATTTCTACTTTTTTATATAGGCTTTTATATATTTTATAAATTGTATTTTCGCATCCAGTCTCATGTTTTTCCATCTCGCCTGTATACTCTCCCATACCCTTAAACTTTGAAACTTCCATTGAAACGCAGAAACAGAGCAGACCTGGTGGGTTTGGTGTTGACTTAGATCCCCCGGTGAGCCCTGGCGCCAGCGTTTGGCGCAAGCGCTTCAAACACCACACATCAAAGGTTTTACAGTAGCAACACAATTACGGCCGATTGTCACCCGTTCACATGTTAATATACCAAAACAAGCTGTGAGGAAGCCAAACAGGCCGCCCACTGAAACATCAACTAATCCTTCAATGGGCTGCTTCACATACCAAAGGCTCCAATATCAGCCCATAGATCTCCAATTAACCAGCGATTGTTGGTGAAATCACCACAGTCTCACTGAGAAAAATAGAAACATCTCCTGTGAATGGTCCAGTCAGGGGCACGGCCGTGGTTTGGGTGTGAAAAGTTAGAATGTTTCTAGAAAATCACGATGTGATATTTTCAAAGGGCCCACAGTCCCTGATGGCGCACATGTACTCAGTCCTCTCGTGTAGTGATCTGACTGACAGCATCACGTCAGGTCTTACAGGTGCCACACAAGTAGACACAAATTTCTCCTCGCGACCTGCTTGATCTCCTTGTGCAACGGCTCAGGAACAATGCCTCTAAACTGATCGTTTAGTTCTATGACAGAGCAGATAAGAGGCTGAGCCTGCTTGTCTCGTTTATCGGTGATCTGTCGCAGTGGAGGCAGGAGTCTCTTCAGCCTGTTGTGGCTCTTTATCTGTGGAGCTTTGAAGATGCTCCCTGATCACGTTAGATAACAATACAGAGCGCGCGGGACATCGCCTTCACACTGCGCCAATTTCCTCACCTCACCTCTGCTTGCATCAAGGAGCTGTCTGTCTGTCTGTCTTTCTGTCTGCCCGTCTGTCTGTCTGTCTGTCTGCCAGTCTGCCAGTATCGGCTGTAAAACATATGAATATGAGCCCATTTCCTCATATGTTAACTGGGAAATAGTGAATTCATGGTGTAACTCACCTCATGTGCATTACTTTTGGTCGGATAATTTTAAGGCCTTTCCTGCATATTCAAATATGTTTGTTTGATATATAAAATATAACAAAGTATCTAGCCCAAAACAACTGTGTTGATGTAGTGAAGTATATCATAGTGAGAAGAGACAAGAAAATACTTAAAGCTCCAGCGAGGAGTTTTTAGCTTTTTATGAAATGATATTAACTATAAGGGTTTAATTATGATCTGAAAAAAAAACCGAAAGGGACCATTAGATCAAAAATGTAACATTTCTGCTGTTATATCAGACTGCCATTTCCAGATGGGATATTTACACCTAATGCATCTCCTCTGCACTGTGTAACGCACTGAGGCAAAATAGTGGGGTAATGGCGGGTCGTTCCACAACTAATACTCCTGTACTCCTGGCAATACTTGTAAGAAGGCGGGCTAAAAGTAGTGATGATGCATAGCATTGGAGCTGTCAGAGCAGAATAAAGCATGTGCATGAACATGCTAAAGCGTGGGTGCAGGTTGCACTCTCGTACAACAATATGACGGTATTGCTGGGTTCAATATGTAAGTACATAGGTGTAGTAATGGTTGAGCTTTGTCCCAAGGCTGTTACAGAAATGCAATGCGGTAATGTGCCATGGATTTCATTTTTAATGCCTGTAACTGTTTCAAGGGTGAGATGTAAGATGAGGTGCTTTAAGCTTTCAAATTTTGTTCCAAAAGCTGACTGCAGATGATTCAGAAGATCCCTTTCACACACAAAGATGCACTGCTTCTGTTTCAGCCTGTTCACTTCAAGTCTAAAACATTTGGGTGTCAGTTTTACTCAGTGGTTTGAGAGTTCGCCTCTGTTTGTGGGTCACAAACAGAGGCTCACAGCAGTCGCTGGTTCAACTCTCAACTACAACACTTTTCTGCATGCTATCCCCCACTATCCACTCCCCACAGTACGTGTCTCTCTTCAGTTGTAATAAAGGCCAAATACCCTTGCACAAAAACAAACAAATACAAATATAATGGATGTGCTGGTGAGTGATTGGAGTTGAAGCTAATGTAAGCACACCACAGAGGTTCATTCTGACCGGGTGACATAAACATAAATTCATAAAATGCTCAGTTTTTTCTGGTTTAAAGTATGACGTAACTGTAACACTAAAGCTAATCCCCCATTGATAATAAAGCAAAATGCCAGACAGCACATATTGAGTCATTACTTCAAATCTCTCCAGGAAAAGAGGAGGAGCAGTTTCAGCTCCACCCATTGCATCCCACATTCTCCAACAAGCCTGTAACCCTCCGCACAGCCATCCCATCACTGATGATCTGACAGTAATACACTTTGTTGAGACAGGGCTCATAAAATCTAATTTATTTGGCTAAATTAAGCAAATCTTCATAGCATGTCACTTTCCATCTTCACGCTGTGTTTCATGGCAGAAGAGCGTGGAGGAGACAGAGCGAGCGGAAAAATAGAAAAATACACACTGAGTGAACATCAGTCCTCACATGGCATTTTACACACTGTCATGTCATTATGTTGCATCAGTTTCTCTGCAAGGGTCAAGTATTTTTATAACAGTGAGCTGGCATGACAAACTTCTGATGATACATTAATTTACTGCATATTGTGTTTTTTAAACTGGGGCATTTTTTAGATGAATTTATCAATCTGGTCGTGTAAAGCTCATCTGATAAACTTCAAACAGATTCAAAAACCAAAAGCGGATTCTTGTAGAACAGTTCAGTGTTTAGACACACTTTCAATATTATGGTGCGATTTTCTGTGCAGTTCCCTAAAAAAAAACAATTTCGAAGTTATACGTGGATGAATTAACTTGGTGCTGTGTTTGTGCTCCAGTATTCCTCTGCTGCAATGACACTCGGGTAGCAGCGTGTGGATACGACAAAGTATATCCCAAATAGGAAAATGCAAGTTATAACAGCAACCTTAAAATGAAGGCCTTATAAGGAAGTCACAAAAACAGGGCATGGTAGTTCCAATGACATTTTTGAGAGCACTTTGGTTCTGCTGATTTACCCTTGACTTATAACAAACAGAAGGTTAGACAGGGACTGGTTAAGGCTACTCATTGGTTTACAGAAGCGACCAGCAATTAAAGTGAAAGCATTTTAACACAGAGCAAACCCATGGCTGCTAGCTAGCTCCTGGGATTGATGCGGAGGGATAAATAAAAGCAAATAGGCAGGAACATCACTGCCTGGATACTCAGCAGCAGCATACCCCATCAGAAGCTGTTTTGAGAGGGTTGAACATGTTAAGCATTAACTGTGAAATATAGGGTGATCATAAATTAATCCTCATGTGAGCAAATAGTCTTTTCTCCTTTGTGAACAACATGTGGGAAGACTTGCCTGCAGAACTTTAAGAGGATCCTGACTGTGATCATCCTTACTTCACACTGCAACAATACTTCTACAGCATGTTTTTGCTGTCATGAATGATGATCGTGATGATTGTGTTTTTTGTCCATATGGTGTTGTATTTCAGTCTACTTTCATGTTGAGGATTCAGTTTGGAAGTCTTAGAGTGCACAAAATGCAATTTTGGACACAAAATGAATGTTTAAAGGGCACCGATGTTTTGGTAGTAGAGTGGGTCGATTCTAAACCTCAAATTCCGTCAGTTAACAATCAGTTGTGTGAATGCATATGAATGGGATTACTGATGTTCTCCAGCAGCCTCTGCCATCAGTGTATGAATGTGGTGTGAATGGTTGAATGTGACAAATAGTTTAAAAGCACTTTGAGTGACCTGTATATCAGTACAGGTCTATTAACCATTGCAGACTTGTCTTTTGAACTGTTTTTAGTACTTTTTGTCCAGTTTAATGTAGTAAAAAAAACCTGTGCCAATACAACTCAGGCTATAAACACTGGGATTTGTTGCATGAGTGTACATGTCACACTTGTGTGCCCTCACAAAAACCTTTTTAATAAACATTTGCCGTGTTTTCAATCTGAATTAAGCATTCTTGCATTTGTTATTAAGCTCTAACAACTGATGGTAGTGTGTTTAGTTTTGTAGATATTGTGTGAGAAACCAAGGATGAGAAAAGTTGAAATCTGACCTCATGAGACAGTCAAATGAACAGGGAGTGTTTTCAAAATTGTTTGGGTGGGACATCATTGGTTGATAGTTAACAAATCTTGTGAAGTTTTTCCAAATGTGGTTGAAAATTCTTTGAAAACAACTGATGGAAACACCATTCAGGATTCCTCAGCATTCCTGGTATAAAATGTCTTATTGAACTTAATATGAGCCACATTCACCTGAAGAGTCCAGAAAAATGTCATATTTCAAGATAATATGAGCAAAAAATACGACCTTGTTGAGTGAGAATAATCTGCCAATGGGGTTAGAAAAAGATACCTGTTAAGTTTATTGATTGAATACAATGCTCTTTTCCCAAGAAACATAAATCTTTATTTCAAAAAGCACAACAAGAAGATTTTTCTTACCCCATTGGTAGATTTTTTTTACACATTACAAACAAATCAGTCATATTTTTTGGTGGAAATATCATTAAAAATGTGTTTATGAAGACTTGTTGGGCAAATGTAGCTTATAATTAGTCCAACAGGATATTTTTCAATGGAAGTGAGATGAAGACATTAGATTGGTTTTATTTTTTCAGTGTTGCACCAACCACACCCAAAGTGTGTATAAAGTTTAGAATATTTTACTGCTTTGTTGTGCTGTCACTTTCAGACTAAGTTAACAGTTCAGTTTTAAATGATGTGCATCTAAAACTTGTGGCTGTTTAGTCCTTGTTAAAACATTTTTTTCATAATAAAAAAAATCTCAATACAATAAGACATGAAATCAGGAGTCTGAACACAGTGTTTAATTTTATAATTGAATTACATTTCTTTATTAAAGTTTATTTTTGCCTCTCATGCCTTCATTTAGAGGACAGGACAGTGGATAGAGTAAGAAACTTGGACGAGAGAACCCAACCTGGGCTGCCTGCTCGAGGACTTTGTACATGAGGTGCAGGATTTGACTGGTGGGCCAAACCAGCACCCCTGAACAGTGTTCTATACTGTTCCCATATCTGACTTCTTGTTCAGGAGAATCTGCTCGCAGCCTCTGTTGAAAACAGACTTTGCATGTATTTTTAGTGGAGCAGAGCGGGGAGACACCTCTGGGACTGCAAGGCTTCAGTGGAAACACGAGCATTGACTAGTGTGGGTGTTACCAGCTCCAAAGGAAGGGCGCAGATGGAATGCGTCACAGACACTTGCAGTGGAATTAAGAGGTTACTCTGGAGCAAGAGGACAAGACATGTCATCATAAGTAAGAAGAATTCATCCTCCAGGGACCATGAGTATATTGTAAAACATTTCATCGCGGTACACGTGAGAGTCGTCCTTCAGAGGAGTAAACTGACAAAAAGGCTGACATAAGAAAGCAGAGCTGTGCCATCATGTCAGCGGATTTTGTGCTTTAGAGATGCTTAAACGCCCAAACGACGTTGCAGTTGATCATATATTTCCACATTGTTGCATTGACACGGTGGCTTTTGTCAGCCCTTAAATGTCAATGAAGGTAATCTAGCCTTAATATTAGACGTCATTTCTGCTTTTTATAAAGAGTCCTAAACAGCTTAAGCACACAGTCAGTCACAGGTTTTATAAAAATGTCAGGGTATGAAATATTGTAATTGAGTTTTCTTCATTGAAGAAAAGAAGCAACAGATTTCTGGGAGTAAATTAAGAGTGTGAACTGTATGAGTTGTAAAGAAAGTTTGTCTGGTGCTCCAATCAGAAATTATGAATAATTTTGAAGTTAAGGAGTCTTTGGCAGAAAGTGGGAAAGTTTGGTTGCCTGAACAACAGAGATGTCTGAGTTTCATGAGTCTGGGCTTCGCCATAGGGGTGTTGACCCAGTGGTGGTTTCTGGCTCTGGGTTGTGACGTGTGACCCAGGCCGAGCTCACTGGAAAGTGGCCTTAACCTTCCTCAGTGTGTCCTGGATCCTCCGTGTTTGTCGTTCGCTGGTCTGCTGGAAGTTGGCATCGTTGTCTGCGGCCAAGAGGTGGATGTCAGAGGCAGCGAGGCGGGTGATGCGGCTCCGTAGGTAAGCCTGCAACTCCCGGCCTTGGGTGTAGGAGCACACAGCCTCCTGGAAGGCGTGGACCTGGCTTACAACCTTTGCTATGCTCCTTGGGCCGCAGATGGATGGATAAGAGGATGAAGTGACATAAAATGGGTACACAGAACAAAAGAAATAGTGAAAACACATGCTAAATTCTGCATTTTAGGCCTGAGCTCTCTACCCAACAGCCTCACCAGCTTTGACCTGATTTGGAGAGAGCAGGGGTAACCTCGGGTCCACAGTAACCAGCTGTGTCTCTGCCTTTCTGCTACATCTCCTGACCCCAGCATCTGGCGCAACCAGTGGCCTCCCAGCATCTGGCCCAAAACCTCTCTTCCAATCAAACCCCATCCCACAGGCGCCATCTGGTGTAACACTGGCACCCCTACTGACAACCCAAATCCAACAGCTGTGCCATTAGCATCCCTCCACCTCTCGTTTTGACCTCAGCATCTGGTCAGCCATATTGGAGAGGAGGAGAAGGACACAGAAAAAACACTCTTCGTGGAGAATTGGCCGACTTTGTCATAGATGGATACTTTGGATGTGGGCAGAGAGCTAATTATCAGTAAATGACACTTACTGTTCTTATAATGTGTCTGAACAGGGAGAGCTCTGGCTGTGTGCTAATTTTACCGATACATCACCTTTCAGTAAGTTAAAGCAAGCAGAAAATCATGGTCGTAATCTAAAAGGAAGGGAGGGGGTGGGATTAGGAGCCCTGGGATTGAGTTGCAACATCTCACAGACACAGAGAAACTCTCCCAGCAGTTTTATGCATAGGCTGATGTGTTTTCCTGAATGGAAATATGATATAGTATCATAAAGAAAGACATGTGAGAGTGGCAATAAAGCTGTGAGCCTGAATATATGTATTGGATTGCACAGTGGAGACCCATTTGAAATTTTAATGTAGTTATATTGTTTCACTGCAGGATTTTTTTTACAGACTTCTTTAATTTCACTCTGGAGCAGAAAGTTTTCCAACCTAACTTTTGCCACACTCGATAAATGAAACGTTCTTATTCAGACCATTAAATCTCTGTTTTTTATGTTCAATAAAGAAGAGATTAAAGCTCCTGTGAGGGGGTTTTAGCTGGTTATGAAAAGACTCAAATTAATTTTGATGCCTCTTAATGATCCACAGACACAAACAAGACCGTCACAGACAGGAGTGATCATTTAAATGTACAGTAGGTTTTAAAGCTTGTAACTGCCAGGGTAATGTCAAATAAAGTCTGTGGCAGTAAAATACACAGCCTTTGTTTACGTTTTCCACTGCAAAAATTCACAGTGAGTGATATGTGTGACTGACCCTCTCACACAGTATGGGAAAAGAACAGCCGAGACACAATAGCTACAGCTTTGTACACAGGGGGGCAGCAAAATCAACCCACACCAGACATTTCTCACATGAGCTTTAAGAATGAAATAAAATAAATCAGATTAAAAGAAAGAAAAAAAGCAACATTAGCTACTAGCCCAATGCCTTTTAGCTGTTTAGCTATCGTAATGAGAACACGTATGAGACCTCCAAATAACTGCAGCTTATTTGTTGTTATGGAACTTGCTTGTTTTAATAAGCTTGTCATGTTGGGTTTGGTAAGATGCAAGGTGGTTCTAGTACAAACACTCAACTGATCTGCTGATATTACATATCACACTGGCTAGCCTGCCAGCTTATATGCTAACCTGTCGTTTTTTATCCTCCTTTGAGAAGTCTGGGACTCACTGAGGCCTCTGCATGGCAACATTTGAAGTGTTTCCTCCCTTGCATGACGCTGTTTGGTAGTCAGTGGGTTCTCCTTCAGAGTCGCCTCTTCTAGATAAAGTAGTCCCACAGGAGACTTGGTAGCTGGTTCTGTTCACCAGCACAGGCTGTGGAGGTATTTGTTTGGAAGATAACTTGCTGTTGTTGATGATGGTAGACGTCAGTTTTCACAGCCTTTATATTTTTAGAAATCAGACAAACACTTTTGATGTAAAGTCTAAATTCTTTGTTGCATGTTTCAGAACAACAAACCACTTCATGTGAAATTCAACAGTTCACTAAATAAGCAATCCTGGGACTGTACCAGAGGACATGTTTTGGTCAAGTTCTTCAGGTACACCCTGCAACAGGTCAGAGCCCTGGTAAACAAGATTCATGTTTTTTCTTTCATCCAGTCCTTCCAGGGTTTTGTGGGTCTTTTTTCTGTGATTATTGCGATCTAATATGCCCGATAGTTGGGAAATATTTTAGTGCTTTTAGTGTGTTATAAATTCCCTCCACGTATCCCTGATACAGCCTGCTCACAAGTATGAGAGACATGATGGACATGGAAGAATATCATGCCTCCAGCCATGGCTCTCATGAAATAAAAAGCAGAAATGAAACAGATATTTTCTGGCAAACATAAGATCAATAACAGTTTATTAAAAATATAATCCAGCCCACTCTGTACCTCAGCTTCGTCCACTTGTATGCCCCAGTGGTGAGTGTGAAGGCTCCGATCTCCCGCTGCTGCACGTGCATGGCAAGGATATAAGCTGAGGGCAAGGTGGGCCTTTTTCTTGCATGTTCTCCCCCCATCAGACACAGGTCATCACTCTTTAAAAACACCTGAGACAGAGAGAAAGCTATTCATCCACATGATTTCTAAATCTGCTCTTACTCAGGCAGAACATTTAGAAATGTCCCTCTGAAGCCAAAGTAGCAAGAGCACATTTAATATACTCAGCTTCTTCATATTTAAGGCTAGAGAGGACATGTTTCTCATTATTACACCTCAATATGACAGTTGGTGAGAAATTGGAGCCTGCAGTTTGAGGGAAACTTTGAGGAGTAGAGCCAGCTGTAAGCCTTCAGCACACAGGCGGCTTGCTGGAAGCTGTTTTTCTATCGATTTGTTTGCCCTGCAGCCCAGTTTCACCGTATGCGACCAGCCGAGCCTTCAGTTACAAACAACATACGTGTATGCTTGCTCAAACACACTCACACACACACACACATACAGAGACACACCTGCACAGCTCGTAGCTCCTCCAGGATCTCACACACCTTGGAAGACAGATGTTTCCAAGCCTGTTGGCAAGAGACCAGGAAGTTTTATTTAGTAGGTCTGAAATTAAAACTAATCATGCTCTTGCTTCAATGAATAAAACCCGCCGTAAGACAGAAATATGGAAATATCTTCTATTGTATCTCATATATGCACTGGTGTCTTTAATTGTGAGTTTTAAATGACTCCTACTCCTGGACCACATCCCCACACTCCCTACATCTTATTTGAATGCATTAATGTTAGTTTCTAATTCTCAAAACTAATTAAATACAGACTGATTCTCACACAGCCATAGAAAACATTTAACCTGAGGGCATGTGACTTATAACAGAAACTCAGAGTTTATGTGAGAAGGAGTTTATGAGATGCAGCCTTACTGGTAATTGCCTGACAATCACGTTCTCCAGACCCCCGAGGACCTGCATAGCGGTGGCAAAGTTCCTCGCTTCGTAGCAGTGTTTCCCTATCCACAGAAACTTGGTCAGCACAGCAGCTTGTGTCTGCAGGAGAGGACAGCTTGCAATAAATAAAAAGTGGAAAAATGCCACAAAAAAAGAGACAGTGGAAAAAAAACTTGTCGGACTTCTGGATGATTTTCTTGGAGTTGCAGGAGGCCTCACGATAAAGACCAAAAATCAATTAAATCATGGACTCAGTATTTAGCAACATTTTACAAAATCTGTGGTATTTCACACTCAAAATACTGAGCTGACATCAGAAATGTGACGTCTGTGGCATTCAAAATTTGCCACCAATCACATCTGAAAAATATCTTGACTACATATCCTGATCGTATCAAAGTGGTCCCATACTGGAGATCAGACATGCTCCAGCTGACATCTGAAAACCCTGTGGTCGGACAATATCCAGCATGGATTTCAAAATTTCCAGACAAAGACATCTCCAGATTCTGAGTCATTTCATGCAGTGTATGAAGCCAGTGCTGTCAATTTATTTAGCACATCTGAATGCAAGAGTAATCAGCTCTTCAGGAAATTGAGGGTGGAAACATGCACAACATGGGTGGAAACATGCACAACATGCATGAACATGCAAGAATTAATAAAATATATCATAATAATTATATTGAGAAGTATACTGTATGTAGTAAGTTGGATTAAAGTTGCAATTAAAGGAGAAGAACTTACATCATTTTACGCATTTTTTGTTGTGTTGATGAAAAGCAGTCAAAATAGTAGTGAAGTAAAATCGAGACCCTTTAGAATTTTAAGTTAGGAGTAATACCCAATATTTGTCCTGCTGGTAGATTGGCCAAAGTAAATGTTCCATAATATAAAGATTATAATGGCAAGCTAATGGGCTGCATGTTTTAGCTTGATTTGTATTTTCTGAAACATTTAAAAAAAAACATTTTATATGACAAAAAACCCCACAAAAACACCAAGCTAAGTGATAACTGCTTCCTAATGACTTAAGCATTTACAGAAAGTGTTACCTAACAAAAATAAATTACGCAACCACAATCATTAAAAACAAAACAAACAAACAGAAAACAATTTGTTTGGAATCAGCTATAAACTGTTGTCTTTAACATCTGAATCATCATCAGCCCTGACTTCCTCACGGGGGCAATCCTAACATTAAGTGTTTCATTGAAGTCCAATGTGTCCTTGCTTGAGGCAGTTGTCCAACATGAGAAGGAATGAAGATGAAGTACAACACTGAAACCCATCAGCTATAGTCTAAAGAAGATTTAGTTTCTGGTAGTAACGCATGACATAATGGGGCTTTCTGCGTAGCCATCGGACATCCAGATAACTGACATCCTCTTGTTCTAGTGGTGCTGAATACTGTTGCAGTTAATTATAGTTCTACAACTCCAACGTTAGATGGAAGAATAAAGCTTGAGTCGAGACATAATAACTACGACTGGATCCTCATTTTAGCCTTCATATGAAACTACATGTTTACGGAGATGAATAATTTACTGCTATCTAGTGAAACAACAGCTGATGGGGTCCCATTTTAGCCATTATTTTCCTCTTATTTAACACTGTACATGGGCTGATTTACTGCATACAGCCAAGGCTTGCTCAGACATACTTAGTGGAGATGATTTAAAATGTGAACCAGAACACTTGTGACATGATTCAAGCACGCTACAACTAGTATAGGTGTCAGATGGAGTACCTGAGCTGTAACGTTAAAATGAAGGCAATCAAATATCAGATGGGATGCAAACATCTCCTAAATCAGATCAACCATTCAATATTGTGGTGAAATGTGTCTGTGAAAGTGAGGGAGTGGCTCAAGGATATAAAATAAGCATCCATTAAAATTTGTTTTCATAAATTACATTTCTGTTTCCTAGAAGACAAACCACTGAATACACAGGCTGTTGTTGTGTGTTTCAGGATACAAGCCTTGATTTTCTTCCTGCTAAAAAGCAACAGGAGCTCATCTGGGGAAGTCTGAGACAGACATGTGAGTCCATGTCAAATGAGAAATCAACAAACAGGCTGTGACAGCAGCAGCTTCTCTTTTTCCTCCATCTGACTCTGTTACCTTGATGAGTCGTGTCTCCTCTCACCTTGACCGAGTCACAGATGACTATTTCAGCTGAGATCCAGTTAGTGAGGCTGTCGGCGTATGCGAGCAGTCGCTGAAGGAAGCTGTCTGAAGACATCCCCTCACAATCAAGCAGACTGCTGCCCTCTGCTGGTGGGACAGGCTGAGACACATTCCTGGCAGAGTCATACATAAATATACGTCAATTAATAGGCTGAAGTATAACTTGAAAATAAAATTAATAAAAAAGAAAAAAGAAAAAAAGTGAGATAAGATCATTATTTCAGTCATTTTTCAAACAATGTGTGCAGGTAGGAAGGGTAGCAAAGATGCTCATTTTCTCTTTTGGCTTTGAAATGTTTGCATGCGTGCAGTACAACAACAATACAATGACACCTCCGAATTAAAGGAATTGTTACAAATACCTTCACAGTTTTTTACATTCTTTAACACTGACTTAATATATAAGCTGTGGCTCAGTGGGTAGAGTCGGTTGTCTATCAATCGGAAGGTTGGCGGATCAATCTCAGCTCCGGCAGTCGCATGGGCAAGGCACCAAACCCCAAATTGGTCTTGCTGTTGTTCAGCGGTGTGTGAATGTATACAAATAAGATTAGCTAATACAGATGGTCCCTTATTACATAGTCATAAGTATGTGAATGTGGTGTGAATGGGTGAATGTGACGAGTAGTTTAAAAACACTTTGAGTGGTCAAAAAGACTAGAAAAGTGCTACATAAGTACAAGTCCATTTAGCTTTACCATAAAATGCATACATTAAGGATCAGATATCAGATGCAGGCTGATTCTTCACAGATCGTTTTACATACATATTTGATTTCAATGTATTTTGTTTATTTCATTTGAGCATAAAACTGATTCATATACTGTTTAAGTTCTGATTTTAGAGCAGTTGTTGTTCTCCTCATCATAGTTAGTCAGGGAGGGCATAAAGAAAGAATGGGTTATTTATACATCTGGCTAAAGTTCAACATTAACCCATGATTTTTCATCATTTTCATAAGTTATTTAACCTCCCAGTGGGTTAAAGAAAATTAGACAACTTCATACTGTGGCGCACTGAACCTCTCCAACACCTTCTTTTTTTAGTGTAAATGAACATGTTTATTTTGAAGTGAAATAGATATTAAACTTACTTGTTGGGGGCTGAGGCTTTGTTCATGATTCCTTGTACTCTGGAGTTGAGGAAGTGGACTGGATGACACCCTTGGAACATTTCCTGCATTATAAAACTTGAGCATTAACTCAGGGGTTAGCTGCATGAACCCAAGGATGCATATATGAAGGAATATCTCCCTCTAGCGGTGGAAAGAGACATCAACAACATGAGGGAGGTTGGGTTGCAGATGTGTGCAGTGTGTGTGTAGGTGTACCTGCTGCAGGAGGGTGAGCTGCTGGGCGATGTGATGCGCACTGTAGTCACTCTGGCTGAAGGGGAGCCGCTCCTCGCCATGCAGGCAGACGTTAGAGAGGTCGTCCAGCATGGAGCTGTAGCACGGCATGGGGAGGGCAGCGGCGATGGAGAAGGCCTTCTCTTTGGGCAGGGAGGAGGAGGGCTCCACTACTCTGGAGAACCTCCACTGAAAAGAGTTAAGAAGAGAGGAAAGAACATGCTCTGAATTAAGTTAGACCACTCACAGTGCAGTTACAGAGGAAGGATGCTGTTTTTGTGTGTCAAACAGAAAGATCAATAAAGGAGTATATGTTTAAAATACAGCTATAACTCACGAGGTAGAAACAGCCATCTCTTTATAAAACCACGATATTTCATATTTTGCTGATGTAAATTAAATAAACTGATGGGTGTGGATTGAGCAGGAATGTTGTTCTCATTGTTCTTACTACGGCAATTCTTGATCTGCTTCCATGTTGTCTGTGTTTTTATCACACAGAAAATTGCTGGACAGTAACAACTGACTCACCTCAACCTTGTATATTTTTTTCATGGATGCCTGGACACTGTTCCTTGATTATACCGCCAGGGAGAACAGCTACACTCACCACTCTGTTTGACTTAATCTCATTTAGGCCCTTCTGTACCCTATGTTATGCCTCAGAAATAAGAAGAACAAGAAGCTGAGCCTGTCAGTGGAAAAACAAGAACTTTTAGTTAATTTACTTTGACTGGGTGCCTTTGCCCCCGCAAAATTAGCTGCAAATGCAGCGAGATCTCAGTGGCGGTTCTAGACCAATTTTACATTGGGGGGGGGCGCAAGGGTGTTGTCAGAGGGACACATTCAACCCTGACAAAAGAGACTGAGAAGGGCGAGGACCGGCTGAGAACAAACTGGCAAAAAATCAGTGCATCCCTATATACTAGACATATATACTACTGTGTACTAGATCAAAATGCAGACTGGCAGCAGCTGTTTTGCTGTTTACACTCAACATGAGTCCCTTAGCACTCTAAGGGACTGGAACCAAGTGCCACATGCATGTGTTCTGACTGTAACATTGGCGTGATACCGAAGCATTTTATTGTATAATATTTGTTTGGTGTGGGAGGGGGGCCACAGCGGGGTCCAGGTTCAGCTCAACCGCCACTGGGCTGCTGGTTGAAATAATCTACTAGAGCAATTCAAAATGTTTTGTATCTATCAGTTGTATTGCCCTATAATTACGTAAAGGCCCAGGTTTAGTGTAGTGTTTAGTGTAGTGAGTACTCACACTGACCTTTCTCCCGAGGTCCTCACTAGATGAATGCACAGACATGTAATCATCATCATCATCCTCAAAACTGGTCAGGCTTCCTCTTCCTTGGCTCCAAGTCTTGCTTGGGGGGTTGTGGAGAACAGCAAGAATGGCCTCCCCTCTGCAGTCAACAGGAATGACCTAGAGAGAAACAACAAAGAATGAACATCTTGTTAATCTTAAAAGTTGAAGTAAGACGATGAAGTAAGTACAAGTATTGTTACGGATGTCTTGTGCTCTGGTGATTCCAACTGTGTGCTTCATTATAACTATTTTGCTCTTACCATTATGTAAAAACATCATTTCTGATGGGCCTGAAACTTAAGTTCAACACAACTTAAGATTTGTGCTTCCACCAGGAGAAAGACCGATCATTAACGTAGAACATTTACAGTGGTGGTTGCTGTAAAAGCTCAAATATTAGAGAGAATACAGTAAAAACATTCTGTGTTGCAGTCCAGCTGTTTAACCGTCAAGCCATGTCTGTAAAATTTAATTCAATGCTTCTGTATTTACCTCAGTGTTCAGGAAGTTTTCTAAGGTTTCCACAAGGCTGGATTTGGATATGAAATCCACCCGTCTGCAGTCTGTCACCCAGAGTTGGAGCAGGTCCAGACTACGATGAAAGATCTTCTCACTGTCTCCTGACATGTCCGGACCTTGTCTTGAAAACAAATCATATTATGTTGCATACAGAAGAAGCCGACATAATACTGTTTTGTACACAGCTGCAGCTCTATATGGTCACTACCTTGCAGCATGGATGAATTTATCCATGATGAAGTGCAGCAGCTGCTCAGGAGTGCAAAGGAAACGGTAGGTGTACAGAAACTGCTGGATGTAGCCCTCCATAACTGCATTTCTGCAAAGCAATACAACTTTTCAATTACTTTAATAAACATACAATCTAAATGATAGTACTAAAAATAAACACAAATCGCTTTTTTTTAATAAAAAGTTTTTGTAAAGTTACAAAGTAATTCAAAAGAAAAACCATGGACAAACAAAAAGAAGATCAGATAAAATCAGCACAGAAAAAAAACGGGAGTCGTAGCAACTGAACTTTGGGAACACCCAGGCACATAAAAGGTCAAAGGATCTTATATTTATTTTGGAGGCAGGCCATGTAGAGCCTTCTAAATAAAACATATAATTTTAAAATTAACATCAAATCGGTCAGTGTGAGCTGGAAAGCACAGAAGTGATGGGCTGGTTTTGTAGATGCCAGTTAAAACTTGAGAGGCAGCGATCTAAACCATTTGGTGTTTATGGAGGGAGCGCTGACCGATCTGCAGCATCAGGTGTTCAAAAGAGAATCATATGATGTACCTGGTGTATCCTAGGCGGATTTATACTTCTGCGTCTCCGCTACGCAGCAGGGGCTGACGCAGACATGAGCACCACATACTTGTGCGTCGATGTGTCCGTGTCGCACAGCAATTCTCCGCCGAAACGCCTGAGGGCAGTGCGGCCTCTCTGATAGCCGGCCGCCTGCTTCCGGTCCCGCTACGATCTCTGTTTACTTTTCCACAGAGATTCAGAGCGTGTTATGTTAATCAACAGCTGATACATGTTGCTGTTTATCATACAGACATGATTACATGAAGAATAGAGAGGAGGAGATGAAATACACGGCCGATGTGCAGTCGATGTCCGGGATCCCGGAAGTGCTGTAAATGCAGGAAAGACTATGGCTGTTTCCGAAACCGCCTACTACACTGGCAGTACGTACTGATTTGGCCAAAATTCAGTATGTAGTAAGCAGTATGTGAACAAGAGCAAAATCTGCAGTACGCCAAAACTCCCCGGATGTCTACTGATTCGGGAAAATTTCACAGCATGCATCGGACCAGTCTGCCTCGCGTACTGTTTCCCATAATGCACAGCGCTCGTTCCTCTTTTTCCTTTTCCTTCTTTTCTGACGGGGGGAAATCTGTTTTGGGGTGCTGTGAAAGTTATGGAATTCCATACAAACCACTTCTTAACTTTTTAAATCATTAGTGAATGCTAAATAAGCAGTTTCTCTATCAGCTTTGCCGTTGTTTACTTCCGCTGTTCGAAACCGGAAATCCAGTGACATCAGGCCCAGCATGCTGCATGACAGATCGAACAGAACATTCATACTACAGACTAAATTCAAACGCAGTGTGTAGTAGGCTGTACCTACTGCCTACTACATTAGTAAGTAGTATGTAGCAGGCGGTTTCGGAAACAGCCAAAGCCGCCGAGCTGACTAATCACAGGGCTTGCGGTCCGCGTCGGCTCTACGGGGAGTTACATTTTGGAGGAGGTGCACGTCAGCTACGTGCGTAGGCCTCGGCGTAGGTACGGGAGCTACTTGGACCCCCGGCGCAGGGTACGCCGTTGATTCAACGCAGAAGTATAAATCAGCCAATCACTGGGGGCCTTGGTTCACTTTAAAGTAACTCTCTCAGTGACAGAGAACAGTTACTTCATATCAAACTTCTGCAGAATAACAGCTGTTTGTGACAAAGCCAGAGGGGATACACACTAAAATGGGAAGAAGTGAGTAAATCCTCACTAATGCTTATAGAGTTTCAATACAGTGAAAGTAAAGTAATAATACTCTGATGGAGAGTTGAAACCTTTTGATTGGCTCAGAGCTTCACAAACCGACCATTATCCATATGATCAACATCTCTCCCCCTTTTAGAGAAGAACTCACAGATACTGCAAAATCAAGTATGTGGAACATGTTACTTCAACACCTACCAGTGGATACAATAACACTGTCTTATTTACAGTTTTAAAAGTATTATGCACTTTGGTTTGTCAACACGGAGGCTTTAGCTTTGGGCAGTGGGAGTTAAAAAAGGCAACACATGGCTGTCTTCCTGTTTCTCTGATTGTTGATGCTATTTACCACAGCGATAGATACAAACCAAATACTGAAGAATCAGACTCAATTGTTCACAGATCACATTAGATTTTTAATGGATTTATATGGGTCAGGTTCTGTGTTTTATTAAAGCTGAAGAGGTCCAAGTCAGGTTCCGGGGTCTGATTTTAGAGAGCCCTAAAAGGGCTGCTTAGGAAATAGCATCTTGCTTGACTGTAGTGCTTTATATTAATGCATTAAAATACACTGTATACAATTATCATAATGATATTATGACTATAATAAGTATTATAATAGTCCAGGTTTGCTACAATTGATCCACATGTGTTCAGACAGTCTGGAGAAGTCACATGGGTCTGGGGACCGGTGTTCAGGACGAGCTGCTACATGTGTCTCTCTCTGGGAGGTAAGCTTTGTTATAGAATGAAACTGTATCAAACCTTTTGAGTCTGAGTCTGAGTCTTACAAAAATCCAAAAGAAGAGCTTCCCTCTACCTGCTCAGCATCCATATGTGGACACTCTTTGCTTCTCTAAGACTCAAACAGACAAATGGTGCTGACTGGAATACAACATATTTTTTTTAATTGGACCCTGGGACACACACCAAATGACGCCCAGTTGATGGTGCTTTAATTGACCATGTGAACATGTCAATGCTAATGACATCTGGCCTCATTCCCCAGTACCTTCCTAAGATTTTTCTTCAATTTGTTCTTCAGAAAAGTCCAAATAAAAGTGTTAAGGAGATTCTCTAATTGTTTTCGTACTGCGGATTTATTCCAACACATGTTCTTTAATTGATGAATGTTGTGTCCTCATACGATTGGAGGTTGTTCCTGATGAGCTAAGGTTAATACCCTCCCAATGCCCATAAAAAGCCATGATAGATAATGACTAGCACATTTATACTTTAAAACATAATCATTAGTACCTGGCATAGAGGTAAGCCATGAGGCCTTCAGGAGACCCTGCTTGCAGAGTTCTCTTCCCCTTGCTGGTACCAAAGCTCAGGACAGACGGCTCCTCAGAAGACTGGAGATCCAGAGAGCCGGGTCCACAGACAGATAAAGATGGTAACAATGAAACTTCCAAACCCCACTGGTCCACACTCAGGACCTGAGCCATACAAGAAATCACGTAAGAGTATAGAAGCTGAAAAATTAAAAAGTAGTAGTGTATGGAGTTGTAGCACTGCGTCAGTACCTCCAGGTATTTCCTCACACTATCCAAGAAGACCACTTTGGATCTGAGTTCTTCAAGCTGGGTCTTGAGTTTGGACACCATTAGTTTGTTGTCTGAACCTTTGGAACACAATCACAGTTGTATAGACCATGCTGGATACTGAACATTTAATTTCTATAGAAGCACTCTAACAACTTTCCAACCTCTGTTTTTTCTCTCCTGTTGAATCAGCTTCTGGTAGAAATTTCTGCTTTTCTTTAGATTCCTTGTTTCAATCATCAGCTGCTGCTGCAGTTCCTGCAAAAAGAAGAAATCACACAAACTCATACGAATGACCTTAAAATAACACCACATGCTTTTCACTGAGAGGAGCCTTCGGGTCTTTCCATTGTGCGCCAAGCTGTGTTTTATTTTCTCTCTTCACCGTGGCAACAGATCGCAATAGCTCTTTTGAAGTGAGAAGCCGCAGCAGCGCGGCTCTTAAGGTGTGCTATTAGCTATTGCACAAGCCGTCTGTGCCATCAAAGTGTGCAAACAAGAAAAGCTTTCATTAATATTCTTTCACAAATGATAATAACTTCCTCTGCCAGGGGGTTAAGTTCTGCACATTAATATTCAGATCCCGTCTAGAGAGAATAAAACACCAATTAACTTAAAGTCTCCACACATTTTCTCATCCTATTTATCCCGGAGTCTGACCGTGCTACACTTCATTACAGGCAGGAAAATCATTCCAGCTCTTATTCATAAAGCCTTATCTGGTAAATAAAAGTGTGTCCAGTGGTCACTTGGAGGTAAAATCACATCAAATATAAAACAATGAATTCAGTGACCACAAAAATTTTTCTATACACAGCTTTTAAAACATAAAGAAATATTTCAGAGAGCATTTTGACGTCTCTATATAACAGAAAATTTCTATTTTTGAGAAAACTTATTAATTCTTTTAAAATAATTCGATTTATGTTATATCACCTGAACATCTCTCTCATTTTTTACAGCGAGATGCTTAAAATAAAACCAGATTCCATGATTCAGGTGCCGTTGTGTGAGTAAAAGAGTCGCTCTTTGTTCAAACACAAAGAGTTAAGGTCAGGTATGACGCACAGGCAGTGAGTGTCACAGGTTCACCCACCTGTGTTTTCACATCCAGACATGGTGATCCTGAGTGCCGCCCCAGATTCCCTGCGTACTGGATCACTTCTGGACGGAAACAGTCCTCTCCATAGAAAGCCAGGGCCCAGGCTGGGCTGAAGCTGAAACCCGGTCCTTCTGCTCCGGATCCAGGCGAGACGAGCCTCTCTGACACCACAGAGTCACTGTCCTCCATATCCTCCGAGCAGTCCGGGCTCATCTGCTCGTCGTGGTCCCCTGTCAGGCCTTCATCTCTCCCTGATAGAAAGTCAGCTTCAGAGGGGCTTTCATCACTGCCCCCCACTGAATATTCTCCTCCCTCCATGACCCCTGCATCTGAGCCGTCGGTGCTCATGCCTCCAACAGTACACAGTGACAGAAGAGAGAGGGAGAGAAAAAATGAGAGAGACTGAATCACATGGAGTAGGAAAAACTCACTTTGTTTATGACGAAAAAATCACAGAGAGAGATTTGAGGGGGGTGCTGGGCTATTTGTTGCTAACCCTGTCATGGCTGCACAATGCATCCACTGTTAAATGAGCTTAGAAGTTCAACACTGACTTCTTTTATTGCTATCTTTTGTATCTCAAGTACCTTGTAAGAGCCTGTTTGTAATCAAGACCAAGTGAGTAGAGAATTTCCACGGTTAAACTGATGCAGATGTCAGGGTGCATGTCTCTTTTTAAACTCCCCCGGCCAGGAAGGAGTTACAGAGGAGAAAACAACTGAAGAGTTTGCTGGCATGCCTTGGACTGTTATGAATGTGTATCAGTCTCAAGAACAGCATCCCACAGTCTGTCACAGCTCTATGACTACAGCCAGCAGCTGAATCAAAGAGGCACAGAAAGGCAATAACACATTCTCAAAGTCAGGCCAAATCATTTTGTCCTCTGAGTTTATTAGTGCTTAACGGGCGGATTAAAACATTTTAGCTTTGCAAGTTCTGACAGAAATGTTTCCTTAAATCATTTTTCCAAGTTTAATGTTTTTCATTTATAGTGGTGGTGTGGAGTGTGTATGTTCAATGTGGGCTGGGGGGTGGTATCAAATAATCAAAAACCCTCACACCTATAGGCAATTTGGAGTCACCAGTTAACCTAAGTATGGAATGGAATGGAAAAGATACTTTAGTCGATGAGATTTTGTAATTATTTATTGCATATTAAATATATATTTTTTATCCTCATGTTTTCTTCTAATAGTAATAGTTCATGCACTAACTGGATGATCCCTTTAAGATGTTCATGATTTTGCACTTATCCTTTTGATGCATTGTAACACACTTTGTAATGCAGATTTAGAAAAGTGCTCCAATAATTATAATGATAATAATAATAATTATATATATATATATATTTTGTTCTTATTATTATCATTATTATTACTGTTGTTGTTGTAATACTCATTTTGGCCACAGTAGGCTGACAAATGTATTCAGTTGTGTGTATGACATGAAAGTGTGGAAAGAGAAAAAAGAGAAAAATAAATATCGCAATTGTAATTATATGTTCATTTATAATTATGATTATTATTTTTTTAGCAATAAGGTCAAAATTCAAGAAAATAGTTTTTTTTTAGTACATGAGCCAGTGGTGGTTTAAAGAAAAGTTTTTGTCTTTACGTGATCAGGAAAGTAATATTTCTCCTCTGAGTTTGTCACTCATATATCTTGCAGGAATACTAAAAGTTCAGCTCTATTCTGTAGTATGATTCCAACCTTATTCTCAAAATATAAAACAAGCAACAATAAAAAAAAGTTCCCAATTTTTCGTGCCATCTCAACCTGGTCCTTCACCCTTAACCAACAGCTCGACCTCCAGTGCCAACCAACTGTAATGTAAAGTGGCTTTAGCATTACAACAATATTCTAGAACTGGTAACCACTTTAGACAGACATTATCATAATTCCGTTCTCTTTTAAAGTGGAAAAAAATGTAAGGGTGGATGGTCTAAAATATTATGAAAGTTGTTAAGTTCAACTTTGATTAGTTGGAGTCGGAACAAGATTGCACTTCAGCCTCCTGTAACCAACATAAGTACTAGGACAACATGAACTTGAATATTGACACCTTTAAAAATTGATACCTTTAACCACCTTTATCACACAAAAAAGGATTTTTTTTTTTTTTGGAACTACTAACAATAAAAAATAAAATAACAAGCTATCAGTTTTATTTTACAGAACAAAAATAAAGATGTGAATAAAGACATTTTTTATTTTTCCTCACAAATATTAGCACTCATCAAACTGAAACTAAAAGTTTTACCACATAGATCTCGTATTTTGTAACGAGCTGATTACTATTTCTTCACTACTGGGTGAACAACGTTTGTATTTCATAACGATGAAGCTTGGAAATCAAAACAACAAACAGAACTGGAGAGAGATTTTTGAAGTTATTATTAAGATAGTTTAGACAATTTCGATCTTTCTCATGAACTGATGAATATCTTGAATCAAAGTGAATCTCCTACCTCCACAGATTAAGTGTTGACTCTCCTCTGATGTTGTTTTAAAATCTTCAAGAGAAGCTTCATTTTCTCTGTGACATGACTGGGCCTCAGCTCTGTCCCAAGAAACCCCTGCAGAAGGACTGGAAGTGTGAATGTTTCCATTCAGGTCGAAACAACCATGTATGCAAACTTCCCTCTTCTCTGCCCAGACAGTCGCTATCGAGGGTGGTATAACATCTGCCCTTTCCACAGTCTTTGATGAGGGCTGCTCATTAGATGCGCTGCAGGAGGTACAATAGGAGAGAGAAACACAAACAGCGCGTTCAAAGCTTCTGCTAATTAGCACTTATGTAAATAACAATCTCAATCATACGCATTTGAGTCTGTGATCAATAAGAAAACGGGAAGGAAAGGCCAACATCAGAATTCTACAAACTTAAGTTAATGTGTTTATAACATGTTTATGTGAATTCCCTTTAACGCCACTGATTTTTTTGAGTGTAAAGGATCAGGGGAACGGTCTTTGAGTGGCAGAAAAATCTAACTCACCAATGTAGGCTACCTCTACAATGTGTCTGTTGCTGTGATACGTGAGGTGTGTGGTTTTGTATTGAGCCGCTTAATAAAACCAGTAACGTTTAGCTACCCTTTACAGGTGTAAAGTTGGACTCTAAATTGTGTGAGTATTACTTTTAATATCAATGTTACACTCAGGTAAATATGCCCATCAGTTGTTGCTTGTTGGGCTTGAGTTTGCTGTGCTATCCTTTTAATTTATTTTGTGAGCATGCAGGACCTTTAAGGTTATTCAGGATAATTTTGTAAATATTTTTTATGGATTTTTGCTACAATAATAAATTATATGTTTGCATAAGGCATGCACATTTGTCCACTTACATGTTGCTAAGAGTATTAGAAACTTGGAAAATATCCCTTTAAGTTACAGTTACAGCAAAAAAAATGTATTGTTAATTTGCAATCAATCACAAGTTAACTATAAATAAACATAAGATTAATCTCAATTACATAAGTATTCATTTGACAGCCCCAGTCATAACACTTTTCTTTACAGTGTCACAATAACACAATATTAGAATAAGGCAGGGCACTGAATGATACGATGCAGTAAGGTACGATATAACACAATACAATGATGCAATATGAAGCTATACAATTAGATCGACACAACAGGAAACTATACAATATGGTAGGATACCATATGAAACAATACAATGCAATGCGATATGGTGGTATGCAATAAGATACAATAGGATACAATGTCATGCAATTCTATACGATACAATATGATTAAATTCAACAGTGGCACTTTACAATGCCACTTGATATTTTAATGAGCAAAATTGTAATACTAGATGATACTATACATTATCAGAGGGCACATTACTAAAATACCCAACTATAAAGTATACCGTAAGAAACAACAGGATCCAAAACAACATCAAATGACACAACATGATAAGAGATGTCAAGATAATAAATGTTGTTCTCATGAGAAAGTTTTTCTTGATACAAGACAGCAAAATAAGGCCCAATACAACACAGTGCATTACTATACTAAATGAAACAGCACAGTATCATGTAATATGACAGGATACATTATGACATGATATGTTATGATGTTAAATGAGAAGATATTGCACAACACAACAAAGTAGAGTATGACACTGTGTAATATGATACCATGATGACCGATACAAAACAGCACCATGCAATGCCAAAAAACAACAACGGGTAAAACATGACACTATACAATGTGATACAACAACACTTTACAATACTAGACAAAAGGACACAGTATGGACAGTATGTCAGAGTTGAAATAGACCACCTGTTGATATGGAAACTGAAATCCTCCCTGTATCTCACAGCTGATCCCTCTGAACAATCCACCTTTCAGATGAACAGTATCTATCTGGCTTTAAAGCTCTGATGTCTCCCTGCCACAGCAGATTCAAGGGTCCATATACTGCCTTTATTGTAAGAACATAGCAACGCCTGGATGATACAAAATGTTTGACAGACAGGCTGGTCCCTTAGCTTATATTTAAATGAGAAGAGAAGTGCAACGCATGGAATTATTTGCCTTCATTCATGTATTCATTCATACACTGAACCCCCCCCCCAAATACTTGTCAGCATTTAAATATTGGTGCAGAGGAGGCTTAAACTGTATCCTCAGACACTTTCCCAAACACAAGTGCATTGTAGAGCCGTTACCATAGGGACCATTTAAGCTGCAGGCTAAAGTTTATGTGTGAAGTGGGTGTTGTGTAAATGCTCATTTAAATACTGTGTTTGAGTGTGATATGTAAGCGTGGTGTAGAGTAGAAGAGGTCATCTTCAGTGGAGACTGTGCCTCCCATTCAGAGCCCACATAAGAATTAATTTAAATCTAACCACATGCGATCAAATATGGGCTTATCACTGTTTAGACGGAAGTGCTGCCTCTTTTATTTTTACCAGAGATCATCTCTTTAACTCATTAAGTTGGCTAATTGTGCTGATTTGGTTCATTAGGCAAACAGTTCCCTGAATTACAGTCATTAAGGATCAAGGATTTAAAACTCATGCCCAACAACACTAACAGAATCTGAACTGCGCTTTTTATAAAATTCATTCACTGAAATTGAAAGATTAACATGACTTGTTTAACATGTTGTAAGATGTCAAGATATTATACTTGAGCTCCAGTGAAATAGATGTTGGTGATGCAAACACACAAGACTGCTCAAAATCACTCATTCCATAACAGGTTTGGCCAATTCTAGAGAGACCTTATGGTGAAAATATTCCCGAGGGGTAGATTTTGACTACTGTTATGCTCTTGATTGGCTTTCCAAAACAATCTATTCATAAACTAAAACAAATTTCAGATCTCTGTGTCCAAGCTTTTAATAAGAACAAGACAGAGAGATCCATACATAATGAAACATCAAATATTGATTTAAGAGCAGACTTTTAACTGTTGGTTGTTATCCATCCGTGTAATATAGTTGATTCTGATTGGTCAAAACCCCATAACAATAGTAATCGATTCTCAACAGCAAAAGCAATGCCAGGGGCAACCTGATCAAACCCTTCATATCAAATCAATTCACAGCAATGGAGTCCAGCACATTTCACACATCTGCTTGTTTGTTGACACTGTGGCAACAGCATTAGATTCAGGTTGGTCTTGAGAGTTGGGAAAAAAGGAGCAACATCCTGTCCTGTAATCCAGGCAACAGCAGCAGAGCTGGTGAGTACATCTCTAAGTGGCCATAGTAAATTAAAGTTGCTGGGATTCTAGTTTGCATAACCACACATCATCATTTACTTTACATTTCTGTTGTCAACAAAACCTGTAGAGTTAAGGAGACATGCCATTTGGTAGATATGTCATGAATAAGGAAAATGTTATGGGTTATCCCAGGAAATGGTGCAAACTTAGTTGTTGTGTGCATCATTTATTTCAGCTCCATCAGTTACACATCCTCATGCCTCTATACTATTAGTTTTCTTCTTTTTTGTAAATGTGAATTTTAATAACTTAGCGAAGTGAATCGCTTTTAATTTGCAAATTCTGCTTGTCTTTCTTGCCACTGCCCTGCACCAGTACAGTGCACATACAGTCAGCCCCACCTCCCCAGCAGAATCCATATTCAAGTCAATTAAAATATCAGCTCATATCACTCTTTGATATTCTGCATATAAAATAAATCTTTGAGGAGTGGGAGGTCAGAGCCAGATGCCGAACATAAACAATGTTCTGCTGCTGTACAGACATTTTTTTTGTTATGGAGCACAGAAAATTACTTCTTTTCAATTCAGCACTTCATTTAATTTGTGTTTTTTAGATTGTTGTCATGCCATCTGTCATATATTTCGCATTGTCTCTAGGGCTGCCATGCAGAGGCCCTGAGAGAAACCCTGTGACTGCTCGTTACCTTATAATAACAGTTGTTTACATGTTGGTTAGAGACCAAATGGCTCACAAACAGTCTGAAGAAGTGTATCTATACCTTTGGAACAACACAACGCAGAGTCAAACCCACAACATGAACTGTAGCTACATAGACCAGAGTATTCAAACTGGCCACATTGACAAAATGCATTTTGTGTAGAGAGGGAATTGTTTTCTGAGGTTTAGTTAATTTAAACAGAAACACGGACACAAGTGTTTTGAGTTGTACTCACAGTGTGGATGAGCTGTAGTTCACCAGGCAGTGCAGTACACCCAGCAAGTCCTCTTCCCAGTACAGATGACTGAACCTCTCCTTCACAACACTAGCAAAGCTGTGGTACTGGAGGTCCTTCAAAGAGAAGATGTACTCCCCTCGGAAAGAGAAAAAGAAAGTGGATCTCTATATCAATATGTCTGAAATACTCCAGGCAGGATAGTGGAGTGGGTCACTGCTTCAGCGATGGAGCTATGTGCTGTTAAAGGAACATTTGACAGATTTTAGTGCATCTTAGACAAAGGGATCTCTGTTTCTCCAAAGCTGTCTGTTTGAACTTTTCCATCCTGACATGAATGGACATAAAAAGTATGTAATGTGAGTGAAAGATTATCTCCTTTTTCTCCACCTGAGGGCAGCCCCAGAGATCAGTCAGCTGTCACAGTGGAAAACTGTAGCTGGAAGAGAGCAAGTGTCCCAGTGTATAATCTGACATTAGACTGCTTTGTGTGTGTGTGTGTGTGTGTGTGTGTGTGTGTGTGTGTGTGTGTGTGTGTGTGTGTGTGTGTGTGTGCGTGTGTGTGTGAATATTCTTAGAATCAAATCTGAACCATTCTCAGAAAATTGTTTTTGAATTTATTAGAAATATTACCAAATAGGACCCTTACGTTCCCACATAGCTGTTTTCTAATAAGCTCAAGTGCTCCTTTGTCGTTATCCAAGACCCAAATTTAGAATTATGAAATAGTTTGTATAATTTCAATATTTTTTTATAAATTGAATCTGTCAACATTGTGTGCAAGTCAAATTTCCATATGTGCTATTACCACTTGAAATTCCCAAAGCTGAACATTTCAACCTAAACTCACATTTCAGATGATTATTAAGTTTTGTCAACCACATTTATAGCGATATCAAACTTTAATCTGTTTGTATTGGCTAACAAATCAACCTTTTGTCCATAATTTTAAGCAAACTACTCACGACTATTGTCCATTTCTTTTAGTTAAGATTGTCTCTTAATTATTTCTTTTTTTTATCTATAACTTTTAGTTCACTGTTTTTAGGGTCATCCTTTTTCAAGCTTTCTTTTTCCATTTATTTGAATGCATTTTTTCTATTATTTATCAAATAGTTAGCTGAAGATTGAATCACTTTTTTCCATTACTCTTAGCTGTTATACATTAGCATTTTCTCCGATATCTTTAACCTAATATTTTCAATTATTTCCTAAGCCTTTAGCTAACACTATCTAAGTATTTACATTTGTTCTCTTGTCCAACTGATGAAAATACAACAGCTCTAAAAAATTGACTAAGTTAGAAAATAAACATTATTTTTGTTAATTTTTTGATTTTTTGATTATGGCCTTCAAGGGTTTAATGGAGTCACTGATTCCATAAGTCAACATTCGTATATTTGTTTGTTTTAAGTTAAGGAGACCCTCAATCTGTCAACAAAGATCTTCATAACTGCAGATTTCCCTGGTGGACTTCTGTGGTTGCTCTCTGTAAAGAAAATCAAGCAATACAATATTGATATTAAACTCATCTAAAAATACATACCCATTGCGATGTCTTCATGTCCATTGTCCAAGCATCCATCAAGAGAAAACTCCCCTTTGAGAAGGTCAATCACCTCCTGCAGGGTAGGGTGGACTTTAAGCTGGTCCTCATTGTGTGTTCCTGCATCTGTCCGTCTGTTGTAAGCTCTGGGTGAACTGTGTGCCGGTGTGCTGTCAGAAATGATGGAGCTACCTTTGAAAAAATATGATTGTGAGTCATAATCCTGGTGTTCAGGCTCATCCAGACAGTTATTAAACTGATCGTCAGTGCTCTCTGGAGCTGTGATTAGTCTCTGCAGAGGCTGTGGCACCAAGGAGAGATTTATGTCCAACCCCTGAAAAGACTCTGGAGCCCGTACATGAACAGGCACCAGGGAGAGATGTCCAGTCCTGGGATCCTGATGGAACAGGTAATTGTTGAAAACACCACAACCATTCAGGTTAGAGGATACTTCCATACAGGAAATATCAGCGAGAGAAGAAGCGTTGCTGGCCGGTGTCTTATCGCTGCAAGTTGTAGTTAATTCTGCCTGACTGACAGGTGACTGTGTTTGAAGACTGGCTTCAGTCCTGGCACAATATGGGTACTCTGGGTGTGTTGTGAAATCAGGGTCTCTGTCCTCAATGCTTTCACTGCTTTTCCTTAGTCCATCCACAGTCCTGTAAAACAAATTAAACAGTCTCACATTTCAGTTCAAACTGGTGCTGAGATTTATATTAATCTCATATCTGTGCATCATTTATAGAGTTACTATCAGCCACTTTGTAGCTTAGCTTTTAGCATGAGCACTGAAAACAGTGAGGACTGACACACATGCTCTGCCAAAAGCCATTTAAATCTGACTGCCAGCCCCTCTTAACCTCAACATTTAACACATTAACTCTTATTGATCACTACAATAAACTAGTTCTGAAGACTATTGGTAGTTTTACGTTGGTCAGACTGTATATATGAAGTGTCTCTGTGCCTCAAGCTTTTGGACATTCTTCTTGTCCCTGTCTTGGTTCCTGAGAGGCAGTCGTGGTCACCCCCTACAGGTCATTAAAGCATATTAGAATGTAAGGCACTTCTGCTTTTCTGCTTCTTGCTCTATACTTTGGAGTACAGCTCAATTCAACGTATTAATGACATAACAGCTATAGAAGAAATGCAGGATTACTGATGTGTTATCCCCTCTCTATTGCACTGATTGGATAAAAATGACATGCTGAAGTCATCCCGCTTGTTTTAAAACACACGAGAGAGCGTGCAGAACATCACTGTGGGAGGATGTTGTTGATATTGAATATCAAACTAATGTGTCAATAAGGGCTTACAGCTAAATGGGCTACAAACCTCTCTTATTTTAAGATTTGACTTTTATTACTATTGGTTTTGAGTGGTGAGAGGGTGTCAGGAGGACAACATGCATTTCATTGCATCAACTATACACTGTACTTTTTAATGCATATGACATATAAACTGGATTGGATTAAACTGAATCGAGGCTTTGGTGGCTTGATTTTTTCTTTTTCTTCGCTTTGGATATTAAATACATGTTCAGAACATTATACCCCTCGATGGCAGCTCCAGGGTCTGGGCCCTCCTCCTCCGAGTCCCCTTCACTGGTTAGGATGATGGGGGAGAAGTGCGTAGCAGTGGAGGTGAAGGCTTCTGGAAGTTGGAGTTCTTTGTGGACTGGGTAGCTGTGGGGAACAGGGCCAGGCACAGGAGCCAGTCGGCTCTCAGTGGCCGTGGGCACAAAGCCTACACACAGTTACAACAATGCCAGTTACAATATCAGTGATATTGTCTCATGCAATGTACATCTGTACTTTTCACAAAACGTGTTCAATATCTGAAGGTACATTTATTTGGTTATATCATTTTAACTGAATCTTCGACTGTCATGACTGTTTCATGTTAAAGAGGTAACAATTAAAGAACTGACTGGAAGGTTCTTCTCTTAGTTGGGGTATGTATTATTACCTAATGGATTGCACATTTTACTGTAAATAGTATTGCATGAGGGTCTTTCATAATAGCATTAAGCTGTCCTACCGCTGTTTTGTACAGACTCTTCACACGCGCTTTGATGAGTTTCACTTGCATTCAAACCATCTGCATCACTGGGTTTTGAGGCTGGCTGAAGGAAAATACATTTATATCATTACAATGACTGAGAGAAAACAACGGGACAAACAAAGAGCATAACGAAGGACACACAAATTGATATAGAGAGTTAAATAACATACAGTAAATATACAAGAAATCTAAATGTGTCTGTGGTGAAAACAAATGGAGAGCTTACTGGGTGGACTCTGCTGATGAGGTTCGTCCAGACGGTCTCAGCACTCGTCCCTTGACGTGACAAGTTGTCACGACAGCTCTGAAACATGAAAACAAGCGTGATAACAAAACAGCACACTTCACACACAACCACAGACAATGATCACATATTGTAAAAATGCTGCCCTGGAATAGCTGAAGGGTTTGACAAAGCCATGATGCAGAAAATGAAGAGCTACTTTCAAAATAACTGACATCACAACAATAAAATGGTGGTGATCTGCAAGAGAGGGCTTCTTTGTTACAATATGAAGCACTTTAAAAAAAACGGATTCACTTATTTGAATTGCAGGGTTTTAAAAATAAACGAATGTCTCTTTGAATGACTGCTCCTCTGTGAAGTGTGATGTCTGCACATAGACTTGCCAGACCTATTTTAAAGCTCCTGTAAGGAACTTTTGTTTGTGTCCATTTGGCGCCCCTTTGTGGACAAAGCGATCTTTGCTGATTTTGTCCTGTATGTCAGTATTTAGCGTTTCTTGGCCACAATCTTCTCCTGCTCTCTTTTAAAAGCGAATGTGTGTCCCTCATTGAGAGTCTTTGCCTTGGAACATGTGAAAACAGGCTGAATCAACAGCACGCAGTTATCTACCTAGCCCTGCCAGTTGTTTCAGACATTAAAAATAAACCTACATAGAAAAGTCCCTCCTCTTGTTAATGACCCAGTTTGCTTTTTTAGGTCACAAATAAACATCAATTAAAGTTTCAGTCTGTTTCAAAACCATCTAGAAGCTACCATACAGTAGCTTTAAGATAACTTTTCAAGAGAGAAGGATGAAATATAAAGGGGGAAAAAATGAATAATTAAAAATTACAAAAAAAAAATAGTATGAAAGGAGAAAAAAAAAGGAATGACAGGAAATGTTTTCTTTTGTCTTACATGTACGAAACTTTTAAAATGAACACTGTTTCTATGAAGTTGTAGAGTAAATTTAAAAGAACTCCGTGTTTCAGTACTAGACTTGCGTCAGGCAGTGGTTTGCATGGTTAAGGTCTATGTGTCTACACTGCTAATAAATGCATTTGTTTTGTAAATTAGACAGTGTGCAAGACTTGACATGGGTTTTTGATGGGATTTTACTCTCCCACGTACCTGAAATAGATGTAAAAATGATCTTTTCTAAGTTAAATAGGATAACATTCATCTCGTTTTAATCTTGAGTTTAGCAAGTCAGCATTCATAAAGAGCAAATAAAAACAAAAAACCATCAAAACCAAACGAATATTGTTAATAGACCCCTTGTTTAAATGTCAGTTCCTAACAAACCCTCCTCAAATAATATCTGAAGTTGGACTGAAGCTCCTGAAACACTTGTGTTTTTTTTTAATCAACTGGGTTTCAGTTTGAAACACGCAGCTCAGAACATTGTATCAAAGCAGTTTTTTAAGTAAACATCCATCATACCTCTGTGTTTCTGTTGTTATAGCTTTTATCAAGATTTTGTATTTTTTTATCAATTCATTACTTTTTTTATTTTACAGATGCAACGGTTTGCCGGAGGAGTCTGAGAGTTCACATATGCCATGTTGTCCATTTCAGGCAATGCAGTAGTAATTTGCAAATAACAATAAGTTTGTACAAATAAAACTAAAATACGTAGTAAATATGGTGCCTTCAGCATCAGCTCTTTAAATTAGACAGGCAGGCAGGGAGCCTCACTGCTAATTTGTGGATGTTCACAAAACATAATCCATGCTTTTAAGACAGCATTCAAATAAAATCATTACCTTTTTGGCCATGACGATGGAAGGTCTCTCAATTGGTGTCCTCTTAGCCATCTCCAGCAGCAGTCTCTTCAGTTTGCGTGGCATTGCCAGCTTTTGATTGGGTGATAAACCAAACTTGGCCGTCGCCCAAAGAATAGCAGCAACTCCATACACACAAACCTGAGCCAAGACAGGAGGGAAAATAAGAAAGCTACAACAGAAGCAAATACAAGAGTGACAGTAAATACTGAAAAATAAACTGAAGCAGTTTGGACAGGCAGACCTTCTCAGTCACAATTCCATGTTCTTGATATTCAGGAGCAAGAAAAAAATCATCTCTGGCTCCTGCAAAGAACAATCAGGTAAGTTACTGAAGTCAACCAATCTGTCATGACACCACTGCTCAACATTCATTTTGTGGGTAACGGACGGAAAACAGGAAAACAAATAAGTCTGCTGCGGTAAAATAAGACTCTGCAGCATGGAGAGTGAACAGGGCTGAAGAAAACTCACCAATGTTTTTAGGTTTCAAGAAAAGTACTTCTCCCTCAGAGCCCACATGAACTGTGTCGAGACATAAATAGGCTGATGGGGAAGAAAAGAAAAAGCTGCTTAGAGAAACTGAAATAAAAATATTTACACAATATCACTTCCTGTTCTTCTCTGGTTCTTAAATGAAATTTTCTACACTGGTAGACATTTTGTGACACATTCATTATTTTTGCTGATGTGGTCAGTATTAGACATTAAGAACTGGGGATTAGATTTACTTGGGAAGTCGATGTATGTCTGCAGTGATGACAGGCAGGTGAAACACAGAGCCCAGAGCTCATTCACTGTCAGCCTTCGTTCACACCGAGTCAGCAACTCTCTGAGAGAGATCCACTGGACAGGACATAAAGAACAAGCACAGAGTAAGAACACATATAGAACAATCCCTCACTTCCTCAGTCACTTTCTATAATCTATAGATCAACAATTATTAATGTCAAGAAATTTGTCCACTTTCACCTTAAATTAACACCTACTTACTTCTGTGTGTCCACACTACTTTGTTGAGACACAACAAAATAAAATGTTACATGACACATTAAAAGCTTCCTTACACTAATACTGAATATGTTTAAAGTTTTATGACAGATGTACTAATAGATTTTCATTGGCAAAGAATATTTTTGCCTCTAGCAGCAGCTACAGCCAGAGGCGTTATGTCTTCTGGTTGTTTGTCCTTTTCTTATACACATGCTATCTCAGGAATGCCCTGAGAGAGTATCTTTAAATTAAGAGCAAATATCCACTTGGACTCAAGGGTGCCCTGGTAGAGGTTTGGTGATCAGAGATCAAAAGCCACTGGGTCCTTATGTCCATCCAATTCAGGCAACCATGACATCTTAAGAACCTCAGGCGGTATTTCAGTTCATTTATTTTAATCTTTTCTTTCCATCCAAGAAAAAAACCCATCAGTGATGGATTGGTGGACCATTTTCTCTTGCTCTACTTCTCATGTGTCTGCTGCATATGTTCATCCTGCGCAAGCTCAGCAGAGAAGTACAGAGGAAAAAGGATGTTGGTATATACCATCATGAAGTCCCCTCTGTAATTGATTGTGTTGCGACCTCTCCTATTTTATGTGGGCCTGCTTCTTGTCCTGCTTTGCTTTGAGGGCATGTGATGCTGTAAGTTCACAGTCACTCAGTTGAAAACACTGATGGATGAAAACTACATCTCCAAGGTTGGTTTGGTAATAAAACTTTGAGACGTCGTATAAGTCCTCATTGCGAACCCTTTTTTTGTACTTCCAACTTCAAGTAACCGGGAAAATTTTCCAAATATAAAGTCAGGGCTTATTTAGCCTTACATGGCTTCTTCTTAAGTCATAACTGGTATGTTTGTTGTGGGGTTAAGAGATACCATTTGAAATATTTAGCAATTCAAAGTTTTTCTGAAATATCCCACAGCCTCCCCACAAGAACGTCTGCAGGTCTCTTTCTTTTCTTTCACAGCTTCTGTCATGTATAAAAGAAACAAACTCTACAGTGGATCTATATCAAATAAAACATGGAGGCAGCCATAGAGACTTCACCCATAGGTTTCTGAAGATGTCTTGTGAAGGAAATGCTGAATCCAACTATCCTCTGGCTAATCTAATAACAGAGAAAGCGGTAGAGTTGAGGCCATCACTTTAACACCTGGCAGCAATAGCTACAACCTGCCCACCGTTCTGTCACAAAAGCAATAACCCTAGTTATGCCTGATTTTGCTGAACTCTGAGCCTTAATCTAATCAAAGCAGGTTATACCAGTTATGTGAAAACAACTTCAGCTCCATATATTTGTCACTATTAAAAAATGAGAGCACCAGATGTGAAGTTGAGAAACAGCCTATGGGGTCAGAGATGGAAGCTAACCTCGTCCTGAGATTCTTCATTGAGGCACAGCATGCTTTTGGTCATATGGTTGTTGAGAATGTAGAGGCTGTGGTTCAGTGAGCTCTGCTCTTTACACAAGTCCTCTTCCTGCTCCAGATCCTGACATGAAGTGAAGGGTGAAACTGAATCCTGGGTGCAGTTATTGGATTCACAATCATGATCCTCTTGGATGTTTGTTTCCACACTGCATAATGTCTCTGCAGTGTCCTCATTTTCTTCTGACATTTTTCTGTCCACAAACGAGTTCCCATAATCCTCAGTGCTGCTGTGAGGGTAGGACTCGCAGGACTTGCCCCGCTCAAGTCTTTCAAGTCTGTTACTCCACACAGACCTGCCGCTCAAATGTTCATCAGCTCCTATCTCACTGAGGTCAGACACAGGTACGCTGATATCTCCGTGAGCAGCTGGGGAGAGACAGGGGGGGTTGTTGGAGTCTGGGACCGAGCAGGAGCGGTTAAGAGCCCCCCTGCCTCGGGCCAGTCTCTGCTGGGCTCTCCTCCTCACCGGGGAGCTGTTGTAGGACCTGTAGTCCAACTCGTCTGCAAGGATCAAACCGTCTCCATCACTGCCGTCCATGTCCTCGGCCCAGAGAGAGGAATCCCAGCCCCCACACACCTGAGGATTAAAGTACACAGTTATGAGTATGAGCTGTTTGTAATGCAGAAAATTCAACTTCATCAAACATCAACGAGTACAAAGACATCGGGGTTCAGCTAACTGAAAATGTATACCCTCCCTTTTCAAGATAAGCCTTTGGAGGAATCAAGATTCTGTGTTAATTCTAGAAAGCAGACCACTGATCTGAGACGATTTCAGTTGTTGGAGAGAGCTTATTCCACCTCCATGTCGGACTGTATTTCAGCACTTATCAGGGATGCTATATAGCAAAGTTTCAGGATCAGGACCACACCTCAACAGCGCCTCTTTCAGCACTCCTGTAAGTTCAAACCTATCCATCTCCTCTTCTTTCGTTCTCAGATTCTTCACCCTGCCCTCCCACTCATTTTCTTCCTACTTCTTTCTTTCCTACTCTACATAGGGCTATTAAGGGGGTTTCGTGGTGCCCGGGAGCTACGGCGGATCCCCTTGTAAACTTTCCCAAACCAGAAGTTCAACATCAAATTCAGAATCACTACTCCAATTAAATCAATAAATCATTGTCAAATTACATCCTGTTGATGGTGTAGTCATGCTAGTGAGGATAAACATATTTTTCAGTTAAGTGTTCAAATTGTCTAGTTTTTGTGGTAGTCATCTTAGTAGTAAAGCTAAAAAAATCTCTCAAGTCAAGCTTCTTAAATTGATGATAACTAATACAAACGTATCCCTGTTTGAATTACAATTAGGCATGATGAGTTCTCCAATAGGTTTTCTCCTGGGGTTGAGACAAAAATGAAGCTCACAATCATCTTTTTAGATCATGGTTTTGCTAGCTTAGCCACAAACTGATAAGGTGACCCACATTACTGTTACACAGGACAGGACAGCATCTGGGTGACAGTCTGTGTTTTTAAGGAATTATAACCTCAGTTTGTCTTATTACTGTTTTATAATGAATAAGATCTAACAGTACATTTTTTGGGTTCTTTTTGTTGCTAAAATGTTTGCAGCCACACTGCGGTACAGACCTGCTTCCTGGACACTCCATTAGCTTTAGCAGAAGTATCCACACAGAGCTCTTTGGTATTATCATCTGAGCTCAGTCTTTTAAGCAGACATCTGGGTTTGGGATGCTGCCATCGCGCCTCCCATGAGCCTTCCTGTCCATCTGTGGATACACAAAGAGAGCAATTAGTACCAGTGGAAATCACAGCAGACACCAGACTGTGACAGTATGTGTGAATTAAATGATAAAAGACCTTGAAAGGTTGATACTGATTCGATGGAGAGCACCCGTCGTCCAACAGAGGAGAGCTTTCTGCACACAGCAGCGGATGAGGCAGGAGACAGCCGGGCTTCAGCCAGAGACAGGATGTCCTGGAGGAGAGGTAAACATGAAAATAAAATACCGTGAACAAGTCTGTTCTAAAAAGAGGGGAGTATTCTGGGTGGAGACAGATGCAAACATGAAGATATCAACAGACAACCCCGCCAAAGTCAGTTATCAGTTGAACAACAGCATGTTTTTACACTTAAACTTTGTCAGACATTTCATTTCAAAAATAAAAACACAGAAATATTGCTTCCTTTACTGTGTGGTGCTGTTGCAGATGGTCTGCCAACCATGACCTAACGTAACACCATACACCATACACTCTTTTTTTCTGCTTTTTCCACAGAAAACAAAGTCCATTACTTTATAACTTTAGATTCACTTCTAAAAAGCTGAATCGGATCAACAGAAGCAGAGAGGGGATAACCAGAGCTAATGCTGGTGCGGCATCTATTAGCTTATCCTCAGGCATTCAGGGGCTCTACTCTTTCCCAGCCATACAAAGAACTTAGTAAGATTGAGGATGAGGGCTCTGCTCATCAAGACAGAGACCAGGACTGAGATTTGGCATCTGCTCTCATAAGCAACCTTCCGGCTGGTGTGACAACAAAGTAGTAGAATGATTGGAAAGAGTGCAAAGTTTAAACATCAAGCACAGAGAGTTAGGTTGTTTAGTTCATAGGAGAGAACAGAGCTTCCTTCTCTCTGAAAAAGGACCGATCATAAACCTCATGAAAGGGTGGACTAATAGCAAATGTTATGGTCCTGAGGCAAGGAGCTATGGAAAGAGTTCCACAGAAACAGGGAAAGCCAAGACCACACAAGGTATGTGGAAATAACCCAGCTGAAAGAAAAAGAATCCACCCCAAACAGCCTCACTGATTTACAGGCTGACTTAAACAACAAATCGACCATGTCATTTAAAACTGCAGACACGGTGGCAAAGCTGAGGCCACTGTAGTCCATTCTTATTGAATCTCCAGCTCATGTTTGCTCTCACTGAACTGTATTTAAATTGTCTATATTGCCTTCAATCAGTGTAAGACTTCAGCACACTGCCACTGGAGCAGTAGACAGTGGCACTCCTGATTGCCACTTATATTATCTCTTTTGCACACTTATATTATCTCTTACCTAACAATATAAATCCTAACCCTTTGGTTGATGCAATAATCCCACAGCAAAAGACCCTTGTAGTTTAATATGTTCTTAATCTTTGGATCCCAAATGCATATGAAGATGAGTTCTGAAATGTGTTAATAATAATAATAATAATAATAATAATAATAATAATAATAATAATAATAATAATAATAAAATAATAATAATAATAATAATAATAATACATTTTATTCATAAAGCGCTTTTCTAAAAACTCAAAGACGCTGCACAAAGGATAAAACATCATATAAAACAACAGAATCATAAAACATTAATAAAATACATTTAAAAGCAATCATTTGTTAAAAGCAATTCTAAATAGGCGGGTTTTGGTGAGTGTTTTGAAGGTGGGCAGGTTCTAATGTTAAGTGGTAAGGCGTTCCAGAGGGTGGGGTAGGTGACAGAGAAGGCTCTGTCCCCCCAGGTTCGGTGCTTGGTGTCAGGTGGTAGGGAGAGGAGGCGGGCGTTGGAGGATCGGAGGTTACGGGAGGGGGTGTGGTGGTGGAGCAGGTCGGTGAGGTAAGATGGGGCCTGGTTATGGAGGGCTTTGTGGGTGAGGAGGAAGATTTTGAAAATGATACCGAAATGTTGCTGTGTTGAAAAATAACTTGTGTTGTGAATGATGTAAACAAAGGTGTGTTATATTTCTAATTTGTTATGACATTAACATTTTTTATTGACATGATTTTAATGTGACAGTTTCTTTTTTTCCCTTTTGAAGTCTACTTTATATTTGACAGAGAAAGGACTCACTGCACTGACCCAGAATTACCACTTAGTGGTGCTAAAGAGCACTGACTTATCATGCAGGACCACTCAGTTCATTACATGGGAGAAAAATAGACTTTAATTAATACTACACCAAACAAATTAACATGTCCTACAGGACTCGCAATGTTCTCCTTTTCATGGCTCAGTGCTGCCCTGGGATATATTGTATCATCTTATTGTGAAAGGACATTATCAAGGCTGACCACACATACGCTGCCGGCTGATAACAACCCATCTCCTCAAGTTATTACAACTCTTGAATCACTTTAATTAATTTCTGTATGGCTTTATGTTCGACATTGTTTTTGTTTCTGTTTTTTTACAAGCATGCTAACTTTAAAAACAACTCTGGAAAATAAACCTCCATCACATTATCATTAACATTTTATGCCAGACTCTCAGCTTAATTGTCCTAATCAGCACTTGCATTGAAACAAGCCTGATTAAATACCTAAATAAACATTTGTGATGACATACTGACGACATAATTGCTGAAGTGAGACCTCTAATTATTCCACACCTGCCTCAAGGTGTTATACTCATGTCGCTCTCTAAACCAGGCCAGCAGTAAATAGTGATATTCTACCTGCAAGAGCGGCCGGTCCTCAGGTGTCTCCTCCTGCATCTGCTCCAGCAGCTTCTGGATTTCCTCTCCCAGCTCGGCCTCCAGCTCTGGCTCGATGACAAAGCTCAGTGCAGCAGAAAGAGTGGAGCCCAAAGAGTAAACATGACCCTGCCAGTGGGAAGAAGGAGGAGAAGTCACCATAATCATCATCATCATCATCATTATGAGGAACTGGCTGCAGCTGTGAGTTTACAGTAAGTGCACAGATCCAAGTTAGTCAATGACGATAGCAAAAGCTAAGAAAGTAGAGGATCTTTACATCATGTGGGGTAGTACTTTTCACTTATTGTGCGTATTTATGACTGAGCTTTTGTTTTTCTTTGCTGCACTAACAGTAGATATTATGGTCAGCTCTGAAGCAGCTGTGGAGATATATCAGGTGCTTCTGAGCACACATCTCAGATCTAACCATCGCTCCCAACAATTGAAGTGGACAGTACCCATAGTTATGTGGTGTACACATGTGCAAGGCGGATCCCAGTGTGGGTCACCAAAATAGAAGAGTTAAACACACAGCTGAAGGCCTTAAACCCTGTTTTGCTGTTGCTGTTGCTTTGGTTGTGTGTAATATCTCTCAGGAGAAAAACACAGCTGTGAGAACACCAGAGGAGTGAAGGGACGAGGTTGTCCTCTGGTTCAAAATTTTGTGCATTTTGACGCAGCAAAATCAAAATGCATGGTTTATTTTCGAATTCAGTTACATAAGACTTCTGCAAATTTATTCATGTTGTGTTGGGAGCAGTGTGAGCCGCACATTTTTATTTTGTATTTCTGCAGAATAAGCCAAAAGCCTTTGAATGCAGCCTCAGATGCATTCTTTGTATCAGAGCTGTACTTCAGACTGCCCTTGTAACACAGCAGATACTGATATTTAGAACGACATCCAAATAGGTACTGGAGATTCACTCAGGAATCAAACCCATAATGAGAAGTACTCCATTAAACATGGAGCTGCAGGAGTATTCTGCAAAGCTCTGCTGGACAAGATCATGTTTTAGTGCCTCACTCTGAAATTACAACCACATTCTCACCAGTGTCTCATGATATGCAGCTAAAGGGTGATCATTAAAGCATGACTCTGGTTAGCTCTGATATCAATGTGCTGATGGGTCAGTGACATCACCAGTCTCATTGATGCGATCAACTGGCACAACTGTTATTGATCTGCTGATGTTTTTTGTGTCAAAGCTGTATTCTGAGCAATAGTGTCTGGAACTGCTTTACAGATAATGGTCACTGTGGGTTCATTTGTTTTAACGCATTGGATACCAGGATGAGTGCGTTAAGTCAACTAAGCAATTAAACATCATCACCCTCGCTATAGTCAGCACCAGATCATTTTATGAATGTTGACCCAAAAGTGAAGAAAGAGCTTCACACATCTACTTTGTGGGTCAGGTGCGTAGGAGAGGAGTGAGATAAAAGTCAATACAAAAATCCCACACACTGTCCAACTTGCAAAAATCCCATTTATTAGCAACGTTTTAGCTCAAGACGAAGCAATTAGGCAAAAGATTGTAAACTGATAAGTTAAAAGTACAAGGACAGTCCAAAAATGGAAAATAAACAGAAGTATGAAAATCTATCACAAAGTATAAAGTTGGAATCTTGATAACTTTTTACCTAGCCTAGTGAAGTAAAGGTCTAACACCCCCCTGTTGCCTTTCATTCTTCTTATTTCATAAAAAAAATGAAAAAAAATGAAAAAAGCTATTTTCTATTCTCATGTGTCTATTTATTGCCAGCTGATTAAACCATGCTGTTACATGTTTATTTCTGCTGTAAAGATTGTCTTTTTTGAATTGGTGTGTATGTGGTTTCCGGTGTTTCTGCAGCCAGCCTCAAGCAGATTCTCAATGAACTGCAGTTTATAACACTTTCGCATGGGCTTCATGGTGGACTATGAAGCCCATGGTGGCCTAGCAGTCTAAGCGCCCCACATACAGAGGCTACAATCCATGTTGTAGAGGTTGCCTGTTTGATTCCCGGCCGCAACCATTTGCTGCTTGTCTTCCCCCGCTCTCTACTCCCCACGTTTCCTGTCTCTCTTCAGCTATCCTATCACATAAAGGCAAAAATGCCAAAAAATGTAACTTAATAAAATAAAATAAGACTCAGGCTGTTTTCGAAACGGCCTTCTACATACTACCTACGAATGTACTGCATTTTAATTTAGTATAGTTTGACTGTTCTGTTCGATATGTTATGCTGGGCCAGACGTCGCTGGATTTCAGGTTTCAGAAAGCGGAAGTAAACAACGGCCAAACTGATAGATAAACTGCTTCTTTAGCATCACTTTGGAAAATCGGAATGAGCGCTGTGCATTGTGGGAAACAATACACGAGGGAGACTGGTCCGCTGCATACTGTGAAATTTTCCCGAATCAGTAGACATCCGGGTAGTTTTGACATACTGCAGATTTTGCTCTTTTTCCACATACTACATACTACATACTGAAATTTGGCTAAATCAGTACATACTGCCTGTACAGTAGGTGGTTTTGAAAACAGCCTCAGTTTCAGTGAGGTCTCTGCATAATAAAATCCCACTCATAAAACTTGTAGGCCAACCTCACTGTAAAAGCAGCATCTCCTCTTTGTTCAACACGGCCAGATGGAGGTGACCCAGGTGAGATTGCAGCTGAATGATTTATGGCTTTTAGGAGAGCATAGAGAAGGAGCAGCACCCTACTCTCTCTTTCAATAAATACAGCAAGGTGCCCATGATAGTACGGAGCACCAGGAAACTCCCGGGGGGCACCAACTGTGTGTGACCGTGACCAGATTCAAATCTATAAGAAGATTCTCTCACCTCAAACGTGCTGCCTGTGCTGTCGAACTCAGGCGGCACAAAGGAGCCTTCTGGATCATCTGCAGGAGAGAAACACAACGATAACTTCGATTGAGCCTGACTCAAACACACACAGTCGTCAAATGGAGACAGATGTTGCGGTTGTTGTTTGAAGTGAACTCTAGGATGTATAATCATGTCTGCTCTGTACCATAACAGTAATAATATCCAGAATAAAAAGATGTAAATCAGAGGAATATGTATCCAATATAATGAAGCACAGCAATCCGGTGTGGCAGCTTTCACTGCTTCCCTCCATCTGCGTAACTCATGTGTCAGAGAAATCCCTGACAAACCTGCACACTCATCCTTCTCATCGTGTAATAGGCCACTGATCAGAAACATGGAAACACCATGAACATACTGGACTGTGGATTCAGAAGGTAGAGAGACAGATGGAGAGAGGGGGAGAGAGGGAAAGCAAGAGAGAGAGGTTGGAGCTAAAGTTGGAGGAGGAAGAGGAGAAAAGAAAGGGAGGAAAGTGGGTCATGACAGATCTAGGTTTGTCTACTGGACTCCGATGTCCCTGCCAGGTGAAGAGAACCTCATTTCCATTTCTCCTCTTTTCTCCTCATCAGTCCGTTTTCCCATCTTCTTCTTCTTCTTCTTCTTCTATTTCCTCTTCTCTTTGTCTTCCATTTATTTTTTCTCTTCATCCATTTTTTATCATCTCAGCTTCTCTATAGTTTTTATCCTTTTTTCTTTTCCTTTCTAACTTTTCTTTTTTTTTTAAGTGGTGTAATGTGACAAAGGAATAGTATTTGGTTAAGTGCTTAAGTTTGTATTTTCTTGGAGTACCTGTATTTTACTGAGTTTAAAATTCAGTGTGTAAGATACATGTTTTGCCTATCTAAAAACAAAGGCTGCGTCCTTTAGACCAGTGCAACCGATATGTACCACTATAAACGAAGAGAGAGGTTATTTATTGTCTCACCATATTTTACCCTGAAGATGGGGAAGGTCTTTTGGGGAGTCTTTCAAATCAAGCTCTTCACAAGGTGGATTTTCTGTCAAAATCATGCATACAAAGAACATCGTATTACAGTTTTCTTTGTATGCATGATTTTGACATAATGAGGAGGAAAAGCTTTTAAAAAGTGGCACCATCAGCTTGGTTTGAAGAGGGTATGCACCAAAAAGATTGAAAAATGTCCCCCCATGTATTGTGTATTCCAAACAAGCGGTAACCTCCGGTCTAAAAATATGAGTCAATGCGGAAGTGTTAAAAGCTGCAGTTCATCGAGGATCCACTTGAGGCTGGCTCCGGAAGTACCGGAAGTCACATACACATGAATGGGAAAAAGACGATCTTTGCAGCATTAATAAACATGTTTACAGCCTGGTACAAAAGATGAGTGTAGTCTGAATAGCTCATTTCTCGATGTCCTCTCACTGTGAGGGGGGTGAATTTTTTTCTAACGCGGCAATTTTGAAGATATTGAGATTACTAGTCTTCCAATGAGAGGCACAGCTGCCTGCAGTAACACTGCAGCTGTTGGCTAGGAGGCTCAAAGCCCACCTCTTTACGTCACACTGGCTCGACAGCAGCAATATGGCTGCCGCTGCCGATTGGCTTCAAAACAGCATTCAGAAACAGATGGGTGACGTCACGGATACTACGTCCATATTCTATACAGTCTATGATTCCAAACAGCTAAGTCACTACGCAAAGCATTCTGGGCTACATCATGCAGACCAGCTCAGCTTTTCTAACAGCATTCGTCCCTCGTTAGTTCAAAACCATGCATGTTAAGACAATGCTGCTTTACCGTTCAGTAAATAAACTTTGTAGAGCACTGCTTTGATTGAAAAGAGCGCTCTACTGAAGATTACAAGTAACAAACAAAGGTAGGTGGTGCAACTCTGGGCTCTCATTGGTTGAGGGCAATGTGTTCATACCTCACAACAATCAATGTTACATTTGGCTAAGTTCAACTATCCTACAAGTCGCTATCAAGACTGCAAACTACATATGTCGAAAAACAGATGGGACAAAGAAGAGCTAAACAGCTGCAGAGGAGCTGAATGTTGTGGTCTTTGCTGAACACAATGGAAACAGTCACACAGGAAGATTTATATTCCATATGTTACAGTAAGTTTGTATGTTTCTGTCAACTTCTACTTCTACTCCACTATATTTTATAAGCAAAATGTGTATCTTCAATCTGATACATTTCCTCATGTTCATTACTCAAAAATAAATTGGAAGGAATTAGGTGTTCCCATGATTTGTGATTACTTTGAACTGAATTTACAGCTTTAAAAGAATGGAAAGAATGGTCATAAACTGAGGGTATAGTGGTAATACAACATTGTGGATGACGTAAAGGCCTTGAAAGGCGGAGAAGAGAAGATGAAATAGAAGGAGAAGAAGGTCACGTCTTTACTCTCCTCTTTCTGTCTTTCTTTTTATCTCTGTTTTGGAATGTACCTTCTCACTAAACGTACTCATCCGATCTCCTCTGTTGTCTCTTTCTTTAATTTTCTTAACTCATTTGTCTGTCTCCTTCTCTTCCTCTCAACATTTCTCTCCCTTTGCTTCTTTACTGTACTTTTTTTCCTCCTTCCTTCCTTTCTTTTTGTCCTCCCTCATTTTGCATTTGTGTCTCTTGTCTCAGTTTCTTTGCCTCCCCTCCTCGTCTGACAGATCAGATACAAAGGGAGGGAGAAAAGGACAGAGAAAAAGGAGGACAGGATATTTAGACCTTTTGGTGAGTAACTCTGAGGAAGATGCAGCGAAGAAGAGACGGCAGCTGTTGTCAGTGACGCAGTTGCCTTCAGGGTGATGGTGAGAGCTCTGTGAGTCATGTGTGCCCACAGCCTTTTAGCACAACAGGTAGTAAGAGCTGAGCAATATTTGACTGATTCAACACACTTTCCAAACAGGCTGATCAGACGTCCCACAGAGCACGGTCAGCTCCGTTTTATCAGAGATGGAGCAGCTTGTGTTGCTAGACTTGGTGGGAGAATTAGTCTTTTTGTCCTTAGTCATAACGGCTGAAAACCATGAGGGGACGTTTCGCTGTTCTGGCATCAACCATTCAACCGCCCTCCTGCTGTTCCTGCACTAATTAATTATCTGGAATGAACTGTATTGATGAGTCATTGTGAGTTCAGACAATCGTTCCACAGGCCTCAAGGTCACTCCATAATAAAGGCTAATACAAGGGGCTGGGGGGCTTTTTGTGTGGCTGAGCACTTGAATGGCTGTTTAATTTAATTCACCACAACTGCACAAAAGCTGTAAATCAAACTGTGAGCAATTTGTAATGATGAATTGTTGGCAAAATACCATTGAGATGAGACAACGCTAAATTTGTAGATTCTTAGGAGTACTGGAGGCATAAAGAAGTAACGGTTGAGTATAGGGGTGTGCTATAGGACCATATTAGACCATGAAGGATTAAAATGTTGCGAGATATGGACTCATAGATATGAACAGTTGACTCTGTGTCTCTCAGTGTCAGATTACACACATATGGTGCACTGCAAAGATGGTAAATGCAAAGACAGAAGCCTCGAACAGATTGGAACAACGCAACAGCCCTGGAACAAAGTTCCGCCATAACCGTGGAACTAACTACATGTTGGTGTCTTAGCATATTATTTCAAATTGCATTATGGCGTTGCAGGAGCGTAAGAGGCACGGCTTATAGACACACAGCAGAGAACACACACACATTCAAGATATGCATATACACAGCACTGTTTTGCCCTTGCCCTGCATGCTCCGACGCTACACATCGCCCACTGCTTCCTCCTAGGATCAGAGGTGCAACAGCTTTGCCCCACCACCATCCGCCTCCATGCATTACACATTACAGGAGAGGCTTAACAGGGGCATGAATATCCCACCTTGTAAGACTTACACAAAAAATAATCATACTTTGAAAAGCTTACTAACTCTTACTTGTTTGACGTTTGAAACAAATTTGATTATAAATTATTTAAAATGTTTAGATATTTAGTTTTGTGCTTAAAATACAGTACTCTCTCATCAGCCATGAATCATGCAGAATAAAACAGTGAGAGAGGTGGTTAGACTACTAAAGCAGATTAAACCTGCATGGGTGCTATACTGTATGGTTATGTATGTTACTGTATGTATGTATGTCCAAATAGTAGTTTAGCCTGAATGATCCATAATTCTTTTTTTGTAGGACTATTATTTTTTCATTAGAAAATGTGTCTGGTTGTACTGCACAGTAACTTGCATAATAGTCTTGAAAGTATAATAAAGGATTGTGATAAAATTGTGGTTTTGGCTCTGCCATAAAGAAAAAAAATATATGAAATGATTTCCATATTGCCCACCTGTACACTTCAGTTACTTCCTCAAGGAAGTAATAACTTTATAATGCAGGACTCAGTCAGTGACTCAGTTATTTTTTCATAGTGGTAAATATTGATTCATTTATACATTTATTTTAGGATAGCCCCTTGAGATGCAGCATCTCATTTTCAAGGGATCCCAACAAAATACTAAGTACAATACGTACATACAAAGCAGTAAATCTAAACAAACACATTTACTTAAAGACAGACAGCTCTCCCTCACCTCACTCACTCCGACCTCACCCCCAGCACCCGGCTGTTAAACAAGATCTTGCTAAGGAACAACATCAACAATATGTTGCTATTTAAACATTTTCAGTAACTCGCTCAACTCTAGTAGGACTAGATACATTTTTTACTGTATCTTAGAACCTTTTCAAACACAGACTGATTTCAAATAGTCTTCACAGAGAGTATGCTGCTATGGCTCTATGCTTGGTTCTCTTATCTACTTCATTTTTTATTTAACATGTTTGAAATACATGGCAAAAAAAAAAGAAGAGGGGTGATGTGGGCCGTTCCTTCCTCCACAGGATGAATCAGTGATGGAGGAGTGAACACAATCCATTAAAGCATGAAGACAAATGAGGCTGTGACGGATTTGAGCTCACAGAGTCATAAAAACAACTCTTTAAAGTGTCTCTATTACTGACTGAGGATTTGTGTGGAGATAAATGGATGAAACAATTTAAAAGGATGACACGCTGGTTGTGTTCAAACAACAATACTCCCTGTGGCAACTCTCACTCTGTTGATCTAATCAATGCAGATCAATTTCTGATGTTTGGCAACAGGGCATGGAAAAAGTGCATGCCTCTGTGTGTGCATTTAAGTGAAAGTTAAAGTGACAAGATAGAGAAAGATATATGGTATATAAAGTGATTGATGGAGAAAATAGAGAGAAAGGGACGACAACGAGAAGGTCTGTGAAGGAGAAAAATGCTGTCTTTGCAAATCAAACCTCAACGTAGTCTGAGAGATCCAGTGAGACGCTGAAAGAATCCTTTCAAGCAGGAATTTGCAAATTAACCTGATAAAGACTGGAGGAAGAAATCAGTGAAGAGAAAAAGATGCCTTCACTGTGAGCTTAAGCTGAGGTGAAGGGAAAACCACATTAAAAGTCTACATTCCAGTTCTGATCTTATCATTAATGTCATCTGGTCTCTGAATTTTTGGTCATGATGTGAATTAAATAAGCCAAATATGTAAAAACATGCAATCGAAGGAGTGTAGATGTCCTAAAATGTGGTTTCAATATTGCATAAATATGAGTGTGTCCATGCTGTGGACTCACCGCTGAGCTGTTCCATGAAACAAACATTCCCATGGGCGTTGAAAGCCAGAGTGTCGGGTGTGATACAGAGGGTGTGGAAGAGGTGGGACGGTCTGATGCTCTGCAGCGCCACAACACACTCTGCACACACCGCCCACACCTCGTCCTCAGACAGACAGCTGTCCCGCAGAGAGAGGATGTCAGCCAGGGACACATTTTCCTGTAGACACACAGAGAAATGCGCACACATCCAAATAAGTCCAGGCACATACAGATTAACTTATATACAGACAAAGGTGCTGTATGTAGTGGAGACTCAAAGTAGAGAATAAGAGTTGTTTTCATGTCAGGGAACGAGAGCAGAAGTTGCATTTCTGTTTCACAAGTATCTAAATCCACCGTTACAGATCTGAAAACATTCCATGCGCTATCAAAATAAGAGCGTGCAAATTCAAGTTTATGACCTCATCACTCTTTGCAGCACAGCAAGAGATTACCTTAACCCTGGGGAAACTAAACTCAAACAGGTGGAATCCTAGGGAAGATACTGTTAGGCTCTACATAACACATGGGGGACATTTAGTGCTGGTGACCTGTGGAGCTTTTACAAACAATATATATCTGCCTTAATAATTCACTTACAAAGAGGATGAAGCTTTCTCAAACTTGTCACTCCCCTATTCAACTCAGCTAACGTTGAATGGAGCACCCTTCCTTGAGGTGGAGGGATAAGATGCAGCTGCAAGCTTTGGGACAAACTCCCCTCACTTCCATGAAAACAGGCACTTTATGCTTACATGTCATATAAATAGTAAGTAGTACACATTAATAACTTTTTAGCATACTCAGTTCACTCAAACTCCCCATCTTCTGTGGTTACATGTCTTTTTGAAGATGTCTAGTTATGTTCAATATGATATTCTTCTGAGGTTGCTTATTTTTTGTATGTAGCCTACTTGAAATACACACCACGTCATATTCAAACATGTCAGCTGTTTTTAGTAACGGCAAGGAGTAAATGAGACCCTGAATAGAGAGACACTTGAGCCTGAGTTGGTGACATGTGATTTTATTTCATAGCTTGAGCCAAAATCCTGGAAACTGAGTTTTTGATAACATTGAGTCAAGAAAATTGGGCTTTCAAGCCCAACTTCAACTCCTGCAATGTAAAGGTCCTTGTATGAGGGAACAATTCTAGAGATATTAAATTATTAACAAAGACCCAACATCAAGAAAAAAAAACTGTGCGTGTAGCATGACCGAAAAATAACATGGGTGAAAAAAATTGAATTTCCCAATAGGGATTAATAAAGTATGTTCTTCTTCTTCTTAAAACAGGATAAAATCCAGTCCCCTCTTACTGACAGGACTCAGTCTGATCTTATCTTAATCTACCATGAGCATTGCACCTCGCAGTATTTAGCTAGGTACAGCATCAAGGACAAACTTCCTTTGGAAAAGCAGAAACCTTGAGCAGAACCAGACTCATGTTAGACTGCCATCTGCCTCAAACTTCATCATCAAATAAATATTAAAAGAAACTTTTAAATACAACTCTGCAGACCATCCTGTCTTTGCCTGCTGTGGGGATTGCAATTGGTGGGCTTCATTTCAATCTGGATGGCAGGCCTCGGAGGAGGGTTTATGGCTGTGCCCTGTCTATCACACCATGGCCTTCAGTGGGGGACCCTGGTTTTCCTGTTCAGGGCAAGGTGCTGGAGCTACTTCTTGGCCGTTTCTTCTAGAGTACATAAATTGCTTGTAGTCTTAACCCTGAGATCAGTTGCTTCATGAGACCCTGTCCCCTACACAGCTCCCAAATGATTGCACAATAAAGTGGCAGTACTCGTTATCTCACTGTGGTTTCACCCTGGTGAACTGGAAAACATAGCTGGGACGAGGAAAGCCATGGCTTGCAAAGCCTGCCGTCACCATGACTCAGCACCCGATGAGCATCAGAAAATAGATAAAAACAAAAACAAAGTTTAAAAAGGTCAACGCAATTAATCACATCCTTTCGCATAGATTTCAGCAAATTGTTCACCTACACAGAGGGACCTGACATATGGTCATGTGGTGTTAGACCTTCTGTCAGAGACCCACATTCTGCTTCTTCAAGGAAAATAACAGATTAATTAATAAAAAAATGCTGATGGAGCTCTAGAGCTAAAAAAAACTGCACATACCTTTAAATATCTGACACAACACTTTATGCCACATTAGTGAAGAAAATCCCACAATAACAACCTCATAGAGCAGTCACTGAATGATTTATAACATAGCCGACAGGTTGAATTCAGGGGTCTAAAACTCATAAAGCTGACAGCTATTGGACAGATAAATATGTGATTGGGTCTCCCAGGAAAACCATATTTTTGATCAAAATAAATCTGAACTACATTCTTATCTTTCTCTCAAACCAGTACTGCTCTGCCATTGGTGAAACACTGGTTCTGTTTGCCAGGAGACAGTATGAGACTGTATGATGTCTTGCTGTTGTACTGCATTGTATCAGGGTGTTGTTGCAAGCTTGAGCACAGCTATCTGAATATCAAATGTGAAATAAAGAGATTGTTTTTACTACTTTTTTACAGCCCTCCAAGCAAGCATAATCCCAAATTTAAAAGAGTCAGAACAAAATCCTGATGAGGAAAATCCTATGTCAGTAGACAGTAGTTTGCAGACAGTATTTATGGCTAGCATCTCAAATCCACCCACCTTGAACTTCATAAGACACAAACAACTGCGAGAAACCAGTAAACTGCAATGTGGCTAGAACGAAGTCTGTGTTGCAATACTGTTTTGTTGGGATGAAAATTTTGGTAGACAACTTTAAATAAAAAAAAAGCTAAGAAAGCCGCATTTTGAAGATTTTCAACTAAATGAATGCCAGATTTGCTTCCCCGAAAGACAATGACGTATGGTGCAGGACAAGTTACTTGACTAACCGTTTGGCGAAGCTTCAACCCTGTTGTTGTTGTCGCATATCCCTGACCTTATGGTGCAAACAGAATGTCTGTACTTTTATTGTGTTATTTTATTGTGTTTTTAATCTCTCTGCAAAGTGTACTTGAGTGCTGAGAAAGGCGCTTCAAAATAAAATGTATTATCATTATTAATGTTAGAGTCAAAGCTATCACGGCTGCAGCTTGTTACTTTTCACTCTTACTATGGCCATTTGATTTGTATTTTTTATTCAAATCTTTTTGGTTAGATTTCATTTTTATGTTTCCCACTTGACCTCTGACATGACCTGGGCAGATAAAGAGGTTGGAGAGAAGATAAGGGGTCATTGTCACTACATCTGCAGAGGGTGCAACAAATCCCATATCTTACAGTTCTCACTGTGCCATTACTGTGACTGCAATTTAAAGCACAATGAATCACAATGCATCTCAATAATGTAGAGCATCCTCAAGTTCTTCACTGTGTAAACATCACCACAACTTCAATAATTCAAACAAGTAGATAAACCTGAATTCCCTTGTATTTAGTTACCATGTGGTTTTAAGAACTACGTACATGAACAATGCAAACAAAACAGAAACCCTGTATGTGTATTTTTGCATGATTATGCTGACCACAACAAACTGGTAGCATGTGTTAAGAGGCTATATCTTAGCACTGTTTTCCAGAGCTTGTGTAATAAATAAGTAGAGCTCTAGACTACAGCAGGCTGTGGGATAATGTTACCAAAGTTAAGTTAATGATTGTTGTCAGACATAAATACCAGTTGATACATGCATGATAAAAGCAGACATGGTGACAGTGAGAGGTGAAACGTTGAACCACTATTTCATACAACACAGCCGTACACAATGAGACATCTAAACTATCTCTACAGTGTGGAAGCTCATGCACAAGTCTTGCAACAGAACAAAAAATGTGCTGTCTTCACATTAGTACAGCTCATCTCCACACACTACTCAATTGTTGCTTTCTTTCACTGAGACTCTGCATGGATCTTCATCAGAGGTAAATGTATTTTACAACATGAGGATAGTAGATCACGTGTGTTTTGGACCACGGGGGGGAGGGGGCAATCTGTGCCGAGACTCATTACATCACTATACCCTACAGTGTAAGTAGCAATCAGATGGGCTGTTTGAAGATCATGACCATAAGGTCATTTTTTTTCACAGTTTCCTCACCAGATTGCTGGTCGGACCTTACCCCCCCATAGGTTGACCAGTCCATCTGGTCAACCTATGGGGGATATGAGGGATATGCCAGATTACTAGTCCAAGCCTAGCCACAGATCAGTTTTAGACAGATAATATCATTTAATGTTGTAGTAAAGATTAAAGTAAGATTTGACATGGATAGAAAATATTCTTATAAATTAATTCAGCTTCTAGCTTTCAGGCAGGAGTTGTGAATACACCCGGTGAGCATTATTTTTTAGTTGAAAAACCACCAATGACTAAACCAATATGCCTTCATCAGAATACTCATCACGCATTCACACACATATTAACGGCAATTTTCAGGATATTAGAGTTTAATCTTGCGACTGCCTGTATGTAGTCCGTCATTCATCACCATCAGCTATCAAGCTTTGGCACATACTGTATGTCAGTCCATCAAGTATCAATCAACTATGTCCACATCTAGGGGTCTAAGTACCAGTGCATTATTTCTTCTTCTTCTGTGAGGAATGTGTCGAACTGCTCTCTTTCCGATGTCTCTAAAGCTTCTTGTTTATATCACACAGCCCAGAAATCATCATATTTAAGGTTTAGCATGAAAAGTCAAATGCGCTAAGATTACATATTTGTGTAGACCGGGTCTCAACTACTGCTGGAACATTAACAGAAGAAATACTGTCACAACAAGAATTCTGTCCTCCTTTCACCCCTAAAGTATACAACAGGGATGTTCTGAAGCAACACATTTCACGATTGTTTAAACAGAAACTTGAATTCAGACTAACAGACTAGTCTAAATGTAAGAGGACAATAAAGAGTGGATACAATTTATTTAACTAAGCTAAACATGGGATTACAGAGTCTGCGGGGAAACAATGTTGGTTTGTTGTGTGTGGCTAAAGTTAGCAGATCGAGTACCACCAGCCTTTGGTCCTACCTGCAGGTTAGAACTGACATGCCTGTGCTCTTGTTGAGTGGTTATATATTTGTTTAACCAGACACAACTTATACATAATTTTATCTCCATATTCTAAATCAAAATACTGCCAAACAGCACCATGCTATGAGATACCATCTAACATCTGTGCTTGTTTACATCTGGGTTGTTGAGCATTATACTGTTGTGGCAATTGACGTAAACTGGAGCTACAGCCCCGGCCAGTCGTGGGTGGCTGTGTTACATTTTAGACACAACAAATGACACAATACAAAGATTTGATTTAACTGACTAGTAAATCTGATGCCAGCTAGCAGGAGTAATAAGATCTAATTGTACACACACACACAGACACCTGTCCCGTTAACGGCCCTTTTGTGTGGCAGTCGCGTTAACCAGCAGTAGGACAAGGTGCAGCTAGTAGCGGGTACTGACAGCGTATGTCTCGATCTTTATGTCTGTGTTTCTGTGATGCAGCATGGAGTGTGTGTTTACATTTTGCAGCCATGCTCAGTCTCTGGAAATGCACGTGTAGCAGTTTGAGACTCAGAAACGGAGAAAATCGCTGCGACTGTCGCTAATGTTTTCTTCATTCTTCTTCTGTTACTTAATGCGGTTAGAAAACAGCTTTAAGATGCTCAATAGCCACCGTCTGGCAGGAATACTGTATTACAACCAGGCACCAGTAAAATCGATTACAAATTGTCTTTTCAAATGAGAAAATATTTGCAGTAACTCTTCGATTTTTACCAAGTGAAAAAATACTCGAATATCCAAAAATCATCTTCCATCCCTAACACTCACAACCCAGTGTGTTTTATGAAACACTGTCAGTATGTTAGTCAGTTGAAAACTGGTTGTAATTAGGTATTTGATGTTTAAATCTAATTTAAATACTTCATGTTAAAAACCTCATTGAAAATTCAACAGCAAACAGCACTGCTAGTGATCTGAACCTGGTGGAAAAAAATCTCTTCACTGACAGACGACAGCTTGCAGCATTAACAACAAGTTTTCAGTTATGTAAAAGTGTGCTGTTCCTGTTAAGAAACTGTGACATTAATTTGAAATGCATGTGATTGCATAACACCTTGAACAGTGTCCTAATTTTTAACTCTAGCTGCAGAAAATCCTCTTTTTTTCCTACAGCAGCAAGGGCGTTTGGCACACAAAGAACATGGCATCCCGCACACACGCAGACTTTTCGTGCCAGAGAGTAACTCTTTTACACCCACATGAACACACATCATCTGTGATCTGCTATAACCGAATGGCCCATTTCTCCTGGCGGTGATCTCACACTTTCCATGCGGCAGAAAGCTGTGGTCAGATTGTTACAGGATCTTCTGTTCGCTTTGCAAGTGAACACAAAAGCTGTCCTTCACTCAGACAGAAGGATGGTAGAAGGGAGAGAGGGATTTAACAAAGCAGTGACTGTCCATGACTTCCATTAGCATCAACTTTTTTCCTCATACTAATTATACCCCAGCAGGGTGCCACTCAGTCTCAATGGGAGCATATTTTCACTCGTACGTAAGTTTAAATGAAATCTGTTTGAAAGTCAGTAACTTTTCAGTCACTGCATCATCTCTGAGTGACAGCAGGACAAATGTCTATCTGCAGGAGAGTTGCTGAAGATTGTGAACAAAGCCCATTTATGAGAAGTAGAGGAGTAGAGCACAATTACAGGGCAGGAAAGTGCCACTTCAAACAGCAGCAGAAGTAGTAGCAGCAGCAGCAGCAGCGTCCCCATAAATAGAGAGTTTCCCCTGAGAACAGTGCAGAGGGAAGCTGTGAGTCTCTCTCCGGCCCCCCTCAAGTTAAATGTGCTGTCCTACATAAGTTTGAGCTTCAAGTTTGTGATGAGGCTGTTGTTGTCGTCCCTGCACACAGAGGCTAGCAGACACGGAGGAAGAATGAGTCAGTGGTCAGGGGAAGTTTCTTAAAGTCAGAAAGTTGCTATCGATGTATTTTGGACAGACATGGGGGCCAAGGAGTTTGCAGATACATTAACAACTGACTTAGCTTGTGTGGTCTACGGGATATGAGAAGTACAGTCATACTACCTGGCATACAGACTTATCTTGCAAACATTGGATTCGCCCACTTCTTGGCCTTTGGAACAAGTGCAGGTTTTAGGCTCTTTGCATTGGCTTCACTTTTTAGATGCAGATCATGACTATAATTCTTCGAAAAATAATTAAACAGAGCCAGAAACATTAGATAATTACCAAGAGAATCACATAATGATACATCATGATATCTGATCAACTGGAGGATATGCAGGGAGTCAAATTGGAAGGGAAATCAGCTTAGAGAGCCACAATATTCTTAAATGAATATAACAATATATTCTGTGTACCAGCCAAAAAATGATGTAGGAGGGATCCTGAAGTTGCTTCCAACTCATGGAGGTCCACCATGGAATATGTTTCAACTCTTTATTATGAGGTCAGTCACATAAAACATCTACACAAAGACCAAATGTACTGAATTCAAGGAAAAATGAGCTTGACTTCAAAAACAAAACACATAACACAAAATTGCTGATACTGGATCAAGCAAGCATCCTTTTTTATGAAATGCCTCAGTCACATCACATACGTCTCTTTGTTAATGCAGCCCCACCAAAGAGTTATCAACCTTTAAACCTCAGTGATGGTTTATTTCAATATCTGTGTAGGGTCATAACTAGGTTTAATTAGCCATGATTATGGGTCCCCAAACATCTTTGGAGAGTTTGGAGAAAATTGCTGATACTGGATCAAGCAAGAAGTTGATTGTCATGACAACTCTGTGGATACCTCAGGGTCAACATAAAAAAATAACTGTATATGAGGAGGAAAGCAGCTTGGTGAGGACCAAAATACTGTGGCAATTTTTAACGTACATAGATTTTTTCTTAGGTGACCTCCAACATTGACATTTTTTTCCAATCACCAGTAAAAACTAAAAGATATTCAGATAAAAGTCATTTAACACTGAAAAATATACAATTTAGATGCTGAAAATGTACTTAATAGAGCAAGTAATCATCAATAACGTCATCAATTATGTCACTGTTGATCAAATAATTGGGTAAGCCACTTAAGTGTGTGACTAGTGCAAGTCCATTAATGTTATAATCCAAGTCCACAAAGGAAGCAGTTTTAGGAAGTATCACGGAATTGCCTACCCAAAAGCTCTATTCGCGAAATTATGGACTCTAACTGAGCTGGACTCAATGTGTGAGGACATGTAATGCACTAGAGATATTGGCTTTTTTCGTCTGACACATATTTACTAACCCTTAGGTGTGATAGTTTCATGTCTTACCTCATCCTCCAGCAGCGGCGGCAGGTGCTCCAGATCATAGAAGCCGTCTCCCTCCTCAGTTCTCCCCATCATAGTGACCGTAGCCTCACTCCCCGGAGTCTCCATCGCCCCAACTTTCACTCTTCAAGTAAGAAGCGAAATGTGGCCTGAATGATGTTTCTATCTGACACCGATGGCATGCCCGAGCTGTCTGGGTTCACCGAGCACAGGCTTGCTGCAGTCCGGGTAATGATCGATGGTCACTGCGGGACATTCGGCTCCGTAAACAGAAGAGGAAGCACGACGCGCGTGAAATGAGGACGTTATTGTGGGAAATGCGTGAGAGGCTGTCATGACTACTACACCTCCACAGAAACAGGCGACACACTGAAGGCGTTCACGAGCCTCAGATATCAGAATCCTCCTCCTCCTCCTCCTCCTCCTCCTCCTCCTCTCCACGGAGGAGCCAGTGCTGGCAGAGGGGAGCAGAGTGCTGCTGCCTGCATGCTACAGTTGGCTCCACGCCTCCGTCCACGGGGTGACTCATTATTCAACACTTACTCATTATTATTATCTCTCCCTCTCCTGTGAGCCTGTTTCCAATGGGTTGTTTTGATGTGTGCTGTCAATCTCAGCATAACCTTTCTAAACCTGACCCGAAATGTAGCAAAACTAAATATCCCACATTTAGTTCAGCCCTGAAGGCAACTTAATCCCAAATAAATAACATTAATGTACCCACTCTATGGGTCGCTGATATTCTAGATTTGGTGGCCTGAGTTTATTTATGAAGGCTAAAATGTTAATTTATATCCAAAATATATAGAAAGATCATTTTACATTAAATAACAAAGCATGTAAGACTAAAATAAAGTTTAGAATAACATAAAAAGTTATTCTAATAATAATTTATTTAAATTGAAAACTGCTTTTTGAAATCATATGTTGCATGTTCTCTCCAAGTGGCAACCTCCGGTATCAAAATATGAAGCCCATGCGGAAGCGTTATAAACTGCAATTCATCGAGATCCGCTTGAGGCTGGCTGCAGAAACACGGGAAACCACATAGACACCAATTAAAAAAAGACGATCTTTGCAGCAGAAATAAACATGTTTGCAGCCTGGTTCAAAAAAGAGCTTGGCTATACACACTGTACAGGGCTGAACTTTTGCTAACGCAACTGTTCAGAAGATATTAAGATTACGAGTTTTTGCCCAAATAAGGACATGACTGACTTGACTCCTGGACGGGAACACATAACTGTTGGCTAGGAGGCTCAAACTCCACCTCTTTACGTCCATCTATGCCTGGTTGAGTTCCGCATTTCCAATATGGTTCCCGCCGAAGATTGGCTTCAAAACAGCGCTTAGGAACAGATAGGTGACGTCACGGATACTAGGTCCATTATTTATACAGTCTATGGTTCTCTCTCATAGTTTCTCAATTCACCTTTTCTTCTTCCTTGATCCTAACATGTGTACAGCTCACACCAACTAACACGATGAAATGCCCTTTACTCACTATGGGCTGGAATAATTATAATGTCCTCATGAACAACTTAATGTGTTGGCTAACTGTGTACCTAGTTCTACAATATCTAGCACGATCAGTAGTTTTTGCTACTTTTGACTGGTTGAAACCGGTTGTCTGATACCGAAACCTTCAGTATTACACGTCCACTCTGTTGCACACATTATTGCTATAATTGAATTCCTCCACAGAGAGACGAGCTCAACTTGTAGTCAGGTCACATGACTAAGGTGAAAACAGTAGGCTACCTCACGGCCAGCCCAGTAGGTGATAAGTTGTTTGTTTGCTGTTAAGCTAATAAAGCAAGTCAAAGTAGAAGTTCAATGTCATGACTCAATTCAGGTTGCACTGTCTAATTAAGTATTGAGAAGCTGTTTTGTCACACTGTTGTTATCACGGCTAATTAGCTACCCATACCTGGGTATGTAGACTATCCCAGTGCCCTACAGGGAAACATGTCACTTTTGTTCAATTTCACCGTGTCTGGGCCTTCCTCTTTCTAATTCTCTTTATCTATGCTCCACCTTTCCCTTTCTTCCTTTCCCTTTCACCTGGTAATATTGTTGTCTTGTGTCAATTGAGAAGCAGTAAGATGGTGTGCGTTGCTTGCTGGTTGCTAGGGACGTTGGGCTCTTCTTCTCTTGAAATTCAGGCAGGCTGTACACTCACTGGGAAGTGTAATGCTAGGCTTTAATATGTTGTTTCTTTTTTTTTGTTTCATTTGTTTCCTGTAATATTATACTTCAGTGTACAGACCAGTTGATTGATCACATTTTGTGACTGCTCATCCAATTGGTAGGAATTGCATCTGAAAGGAAAAGAGATTTGAAAGAAAAGGAGGAAAACCCTGATCAGATAAGCCAAGTCTCTGAATAATTGCTGTCTTTAATTTATGTAACCTATCTAATGTAGGATAATACAACATGTTGAACAGTTTCCAAACTGCATACCAACAGAAACTGTCTGAATGTCTGCCTATACTATCAGATAACTGGCTAATCTGCAATGTCTAAGCCTGGTGGGAAGAACATATTCCCTTCTCCGAGGTTTTAACCACAGCCTCTTCTTTTTTTTTGATAGCTGCGCAGATAATATGCATTCCCCTTTGTTCTCCTTTCCACTCTTTATGACACTGCAGCTCTAATTTGTTTTTACAAATATTACACCATTCACATTTTCCCAGAAAAACATTCAATCCAACTGTTTCTTAACAGAGACTCTTTAGACAACTTTTTTGGCTACCATTTACCTCTATCCACATAATTTCAAAAGAACATCCAATTTTTTCAACAGCCAGCATCAAATCTCACCCTGCAGGTCGGGGCAAGCCCTTCATGTCAAATGCTTTTGAGTCAACAGAGCAGCCACTGAATCTGATCATATGATGCTTAGTAGGTCTGACCACCTTTACCCACCACCCACCACTTCCATAAACTTTTCAAACTTGCCCAAGAACACCTAAGGGAGCCTTTAACAATCAGCTTTGGCATCCCAAAGCCAACCCCCGCCATGTAAGCCCTCATCATTCATCATACCCACCCAGGAATCTTTTGAATCGAGGGGCAGCCTTACTTTTTTAAGGTGTTGCTGTTGTTGGCAACTAAGAACTATCTTTGGGTCCCCCCGCCTTCTTTAATTTTCATGGTGGTATGATTTTAGTTGGTTGGAAATGTTTTAATACAGCAAATTATGATAAAAACATAAGGCTGACTGGGTGTTTATTTTTCATTTTTATAGAGGTTGAATCTTGTCACAATATATCTTTAGTATCAACAACAAAAAATGTCCTAATCCCTTCTGGATTTATCTAAATTGCTCAGGCCTAGTTTTAACACATGGTGAGCAGCTCTCTGAAGGACTGTAAGCCTCTCTGCTTTCATGTGCAGTCATATTCTTCCATGCTTGTTTCAGATCAACACTCTTTGTACACCCTTTGATCCATCTTAATTGCCCTCTACATCAGAATATTCTTGAGTGCTGTGTCTCAGTGATGATGGAGGAGCTGTCTCTGCGTCAGCTGAGCCCTGGTTGTCAGGGGATGAGATTGTTATTATGCCGGGGCTACACTGTGGCTGCAGAGCGCTGATAGAGAGGCGTCTCCACCCAGACAGAGGAGAACGTCTGTTAGATTTGTTGACTGCTCAGCTTTCTGGCATGTAGTGATAATAAAGGGAAATACTTTTATTGCAGCAGAGGGACAATTAATGTGATCACACACACTACAGCATATCCCCTCAATGACTTATTACTAGAGAACAAGGCAGTCTGTTTGATCCTTGTTGGCATCGTGTAGTGGCCAACTGAGAGATCCATTTGAAAGCATTTCATCTTCAGAAGAATTTAGCTCCTGATGCTGAATACTGCACAGCTGAATTTACAGTGAGGCAGCACTCAAAGGGGGTGAGGTTCACATTGGAATCTAAATCAGTCTGAGGGTGCTATGACTAAGCAGTTTGGTCTATTAAGTTATTTTAGACATAAATATAATCAAATTCAAACTTTGGTGCCCTCTGAATCAGCAACACTTTTCACATTGTCAGATAATGATGATCTGTCAGCTCTTCTCAATTTGGAAATGAAAACAGAAAAAAAGAAAAAAAATTGCTAAGGCTAGACTGTATAAAATATGGACGTAGTATCCGTGACGTCACCCATCTGTTCCTGAGAGTTGTTTTGAAGCCAATCGACGGCAGCAGCCATATTGGAAATGCGGAACTCAACCAGGCAGAGTGTGACTTAGTGTGAGCCTCCTAGCCAATAGCTATGTGTTCCTGACTGCGAGTCACGTCAGTCATGTCCTTATTTGGGCAAAAACTCGCAATCTTAATATCTTCTGAACCGTCACGTTAGAAAAAAATTCATCCCACATACAGTGCGTGACATTAGAGAGATTAGCTTCGTAGGGCCAAGCCGTTTTTTGAACCAGGCTGTAAACATGTTTATTAATGCTGCAAAGATCGTCTTTTTCCCATTCATGTCTATGTGGTTTCCGGTGTTTCTGCAGCCAGCCTCAATCGGATTCTCGATGTATTGCAGTTTATAACGCTTCCGCATGTGCTTCATCGTTTGAGACCAGAGGTTGCAGCTTTGTTTAAGACTAACTAAAAATTGCACATTCAATTACAGGCCTGTCCTGAGTGACAGCGATGTCAACTTCCTGCCTGCTCTCACACACAAAACGTCAATCACTGCATTCAACCTTGTTCCTTGTTGTATAATAGAGATGAACAGTATACATTCAGCATCTGCTTGGGTTCAATTGTATACAATCTGATTCAAATTGGACAAGTTGTACAGCTCTTCATTGTATCATTGACTAACCAACAGGGACCTTTTATCTACCCTCACACCAGATTTAGCTAGTGAAGGTGAACAGTATAGTGAAAACATCTATTTTTTAAGCTAGCAGCTTGCGGGCAAAAAGATACAAAAATACTGCTGTGCTCACACCATCCACTGAAGAAATAAAGCTTCACATCTGCTCATACAGGACATGGACGTCATATGCCCCAGCTGTAATCAGCTGGCAGCCTGATGATTTAATCACTTGGAAACCAATCACAGCCCATTCTGTCCAAATGGTGGTCAATCTCAACACAACTTCCTTCTCACTGGTCCCTGCTAAAATAATGCTGCTCACACTCTGCTGCTGCTGGCAAAGCTTTGCCTCGATCACCCCAGCCTCTTCCTTTTAGTCCAAAAGCTTTGTAGGTGGTCTTGCAGTGCACTCCCTGGAAAGCTGTAGCATGCTGCTTTGCTAACCCAGGAGGCATCCTAAGACGAGAGTCATTGGAGCCAATCATAGCTGTGTGTCCAATAAAAGTCTGTGATAAGGGTGTTTCTGACTGAACTTGATGGTTAGTTCAGTACTTGGCTTTGATGCCAAGCTTTAATTTAGAGAAATTATGTCGGTAACACTTTATATTAACTACACACTTTTAAGCATTAATTAATACTTAACGCATCATCTGTAAAGCATTGTTCATACATTAATACTCATTTATATATCATGTACAAACACAGTTATAAATGTTTTATTATTCATGAATATGACTCTATAATGTGTTAACTAACTCTTTGTTCATACTTTATAAATAATGGATTCACCAATTACAAATGAGCTATTATGGTCATTATAAACCAGTTATAAACACATTTACAGGTTATGATTCTAACATTTAGTAAGGGTTAGTGAAGACCTTATTACATAACAAATTATGATTAATCAAGGTAGTCACAAAGGACTTATAAGCTGCTTGTTCATGGTTTTGTGAGCTGATCTAAAGTGAGGACTTTTTATGCTTTACAAAGAATTCATTAATGAGATTTAAGACCAGCAGCACCTTAAAACACAGAATCCAAGTTATTGTTCAGTTTTGCAGCTGCATTTTAACTAGTGTCTACAAATGGTTTTATACAGCCAGAGTTTAAATGTTACTGTGTCTTTTTATATATTTGATATGTCATATTTTATTTGAGTTTTTCCACTGTGAGTACTTTAAGTTTGAGAGATTTTCTTTTTCAGTTGCAGAGTATTTTAAGTTCATATGAAGAGTTGTTTTGATAAATGCGGTTTTATACAGAGGTTGTTTCCTTTTAATAAATACAAGTTTAAGTACATGTGTTGTGTCTGTTTCCTTATTCTGTTGAATCAATATCTGTGACTTCTGTGTTTTAAGGTGCTGCTGGTCTTAAATGTCATTAATGAATTCTTTGTAAAGCATAAAAATTCCTCACTTTAAATCAGCTCACAAAACCATGAACAAGCAGCTTATAAGTCCTTTGTGACTACCTTGATTAATGTGTTTATAACTAGTTTATAATGACCATAATAGCTCATTTGTAATTGGTGAATCCATCATTTATAAAGTATGAACAAAGAGTTAGTTAATACATTATAGAGAGTCATATTCATGAATAATAAAACATTTATAATTGTGTTTGTACATGATATATAAATGAGTATTAATGCATGAACAATGCTTTACAGATGACAAGTTAAGTATTAATTAATGCTTAACTAATGCTTAAAAGTGTGTAGTTAATATAAAGTGTTACCATTATGTCTTTAATGAATCAAACATCCTTTAGGCTTAGAACCTTTAAACTGAATTGTTTTTGTGACGCTCCCTTCTTTAGATTTTAACAGCTGTTTGTGAGTTGGATAAAATCACAAATGAATTCTGCTTACTCATAATGCCACATCCAATCAATAATTGGTCAAGTTGATGTTTTTCTGTCAGTTATATTGGACTGCAGTGTGGCGAGAGGTGCAATTGGACAAATGTCGAACAAGGAGAGTTGTATCTTTACAGATTATTATTAGTCATCTTTGATTAAGTTTGTCTCTGTCCTGTTTTTAGTGCCTGGCTATCAGTGACTTACCTGTTATTCAATCTTGCACCTGTATTCAGAGTTTTCTCATCAGTTCCAGTCATCTGATCCACACAGCTTGTCCATGTCTGTCTCATAACAGCTACTTATACTTGCCAATTTTCACCGACACATTTTCAAACCACAGCTTTCCTTTATTTCTGGACAACCTGCCTGCTTGTGTCCTACTGTTCCCCCTGGCCCCTTTGAATGTGTACAAGTTGCTGCATAAAATTCAACACCTTTTTATCTCCATCTGCTGTCTGAGTCATTCAAACCGTGTTTAACAGTCACAATAGGATATGTAAGGTAAGTATGAGATGAACATCTCTAATTGTGATTGATGATGAAACAGTGTCTGTTGTTGTTTTTTGTCTGTCCTTTCTCATACAGCTGTTTATCCCTTTAGATAATGTCTGAGTCATTTATGATCATAGCAGTGCTTTCATTTTTTGGCAGGAGAAATAGGATAACCTTCACATTTTTCAAAACAGTGCCCTTATTTTGATGACTCAAAAAAATGCAAAATGAGAGTCCCTATTGTTCCAATTTTTGGATTTGACTGAGTAATCTCAGATTAAATCACAAGACCTTACAGTCATCCTAGGGCACAGTGGAGATAAGACGTGACACAGCACAATCCTTACTGGGTTAGCCATAATACCATGGACCAGCAGTGGCTGGACTTATTTTAACCTCCCACGGCCCTGCTTCTTCTTGGGGACGTGTGGTTTTGCCACACCCAACAATTCTGTTTTACTTAGACCTGCTGGTCTTATTTCTAGAAACTTTTTTGTGTCATGTTATGGCAAAAGCCCAACATATATGATCCAACGCAAAACAAGACAGCAGCTATCTTTTAGTTATATTTTATCAAGTTATTTTTCTTTCCCTTCAAGGTGATCAAGGTACATTCCATTTTTATAATTAATATTAGCCCCTTATTATCAATTCTGTTTGGAGACTTGAATAGCATATAGTCTAATAAGTTTTCACAAGCAGTGAAATGTCCCCATGTTTCTGATGAAAGTATTCATTTGAGCAAATGGGGTCTTTATTGTTTTTCAAGCAAGTGAAAACAGTTTGGGAAGCCAGTGGAAATAAACCACCAGTTTTGTTTTCATGGAATTAGATAATTATTGTTGATAATTATTGTTTATTCTTATGTGATGTTTTGTTAGATGAATTTGATGTTAATTGTAGGAAGACTGCTGAATGCAACAGTAATAAAAGGTTGGATGTACAGGCAAATAAATCATAGCAGTTTTAGTTATGTTGCATGTTTGCAATCATGTTTAGTGCAGACATGTTCATGTATTTAAATACAAAACTTGATTCAGCTAAAATTAAAATAATCACATTGTTCTTTTGTGGAAATTAATCTTTCTTTCAAAACCTACATTATTTTTTAAAGATCATGCTTTTATTTTCTCTACTCAAGTTCAATAGCTTTAGAAGAAACTAAAAAGTACATACTTCTCCCAGTCTTATATGAGCCTTATACTTGCAGTGAAACAGCTCCTAGGACTCAGGCTCAAGTACAGTGATTCAGTTTGAGCTGTCAAAACTGGCCCAAACTGGTATAAGTGGAGCTGACTGCAGCATTACATGCAGCTCCCACATAAGACTACAGGATCATTTGGTCTTATGTTTGAAGAAAACATGAGAATAAGCCTGTGCTGAGTCACATTGTCTTCATTATTAACAAAGGGCTAAAAATCAAAGCCACTTTTACTTAGCATAGTTTTAATTTCTAAAGATAATTTTTGTCTTTTCTTGTTGGGCTGGATGTGTCACAAAAGTTCAAAGAGGCAATTAAGCAAAAATGTAGTGATCCATTTTCCAAGTATGATACAGAGTCTCTGTTGTGTTAGTGACCCAAAAACTTGTGGTGAGTTTCAAGCATTAAAAAAGTGGGGGAAATTATTTAGATCAGTTCTCTACATTGACCCTTTTAATGTGTCGACAAAGAACATTTAACTAGTTCAAATGAAAATGTACGATTTTTTTTTCACAGCTTTTATAGTCCAACACTCAGTTTGGCTACAAGAGGCTGTATTGCTCAACCATCTCATGTTCCGAATGCAGAAGCGAAAGCATTAACACGTTCATTGCAGTGCAATTGACAGCGACAAAATTTCAGTGTTCATCTAAGCATACAGGTGCAGCTAATCAGACTGATGATAGCGGGTAACCACATCACAAAAAACAGCAGAGCAATGTTTTTGAATGTGTGAATCCCCATTACACTCCTACATATTTCTTAATGTGGAACAGTGTTATCCTTAAAAATAAAAATGAAATCAACACCGTATTTCACAGAATGAGCTCTTTGAAGCTGTCTCCTATCTCTAAGGCATTGTTTCAGACAACACTGGTGTAGCAGTGCAGCATTTATTTGAACAAATCTATAAGTCAAGATCAGAAAGTACATTGCAGGTATTTGATTCCCAAATAAAGACACTGGTACGAATTGCTTTACATTTTTGATATTGGATTTAAAACTGTGGGATGATGATGACATCTTCGGTAATTGCAAGAAATTGCAATCAACCATTGAAACTGAGCGATTAATCACAATTTTAAAAAGCAATCATTCCACGGCCCAACTTAAAACACAATTTTCCCCCAACAGAATCTAAATGAAATATCTTATGGCTAAGTTGCAGTCACATTTAACAGTAACGTGTTTTCTTTTTATTATTTATAACATCAATTATTATTAATTATTTTAGATTAATTATTAACCTTGTTCCACACAGCATAAACATCATCATTGCTAACAAAGCAATACTCAACTGTTAATCCACCACAACAAAACTGCAATAGAGGACTTTTTCAGACTACAAAGAAACAGGATACAGTCAGAGGTCTGTGATCTTTGATTTGACTGCTGTGTGTGACAGTATTGTTTCTGAGCAGAACCATAACTAAGCTGGAACCTCAAGCTTGTGGACCCTTTTGAAAATATGTAGGGATCGAAGAATGTAAACTCCTGCTTCCTCTTCTTTCACAGTAGGTTTATGGCATCTTCCTGAGGAATCAGTGCCATCTGCTGTTTACTTTAATGCACCAAACAGCTGAAATATTCATATCACTTTGAAATCCACATTATTAACTCTTTCTACTGTCAGATTTTCTGGAAATTCAGTCAAACGTTGCGCTGGGATTTTGGCAGCCAGAAAAGAGTGGCAAAGCTGTTTATGTGGACAATGTGTGTTTTTACTTTATTTTAAGTAAAAGAACGATGCTATTCTTTTCAATAATTGTGTTAATATAATGGTTGAATATATCTGTGTGGCAATGTAAAAGTAATAAATGTAAAATGACAACAATATCACTTTTTTATACTATTCAATCTGTTCAGTCCATATAACAAACTTGATTGCTAATAAACAGTAATGTTGTTGAGAAAGCTGCGTAACATTTCCAAATATTGCGATATCTTCAAAATGACAGCACAAAGTCTATGTGCTATCTGAATGAGTGTATATGTGACGCTCCCATTATGTGTTCACAAGCTGTACCTCTTGTGCTTCCTCTATGCCGTAATGTGTAATGTATAATGTGTAATCACTCACTTGGACACTGATGTTCTGCAGTTTCAGGGTGAAATGTGCAAGTACAAAGGCGTATTGGGGGTGAAACTTAGTTCTGATGCTATTGTGGAGTTGTACTGTGTAAAAGGCCACAGCTACTATACTTTGTGTCAAGGTTGTCAAAGACCCTGAAGTCCCACTAGGTGATCATTTTTATGCTGTGTGCACAGGTTATTGATTTGAGCCAATACAACAGTGATGAGGAGTTCACTTTCCATCTATTGCTATGATATTTGATTAAATAACATTATTTGCCATAACTTCCTAATTTTGAATGTGTGATTATTTTTTAGGATAAATACTTCAAAGCTTTATTCTAGGGCTAGTGTTTTGTGTGTTACGTATGCGCCTTCTGCGGGACAGATTTAAAGGGTGTGCCCCATGTTATGTTGATATGTTGTAAGCTCCTCGAAAGGTATTGTTCCTGGTGAAAGTGCTGCTTGTCGATGTGTGATAACCTTGGAATGTAACATCAAACACGTTTATAAAATCTGAAAGTCCTCTGTAGTTCTGTGGAACTTTGCTGAAAGAGATTTATAGCTTTCTCTTAATCTGATTCACTAACAGCTGTGACAGGCGTTAAGACTAGTCAATCTAGTCCAGCTGATTGTCAGTGTCAGTCTAGGTCATACAGATAGATCAGTATCAAAGAGGGATTTCGACCTGCAGATGGCAGTTGCTACACACATTTTCAACACAATTTGAGGAATTTTAATACTTTAATGCTCAACTGCTAGGATCAAGACCCACATTGATTAACAGCACTACTAAATCCCTATATAAATATGTTTTCAGCTAAAAAAAAGTGGTGTGGGGTTTAGTTACACTTCAAGTATGCTTCATAACCAGTCACAAACACTTAACCTTTGGTTTAAGTGGCCATAAAAATATCTGGCTCACCGATCGTAGATTCTCCCCTCTAATATCTCCCTGTGTAGCTTCAGAGCACACTCATACATCAGCATTTGAAGCACGTTGGACATATTTGTCCTGGCAGGATTTGTTGTAGTGAGCGGTGCCTTGAAGTCACAGCTTTACTCTAAAGGGTCTATCCAGATCTAACCTTTCCTCTCATCTTCTCTCCTTCAAAGTTTGTGTTCAGGTCTCGGACGTCCTCGTAAAGAGATGCATCTGACAAAAGCAAAGCTGACGTCTTTTTTCCCAGGAACTTGTTTTGAAGAAAAAAAGGATTCAGCATCTTTGGCCAGAAGTGGTACTACACAAACCCTGTGAATAGAAACAGCACACACACAGAGACACACAAAAGCACAAGATTTGCTACAAGGCAACAATGCTGGCCTTGTAACTCTTTCAGTTTCATGTAGCGTTACAAGCTGTGGGTAGAGCTACAACAATATCTGAGGGAGAGCAGAATAAAACAGTCGAAACAGAAAACAAATGTAGACAGTCTTGTTGGTGTATTTGCAGCATGAAGTTGAAAGCTATTCCCATGGACTGAGGATGAGGAGACGCTTTAGGTCACACATGGACAAAAGTCCTGACAATTGCCTATCATCTTTGGTAGCAATAACAGGAATGTGGCTTCCGTCAACAGCACCGCCACACATTAAATCCTACCAGAGTCTGGAGAAGCTGTTCCCCTTTCTGCAACCAAATGAAACACTGAAACATCCATCCATCAAGCCATTTTCTGTCTCGAAGGCAGCAGTCCAAGCAGATCGACACAGACATCCCTCTTCCCATCAACATTTCCTAACTCGGCCTGGGGAACACTGAAACAGATTGTCCTTAATAGCAGATGCAACTTAGTGCTCGTCAAGGACATGTCAAAATCCTTAAACAAAGTGAAAACTCATTGGTCTTAAATCGCTCAGTGTGGTATACCACCAAGGAACAATCTCTGGTCTCCAGTGTTAGAAAGCCATGAAGAAATATTTCAGTGCACTATCTTCTGAACGGTTAAAATACCTTAACTTTCATGGCTTGCTTGTGTTGACCTTAAAACACAATTCTATGTGTTTCGGAATCAGGCCTTCATCAGGAAGCCAAACAGATGTGAGGAGGCAGTAAGCCTTTTTAAAATGGTCTCCCACCAATAGGAAAGTTCCAATCTGGCTTTGAGTAGTGGCCTGTGGTGTTTAGAAATGAAAACCTCCACTAGATGGTGTTATTTAGGCCATTGAGGCATTATAACCCTACATTCACAAAAAAAAATAAAAATACATACCCTATATATTTTTATACCTTGATACCCCAAAAACAATGTAAAAAACTCTTTGAACATATAAACACACTCTCTGAAAACACATCCAATAACCATGGGTACAGGGAGTTAAAATGTACAACTCCCCACTGGTCTACGACAAGATACAAGTGGGTTTTGCCATCAAGTTATCCTTCTTGTGAGAGGGAGTTTCAACAGACATACTCAAATGTGCATTTACAGGACATTCGAAAGTGCTGGTTCTACTGCACATCGCCAAAGTTCTGCAGAACATCTACATTAAATAATTCATCAAGGTCATCAAGGAACATTGCTGTATCATACAACCTTTGTATATCAAACTTTTCAAAGAACACAAAATGCTGTACATTTGTGATATGAAATGCATGAATCATGCTCCTGTGCTGAAACTGAGGGGGGTATAATAATACAGCCTGGAGCTCTGTCCCACAATTCTCAAAATTAGAATATTACCCGAGATATTATTCAAGTGCAAATACACATAAAATACATACAACACACAGACCCATACTCAGTCAGACCATATTCACTGTGACTTACCAAAGATGTCATCATCCCCCCCGTGTCTGTAACGATTTCACATCCATTTACTGGCTGAGAAATCTCAGAGAAAAATATGCTGCGCACAACTCCACCCCAGAATCATCACATTTAAAGCTTAATTCAATTTCAGTAAATGGACTTCACTTATACAGCACTTTTCAAGTCTTCTGATCACTCAAAGCACTTTTACACTACACATTACATTGAACCGTATACACTAATGATGGTGGCAGGCAAGGCCCATTATTACACATCATTACATCACTGACGCTTCAACATGTGGACTGCGTATTCAACCGCTGCCTAATCAGTAGATGAACAACCTGCTCTTATACTGAGCCACAGCTGCCCCAAGTATCAAAACAACTTACTGGTGCATGTCTGTACTCCATTATGTAAGGGATGATGTACTAGTATAGTGAGTGGGTGAGTACATACAGCAAACCCTGTTCATTACCTGGCTTATTACCTGACTCAATTGAAGAAATAATAAAGTTAACACAAGATAGTGATGATTTCATTAAGGATGATAACAAGAATACCATCGCTGTATGTGAGCATGTGTGAGTGAATCATATGTATTAAACTTAATTTGATAAACACAAATGATATAAACATAAAATGAAAGTAGCTAAAATAGCAGTCGAATCGCTGAGACTATTTTTAAATTTTTTTATACATAGATCACATTCAATTAATAAAATTATCTTTTAATCAATGTTTTTTGACAACGTGTTTGTATTTTAAGTTAGTAGCCGGGTAATAAGCAGGATAATGTATGGTTAGCAGGATGTTATGGGAAAAAGAACCCCCACAGGGTGAGACAAGACCCTGACGCGAAGCAGAGGGGTCTTGACCACCCTAAAGGCTAAGGGCAGGCTTTTTTCTGAGGCACAATAGCAAGATGGAACCTTCTTTTTCTGCAACTTCCCATCATTATAGGCCAGGGTTGACATTCTGGATCAAATGGCTAGGTACTGTGAAAGATGCCACAGAGGTGGCCTGTAGCCGTTCTACAACGTCCGTCGCATGGCTGCAATGAATGCTCATGTCTTGTTCAAGGCGTACACTGCAAACACCATGCCCAGGAGGGTGGCACTGTAGGGGGGCACTAGAATGTTGGCGGTCCTGGTGTTAATCTGTAATGACCATTTTAAGACAGGGCTCAAGGCTCGACCTCCCATATTACTTTTAGAGACTTTAGGTACGATGAACAGGCCTGCATGTTTTCTGCTTCTCTTTTTCATCAGCCATTAACCAAAAATCTAAAGGTTTGCGCTATCCACATAAATTAAAAGCAATTCAAAAAATATCCTCTTTGCTGTCCATCCAAATTAAATGCTAATGGCAACTAACTTGTTTTGCCATAGTGTCAACAGACAGAGGTGAATTCTGCAAATGAATTTAATGTGAGGTGTGGAATGGTGTGGAAACACCATTGTTATGAGGTACTGACCAATACAAAATTATTGAAATTATGATCCCAAAGTTAGTTTCAGGGTTAAGGTGTTAAAACTATTGCTGTAGTATTTTCATCATTAATAAAACTTTGGAACAAAATTCAAACAAATCTAGTTAAAGAGCAACTCCCTATTATACCCGCCATAAAAACATTACAGCAATGTCTAATGAAAGTGCATCACCACTGAAGAGAATTAGTGAATGGAATGTATTCTGACATGAAGCTGAATGCAAATGGCGCTGCAAGGTGAGTGGATCTTTGTGTGTGTGTGTGCTTGCATGCACGTGTGTTTGTGTGTATGTGTGTTTGTGCGATTGAGAGCCTCCTTGTGTGAGGGCGAAGAAGCACTCGGGCATGAAGTCGGGGAGTGAAAAATGCATATTCATCAGGCCTTGCAGACAATACAATGCACTGGCAGAATCTCTGCAGTGAGTGCGCAATACATCACCGCAGTAAGACTTGATATGTTTCAGCAGGACCGACAGTTATGAACTCTGCCTGTGGACTTACTACATGATAATGCTTCACAGGATGAGAGAGTGTGTCCCTGTGTACATTTGCATTTGAGTTCAGGAGGGCCTTCCATTTTTCACCTCCATCTGAACACTTAATTGCTTCTGCAGACTAATCTTTCACTTAATATAAATCCATTACACAGGCCTGTCTGAGTGCAAGCAGAGTGCGATTTAGAGAAGCTGGATCAATGCCCCTGTGTTTCTGTTACACTTGGCCAAGACAATATTTTGTGCCTTGCAGATCAGTCCAGCAATTACACTCCCATACATGTGAGAATGTAAACTGACTGATGGATTGACCTCCACCATTTGCATAATCTTTGCTTTTACCAATGCAATTACAGTAGCACAGATCATATCTCATATCCTCCATGATATATTTCTCTTGCTGTCTCTGTGTAAAGGAACCCAGCAAATGCATTCATTTGCATGTTTGCTGAGGGAAACACTGCATTGCCTTCCAGGAAAATAAGTATCCGAAGTTTTGAGTAAGAACCAACCCAACAAACGTACTGAGACATTCACCCTATGTAAGTATGTAGGTATGTAGTATGCAACATCTTACACACTGCAATCCTGCAACAGCGCTGGAACAAATTCCCACTTTCACTACACCTTTGTACCTACACATTAAACCTCCCAGTGTACGATTTCACATTGCATTACAGCTTGTGGAAAACTGAGAGGAACGATTCTAAACACGTGTGCCACATACACACAGACTCAGACTTGCACATACGTATAGTTTTGTTTCACCTGCCAGCTCGATCATTTCACATCACCACCATCTCCCTCCATACTATCTTTGTTACTCCCTCCAGGAGAGGATAAGAGGAGAAACAACGTTGCCCTGCCATTTTGCTTCAGCATTACACATTGCATATGAGGCATAATAGGGGCATGAATATACCACCTTGAAATGGAAGTACGTATGAGCCTTGTGAGGAAGCCAGAGTGCCAAGAGAAGAAACAGGCAGATAGATATGGCCTGAAGATGAAAACCCCATAGGTAGGCTGGGTTAGATACCAGAACCAGGTGATCCATGAACACTTAACTAGGATTTCTACGTTGAAATTTGGTAGGAAACATGGTGAAGTCTGAAGTCTGAGCATACAAACGCACTTATACAATAAGGCTTCTTATTGATTGATAGCTAACACAGCTACATTTCGTATAAAGATTGGTAGCAGACTGAGGTGAGTTGTAGGCCAACAAGTCTGAGGTTGGTGGATTGAATTTTCCTTCCATCCAGGCTTCCGTGTTTTTTTCTCATTGGTTCTTTTAATTTTAGCCCAAATTTATACAAGATTGGACTTCGAGTGTGTGTATGAGACACATCTCGTGACTGGACAATAGTTAGCAGAAAAACACACAATATCCCTAAGTGGGCTTGATTTTTACAGCCCAAGCCTTGTGGAATCCTCTTCCATTCATCTCTGTGGTGTAAATGTGGGAGTATCATGGCACACCCCCTTGATTTGTTTATCATTTGGGCTAAATTTATTCAGCCCGGAGGCCATTGACTTTTGATTAATGACATGACTGTAGTAGTACTGACTGTAGAGATGCTACTTGTGGGAATTAGTGTTAGCATGAACAAGGTGGACTTCTTACTTTGTCATCCATTGCCTTTGATGTCTTTGGAGGAAACATTGGAAGTTAAGAGACTGGGGACTTATCGTCCGAACAAGGTTAACAATCAAAAGGACAAATGACAAAATCCTAGTTTTGTGGTTCTCAGTTTCAACACAAGGATTTACAAGTGTAGCAAATAATTCCCCTTTCTGCTTCCCATTCCGGCAACATGGAATTATGGATTCAAACATTTATCTGACAGAGCTAGAAAGAATGAAGGCGGCTCATACCTCATCGGAAATTGTGCAAAGCTATCTATGCATGGAAAAATCTATATTGCCTGTCAACTAAATAAGACTCACTGCATCGTTATACAGAGACACAACGAGCTGTTAAAGAAAACCAGGCATTTACTGTCAAGGGTTGTGGACTGTATTACATTTTCTGGAGCACAGGAGTTTTGGGGTCTGTTTCTGGACCATGTAGACCACTGCTCTTTTTTGGATAGCTAGTTAGCTTATCGCCTAGCATTGATACAGGTTGCCAATTTTTAAGAGAAGCCAAAATGGGTCGCTTGATTGTTTGTTAGTTTGAGGTTTCATAGGTTTCTCTGTTTCTCTTGTTAGTGGGCAGATCTCCAATGGAACAACGAAAAGCTTCTAAGTGAGAAGCTCCAGCCATTTAAACTAGAAAACAAACAGATCACACAGACTTACGATGAGGCAGCTGTAATAATCAGTGCGTCGTTAGGCTTGCAGGCCAGGTTAGGAGAAACATTCCTTCACGCACACATCGTGCACAGCTAATCCCATCAGTCAAACTTAATCATGCACCAGCCCTGCTTATCACTGACACCTGTCAGATATTTGTCGCCAGCATTTCAGCTTCTGCAATCTTCATCTCCAAGTCCCCCGAGAGAATAGCAGTCTAGATGAAGTGTTTGGCAGAAGGATTCCAACATCACAACAAACAAGGTGGAGATTTAAAAGCTGCACCATCCACACCGTCAAGACGCTTTCGATTAGTGTTTTGAAAACAATTTGGAATGACCAGTCTTGAGACAGCTCACAAACAGTTTACAGTGCTAAAGGATGTGAACTTTATTTTCTTATTTTTATTTCATTTTTATTTATTTATTTTTATCTGTTTTTTCCACCTGCTTTCATGCATGTTGATATTCTATAAAGCATTCTTCAAAATCAAACCACACATCCTCTGAAAATCAGACAGGCCCTTGAGAATTTGTTCTGTTCTATAACTGAACTGAAGGACAAACTGACCACTGATGACACCCAGCCAGATGCAGACACAGCTGTTGCTGCAGCAATGCCGTGCAGAATGCAGCAGTCTGACAATGTGTCAGTCACCGCTGAGTGCTGCAAAACAATGCTCAAGCAGTAAAATGCTAGCTTTGAGAAAACCTGACATTTATTGCCTTTTTCACATCAAACACCTCTCTGTAGTGTTGTGTTGTTGTGATGTTACTTGGTGTCTCATGTGTAATGCTGCTTTTGCAGCTGCGTTGACTATTTATAGGTATAATGCATTTGGTTGCTCTCCCACCTGATATGACTACCAGCCACCACTGTTAACAAGCCAATTGAAACAAGAGAGACTTGTTAGACTGACAAGGACCTCCACAAACAAAGACTGGTTCAAAAAGGCGTACAGAGACTTAATCTGAGGCCTTTGCTGCAACTAAAGCTCAACATGTTTATTGAAGCTATTATGCATAATGTTATTTTCACATGTTGTATTTGAAGGCTTCCATTTTGACTCCTGCTTATACTATATTGGCATTTCAGTACACTTGGATTGCTTATGACTATCTGTGTTTTGTGTTTTGGCATTTTCTCGTTGATGTGTTTTCCTTTGTATGTTGTGTTGAAGGGGCAGTCTATTTTCTTAGCATCCAGAGTGGTGCAAGAACTTGAGCCAGTCCTGCTCTGACTCTTATCGCTCTCTGAACAGTGAGTGTGAACTGTTACTGTCAAACCTGAGGTGGGGTTCCATGCACAGTTTTCACGATACTATAATTATGAAACTTTGATACAAATAAAACTAAATATTGCCTTTGAATTAGTCATTATGCAGAGGGGTGTGATTGTGTTTGTCTGTAGAGAGTGTGCTCTCTGTCTTTATTTTCTACTTGTCTTACTCATGTAGTCATTTTATGGGCATCTTTTGTTGTGCAGTGCTTTGAAGCTCCCCTTCAACAGTATACAAACATTAAGTATGTGTCTTTAAGACCACAATGTAATGTTTTTAGACCTCACAAAACAACAGTATTAGCAAACCTGTGATTGAGGAGAATGGTGTGGAGTCTGTGACAGAGACCAGAGCAGAGACACACAGCAGGCAGGAAGAAGCGTGCCTTCAGCTGCAAACAAACCAAATATGGTACTGACCTGCATGTTCATGTGAAGGTGTAGACGTGTTTATAAGTGCTTCTGTGAAAAATTCTCTCTCTCTCTCTCTCCTATCTCCCTCTCCCCCCCGCAGCTTCTGTTTGAAAATATGAGTATGTGTTTTCTTTTTTCCATAACCTTCCGTGCTTTTCAATACTATTGAATATAAAAAGAACACAATGTAATATTTTAAGGCATGTTGACAAACTTATAAAGTTCTGTTTTAATAAGATCAGACTTAGGCACTCTGTACACCAGTCAATTCTTAAATAAAACAACACATGCCGGATCAATATAAAATCCAGTTCTTAAATATTGTGACTGGTGTTGGAATTGTGTGTATGCCAAATCTATGCATCTTTGTATTTAGTCATCAAATTTGATGTCGCAAATGAAGCTGCCACAAATCTCAGACATTGGCAATAGAGACTTATTAGTCAATACATCTTTTTTCATGAGTTTCCCTCTCCTGGTCATAACTTATTAATTTTCAGAAACAAATTCAGAACAATTGCAGATTCAAACTACTTTATTGATGTCTAAAAGGAGAAGGGAAACAATCTTAAGGACTTGAAAACACCAATGTTAAGCAGAGGTGAATTTTTCTCAGTTCCAAGAAACTTCCTCTACCATGGATGTTTGTAAATTTAAGCCGGTTGTTGGTATGACTTTTATATAATTTCTAGTTCTTAGCAAAACGTATTAAAAGTAACTGAGTGAACCCCTTTGATGTAAAAAAACAAAAAACACATTAATCTTGGTGTTGATTTCTTTGTGACTCTCAAAAAAAAATGCTGTCAGAGGGGTTCCTCACTGACTTCTACTTCTTCCTCCTCCACATCTATGGTTACAAAATTCCACCACTAGATGGTGGTCCTGTATAAAATGCAGGGATCTAAGTAAATGCATGACTGAAAATCGAATTCTTGTCTGTTGTGTTGACTAATAATGCCTCTACCAGCTTCATTACATCATGCAGCCACTTCACTGTCCGTGTTTGTGATGTCATCAAATGTCAGGGATAGTTGTTTTTGGTCCCTCCTGCAAACTCACAGCTTTTATTTTGGTAAGGATTTGGAATCAGCCACAACAGGAGGGACCACATTTGCTCTCTAAAATGTTCACTTTTCATCTCTTGCAAACAAATGCAATTGATGGCAGAGGATACAGTTGGTGGTATGAGTCCTTACTGAGGGAGCAGAGTCTAAAATGAAAAATGTCTCCTGAGCCTTAGCAAGGATTGTAGAAATGATTTTCTCACCACACAGAAAATTAAGACTATAAACCATTTCTTCCTCACAGTTTTTTTGGGGGGGTAATTTTCCTTTTTTTAGTAAGAAACAGTAAAAGGCGAGGAAATCAGAGGGGAGGTATGAAAACGAACTGGGAATTGAGTGCTTTTAATTATATTGTATTTATTCAGTGAGGTGCTCAGTGATGCGCTTTAATAACTTTGATTTCTCAAAATAAGGGCTCGGAAACAATAATTTGCAGTCATAGGTTTTTAAGTGGATATAGTAACTCCCACTGCATCGTGTAGTTGTTGGATAGAGCTGCCTGTAGCTGAGGCAGCGTCACCACAGATATCACCGGTATCAACCTGGGTGTAAACTCTACATTAACATGCAAGAACAGGAGAAGGTGGAAATGTGGTCAAGGAAATGGGAAATGTTGCTGGTGGTGAAATGCAGGATAAATGTGCAAAAGAATAAAACAACTTGAGAATTTCCTAAAATCAAAATGAGTAAAGAGTTTTGGGTATTGGTTATTGGCTCTTATTGTCTTCCTTTATCTTTTCTCCAATAGTTATTTTTCACAAACTGTATCTTTACAACTGACATTTGTCTGGAAGAATCGTGTGTTAAGAGCCTTACTTATTACATGTCTTCTTCTGCCATAGCTTTGATTACTTTTTTGTGGGACCTTGGTGTTGTTACTGTCATCCTGATTTAACATCCTAATCTCTCCCAGTATTTACTTTTTTTCCCCCTTTCATTTATACTTATGTTCAATGTTAAAATGTCTTTTCAAATTTGTCAATAAAATCCTGCCTTCAAGTCTTTATTCAGTTGAGGTTTCCCCAATTTGCCCTGATACTGAGATGAAGAAAATGCATGATTACTACACACCAAAATGTAGAAATATTGATAAAAACATTGCTTAATACATGACTGTCGATTCTTTGGAAGTGTCTGCACTTATGTATTATGTATGATGACTGAATAAATACTACTACTACTATTTTCCCAGCTCAGAGTAAATCTGTTAGAAACAAAGCATTAGACAGTAAACAGAGTGGGTTTGGAGGGTCTTGTAGTCCAGTTCAACAAAGATTTTTATGAAGAGTGAAAACTGATCTCAACAAACTGGTAAGCTGCTAAAATATATTTGTATTTAGGAAGAGTACTGCTTTCGTTAGACTAAGCTAACTTACCAAGAGCCTTCAGTTATCAGGCCTTTCTCCTTTCTCCTTTGGAATCATCCACCACATCTGGGAGGCAGACACCCTTTTTACTCTCAGAGTAGGCTCCAAACTTTCCTTTTTGATAAAGCTTATATAAGGCTGGCTTAGGCTTGGACCAGCTCTTAGTTTTACTTCTATAGGCTTAGACTGCTGCGGGATTTGACACACTGAGATTCTTGTCTTCCCTCTCTTCACTCTGTGTGCCTGTCACTTATTTTATGTCTTCCTGTCCATTTAAAGTTACTAACCATAGACCTTTCTGGGAGTCCCTGTGCTCCCTTATCTTGTAGGTTCCACTGGATCTCTGCCGTAGATGCTCCTGTGGACGAGCCAGACTCCAGCTGCTACAACTACTAATATCCGTCTCTCCACAATCATCTTTCTCTCTTCATCTCCCTCTAACCCTCTTTTCAACCCCAACTTGGTCAAGGCAGATGGCTGTCTAACATGAGTCTGGTTCTGCTCAAGGTTTCTGCCTGTTAAAGGAAGTTTGTCCTTGCCACTGTAAGCTAAATGCTGCAAAGTACTCTGCTCATGGTGGATTAAGATGAGTTCTGCCTGTAAGATGGGACTGGATCTTATCATGTCTTGATGTTGGATCTTTGTTAATAATATAACAGAGCATATGATCTAGACCTGTTCTGTTTGTAAAGCATCTTGGGACACCATTTGTTGTGATTTGGTGCTATATAAATAAAGATTGATTGATTGACTTTATGTTTATCCACATGCATTAATGGTTTGAAGCTTAAGGAACCAGTAGAATGGCCATGGAGGATCTGTTTTATACAAGTGGCAACATCCAGTGTTGAATAATGAAACAAACACACTTCCTTGAGTGTCCACTTGAGACTGGCTCTAAAAGTCAAGGAATCTCTGTTACTTTGTGTGCCCACTGAAAGCCACTAATTCACCTAGAGTCTAATTCGTTTAGTGTCGCTGGTCACTTGTTGCATGAATTTGGGAGTAATTTCAGACAATCCAGCACCCCACAAGGTTTATATTTTAAACAGTATATCACAGTTTCTATGGATAATTCTGAAATAATGAGTGAGAAAAACTGGTTTATGTCACTACGCAGCGTAGGGAAGTGGACGGTTAAAATATACAATTAACGGGGGGGAAATTAATAGCATAGCAGCATAGCACAACAGTCGTATTTTTTAACATGGTGTGTCTTAAATATTGAAATAAATCTAAATAATATTAATTACGTGTTCTCATTTTTACATTGAAGTCTCATTTTCCACTCCAAAACCCCTAAATTTACTAAATAAAGCATGCAAGCTGAGGAAACGGGTATTTGATCTGCCCAGCTGCTGCAGACGTTTTCTCAAATCATTGCAGTTCCTTTAACAAACTTTGGTTCTTCAGTCTGCAAAGTAAACCCTCTGATTATAGAGGAGGTGGAAACGAGTTACTGGCAGCTGTGTCGGATTTAACACACCCATAACAAACAGCTACTGTAGCGTAATCTCAGCTCCACTCCTCCCTTTCCATCCTCTCGTGTCTCCTCACTGCTGCCTGGTCCTGTGCTCACCATGCCGTCCCCAGCTGTCCTGCTCTCTCCCCACTTGAAGGGGGGAGGAAAAGAGGGATGGAGGGCAGTGAGCTGGCTGGTTTCAGCCTGGCTGTCATGTCAGAAGCCTTGATGTTGTACACTGCAGTTGCAGCCTCTTAGGCCCTCATAATCCACTGGATTGTTGCATTAAAACCATCACATGATTATTTGCTCCCCTTCCAGTTGTACTGCGTTGCGTCACCATTAGAGGAAGCTATAAATAACAAAGAAGAGCTGTGGGGGAGGGAGGGGAGATACAGGACTATCATGCAGAACAACACAGATTGGCAGCTACTGGCTTTGAGTTAAGAGAGTGCAATAACATTCACACTCACTCGACTTAGTGTTTGGCATGCATCACAATACTCACAGAGGATTTGATGCATTAAGAAATTCAGCGGCGCAGCAGGGGCCAATGGCTGTGACAAGAAAACGAGTTACAGAGAATATGCAGAAATGTCACTCACAGCACCATCAGACACATCCTTGCATTGTCACTTCATACACTGAATATCAGGTGCAGTTGTGTTGACAGTAAGCTGGTGTGAAATAGCAGTATGGGACTGAGCATTGTAAAGTAGGTTTAGATTTTTGTTCATTACTTTCATGAGCTTTGACAAGTGATCCTCAGAGGTCCTTTTGGAGGGAGCGGATAGATGGTGATTGACTGGAAGGCAATCTCTACAGCGGGAGACATACACTGAGGCAAAGACGCAGCTAAGACAAGCACATAGACACATGGAGCTGTTTTTGTTCTCCCATGTCTGCAGCCCCTGTGCGTAGCATTAGCATACAGCCTATCCTCTGCCGCCAGGCAAACAGCTACAGTTCCAGTGTGGGTAAGGAAAGGCAGGATGTTTCTTCCCAGCTGAATAATGTAGGATGACAGAGCATATGAACATAGTTCATAGGCGTTCACATCACTATCAATTACCACATCACTATGACTGCAGCATCACTAATGCTAGCGAACAGTGAAGTGTGTAAGTGTGCAGATTTAGATGTATAGCTCTACTATGTATTATCTTACAAGTTAATTCAGTTAAATAAATGTTGATGTGCCACTCAGAAAAACAAATCTACTCTAAGTTCTCAACTTACTGGACTTTTTGTTGATGCTTTTGCAGGCAGGCATCAGTTTTCAGGAAACTTTGGTTTTGGTAAATTTAACAGGTTTAAGAGCCACTTGGTGGAGACCCAAAACAGATCAAATTGATTTATTTTCCTGTAAAAAATGGTGCAAAGTAAAAACATCTATTTGATGTTGTTGATTCAGCATCAATGTTAAGACCATATTTCATCAGGTACCTGCTTCTTTCACAAGATTCATCACATCAACAGCAATTTTCAAGCTGCATCTAATATATACCATGGCTACAATGATTGTGAAAGTGAGCAGGGCATCTCGGTCAAACAAACTAGTGAGCGAAAGGTACATGTCCACTCATTGCTGTCAGCCTCTGAAAACTGTTAAACTGGTTTCGTCAATCAGCTATGTTAGGATCAAGGGGTCTCTCTGTCTTCATAGTCGGAGTACATTCTTCATTTTTCCTCTATTTTGGATTGTACTTAATGCTGAGGTCAGACTAAACATTATAAGCACAATTATAGCTCGATGGGGTTCAGGACTTATCGGCCCTGAAAATCAAACATTTTATTGTACGGTGTGTCAAAGTGAACAACAAACAAGATCATATCTAGAATGCCTCACAACCTGCCAATAGAAAGTCTATCATGTAAGACTTTCCTTTCTGCCTTGAGCATAAACAAACAAAGTGGTGAAGTGAAATGAAGAATGATGAAGCTGGTTCTAGGAGATGGATCTATGAGACAGGAAAAGTCTGTCGTGCTCTGGCAACAACGTCCTTGACTTTATGCTGTGCTGTGCTGTGCTGTGGAGGAACTGCAACGATGGACTGAAAAAGAGAAATGTCGGTGAAAAACAGCAGTCACCATTTCAACCCTTCTTTATAAATGAAGAACAAGTTATTAAAATAAAAATAACAAAACTGTGTTTTTTTACTAGTGGATGTTTTTTAGCTACATGTTTGCATGATGGAAAATGATTGAATGAAAGTCTTTGGCAATCTAGACCTAATTTAAATCTGTGTTCAACGCTGAAGTCCTGGTTAAAGCTCACTTGGTTACATTTCCAGTACAGATCAACAAAAGGTGACAGAGCCTCTGCAGCTTGGGATTCACAGCTATGGTGCTCTGCATTGACACAGTGTCCTCTTTTATATAAATGTATAAATAAAGTTACAGGATACAAATGCTAATTTATTTGCAGATGACACCATTATCTGTCCTTAACTTCCAAAAGTGGGAGTCCATGATGTATATAAGAGTGGTACTTTAAATGTATCAAGTGTCAACATACCTGTTTGTGTGTTTCCTGGAAGGCAGTTAGGCCCTGAACTATCATATCTAGTGTCTCTACCACAGAGAAAATGCTGTTTTTCTGTTGGAGCAAATAAATCTCATAACATCTTGAAATATTAATTAACAATGGGGATTCATGCAACCTTTTCTCCATTTAAAATATTGGATTTGTTGTATCAGGCTGCGTTAGGGGTTTTGCACACATCATTGCTTGTATGAGAAAGTTACTTTTTCGTCTTCATTACACTGTAAAATAAAACATTGGTAGATGTATCTTGATAAAGTATATTACATATATTGTCTTGGCGTTTAGCTGCAACCTTAAAGCCTCTGATAACCCAAGAGAAACAGTGGGCCACATTTTTCGTCAGCCATGGTGGCTTCGAGCTAAAGCAACCCAGCATATGCCCCGCTTATTTCCCCCAGGACTGGTTCATCGTTTTTACTGAGTGGCTTCTTCTGGCACCCGGAGATGTGCCCTGCCTTCCTGCACTTCCGCCTCTGCCTCTCCAGCTATCACACATCCCTGAGGTCCCAACCATGGAGACTACATAATAATACAACTAATAAGTATTTGTAACTCTGCACTCAGAGAGCATTTGAAATGAATATTTTTCAGATGCTGAAGTTTCTTCGTCCTCTGATTCAGGGTCAGATGGCGGAAACAGGTAGTGTTGGCTTTTTCTCTGCATTGCGCCATGTTGTGTTGTGACTGTTGCCACAGTTTAGATCGATTGAAATATGCAAGTCATGCCCACACAGTGCTGAGGATTGGTCTTAACTTTTTTTGAACAAGGTTGCAGGCTAACTTTAGATACTGGATTATTTATGGAAGCATGGAAGATCAGGATTTTGGAATATCTGACAAGTGAATGCAATTCTTGCAAATGTATTGTTAGCAATTACAATTTATCTTCATTCTTGTTAGGATAAAGATGAATTGAGTAGTTAAATAAAATATTTCAGTAATTAAATTATGCGCCATGTAAATCAAAGATAAATCCGATTTTTTTTAGATCAGAGTTAGAGTATTTTCCGACATTTTCTACTTTTTTTAAGTCACAAAAAAAATGTACTACTTTGAGAGATTTTTCGGTATGAACTTAACTTTATTCTCTGCTGTTTCTCTTTATTGCTTCAGGTCCAATTGGACCCCTGAAGGAGAATTTAATAAAAAATCGGACTTCTCTCATTTTTTTCTTCTTTGCCCTCATACTCTTCCATACATTCAGACAAACTCACATGGAGAAGTTTCATTGACCCATAAAACCACTGTTAAAAATGTAGCTTCTAAGAACTCCATTGATGATAACTAATAATAAGTGTTGCCCACCTCCTTCTGTCTTCCCTCCCCCTTTGATCTCCCCCCTCCCTCCCTCCCTCTCTTTCTTTCTTCCAGTAAGCCTCAAACTATCCTTCCAAATCCCCCTCTCTGTCTCTCTCCTTCCTTTCACTGTGCTGCTCGGCCTCGCTCGCCCGCCCTGTGAGACTCCGGCATGTTATTTAAGTCAAGGACAGCATTAGCATGGCGATCACAGCTTTCTATCACACGTCTTGTCTGCCGAGGCTGGAGATGGAGGAGCGGGCTTTGTTATTAAGGAGCAGAGAGAAACATGCTAGGAGTAAAAGGAGAGAAAGAAGTAGATGAAGGCATGAAGAGAGGAGATAACACGGCCTTTGAGAGACTGAAGATGATTTGTGATTACGTAAGACAAAGGGTACATGTGTCTACATTAAAGGAACACATAATCCATTTGTGAGCCATACGTTGTGGGATTGGTGTGAAAGCTCTCTCCTTTCTGTCAATGAAATATAAAGAGAGTTTTACAAGAGTGTCAAGAGATAGACCTACAAAGAGACTTAGAGATCAAACCCATGATCATATGTACCACTCCATCACTGTTATATGAAGCCCTCAGTGAAATCAGATCAGGCTGCATGAGTGATACCTGCTCGCTATGTTCAGATCTGATTACACATGAGCTAACACCGGGTAGAAATCTTGAACAAGGGTTTTTTATAATCAGGTAACGATGATATTTTTCTATCTTTACTTCATATGGATAGCTCCTAAAGGGCTTATCATACAGTGGAAATAAATCGACATCAGCTAGTCCGTATGTTTTAGCTTGCACGTCAAAAAGCTCTCACAGCTACCAGTGAAGAAAGGTGGTGTCTTCTAATTAGGAAAACAATGTACAAATGGTTGTAAACTAAAACATTTAAAAACTGTGTATGTAGGTTTTAAGTTATTGGCTTGAAGGTAATCTTAATTAGACAAGTCAGCTGAGCTAAAGTTAGTGCCAACTCAGCTGGCAGCTCCCTAACAGAGCCTCCTGTGTCAGCTGAAGAAAGTAACTGGGTCCCTTTGTAGAGGAGTAGACCTTTTCACCTTGGAACATAGGGTATGCTTAACACTGAAGGAAGTCGAACCTGAGAAGATGCTTGCTAACACAACCTAAAATGTAGCTGCATATGTGTTAGCTTATTGTCTAGAGAGAAAAGATGACCGTCATTCATGGTCTCAGTGATGTCACCCATCGGTTTCTCAAGAGGCATTATGACTGTTAAAGATGAGGTCTGCAAGATTGGAAGTGATGGCTCTAACTTGCAGCTCATCTGAAAAGCAACAAAGAGCTGGAGCTGAGGCCTTTTCTTTGATGTCTGACAGACAGCTACAACACACCAGCCTGTCATTCAAATCAGCTCATCTCACAGTCTCTCCTGTTGTCTTGTTGGCTTAAAAGCTTGGACTATGGAGTAAATTAATTTAACTCAAATGTATTCATGCTAACAAAGTTTGTTAATTAGTTTTATTCAATTTCACCTTAATAGAATATGACCTGAGACATTTACGACAGAAACTTTTGCAGATGTTGATCAGCCATAATGGAATCTTTAACTAATGAACCATCTGGTTTCCTCAGGCTACCATAAGAAAATAGCATCTCTTTTTAAAGTGATAGGAGAATATAATGATATATCATCAATAATATTATTTTGATCAATAGTGATATGCGTTGACATAACTCTCCCACCAGGTCATAGGGCCCAGTCAGACTGAGTGGTAAAACATCCTGCCATATGGCTGCCTTCAGTAGGTGAAACAACGCAAACTGGAGTTAGTTATGTTATATGGATTTGGCAGACACCTCTACAATTTACTAAAGACAGCAACCCTTGGACATCAACATGTGGTCAGGTCGAGTTTCCTGACATTTATATGTATCTGATTTAAAAGCCTGGAAGTACTCAAAGCAAACCTGCTGTAAATCATTATGTTGTTCTGAACATGGAAATATTGATTTTACCATCTGATGAACTGCTGCTGCCTCCCATTTATTTGAAATGTGATACGCACAGTATGAATCTGAAAATGTAGGATTTCAAATGCTTCATTATAGATAATATTTTTAGAGGAGGATCTGAACTGCTCACAGAGAACATAAACAAGTTTAGGATTGTGCTTTTCATTCTTTGAGCTGAAACTCTGAACATAGCCCTGACCACGATAGCTTAGCTAAGTCGGTTACCATTGTGATCTAGGCAAGTGTAAAGCGAGCCTGCACCGTAACACTGAAAACTCTGACTTTGGCATAAACATACCAGATTTTTCCTTTTAATTTGTCCTTTTTAGTTAACCCCTCAGATATTTTTTGAAGTATTTTATGTTTTCACAGCATTCAGGATGACACTGCTTCTCAGTGCTCTGTGCTTTCTGCTATGCAGTGGTTATGACCAGTTACCTAAGCTACCTTGATGCCACATGCTTACCTGCTACCAACTCTGCTGACAACTTTGTGTACAAAAAAATACTGAAAAAAAAGCCTGACAGTTGATGTTCAATTGTATTCATTAATGAGGAGGAGACAAACCTGGGTTGAGAAGATTCTGGATGGGGTGCTGTTTGATGCTCCACTGTCTCTGATGAGGGACCGAAAGAATGGCAACTATCAAAGTTCACACGTCTTTGAGTGAACTTCTCATTAAGGGTAAGTTGAAGTAAACACTACACGTCGCCAGGATGAAAGCCTGGTGGCAGTGTAAGGGGAAGGATTCTTGCCTAGATATGTAAACATCATAGCAGTCAAGTTCTGGTACTTAGCTGTTTTGAGCAATAGAAATTGTGTCACTGTTTAAAGGTCGCAAACAAAATAACATGATCTTTTTATTTTGTTTTCTGTATCACTCAGCATTATTTGTGTGCTGACAGGAGGATGTAAAACATTCAACATATTGTCTTCTCATTTTAACAGGCACACTCCCACTAGGACTCTCTTCTGCGATTTACAAACCTATTTATTATGACAGGAAATTAAAACAGTTAATTGTATCATAAAAACGCATCTGTGTTACTAAAACCAGATTAATATTTAATGAAACAGATGCCGTCCCGGGCCAATTTCTCCCTTCACCAACCTCCAGCGGCCTGCAGTCTTTACACCACATGTTGAGGCATCTTTTAGTTCTACCATCTCTCTGCGGTGAGCTGAAGGCAACAGGATTCTCTAAAAAACACACTCATTGGTTCAAACATAGCCCCTGGTAATTGAAGCCATCATAGCTCTACACCAATTATCTGCATAATCACCACTGCTGCTTGCCTGGCACTGCAGCACAAAGAATACTGTTCTTTTTGGTGAGACACTGGCTTCAGACATCCATGACTCACCTTCCACCGACACCCTGCAGTACTCCTGTTCACTCTGAGTCTTCATCGCAGAAAGAGGAGAGATGGGCTCTGACATTTCACATAGCTTTCAGTCAGATGGATAATCTGATCGTCTGGAAGGTGGGGGTGTGTGGCCTTGGAAAAGAAAAAAAAAGAAAAAAACTCATGCTGCATATTAAATGTGCTCAGGCGTTTCATGGCCTGTCAGACCAGGGTGTGATTTGTGATGTATAGTAGGCACAATGTCTCATTTCCTTGCTGATGTGTGCACACGTGAACACATGTGCATGTGTGCGAACAAGGTCTGTGCGAACACAACATACACAGAACATAACACACAGCAGCAGTCAAGCCTACTATCCTCTGAATTCCTCCCCTGTGGTGACTCTGTAAGGCATCTCAATCTCCATCATGCTGTCAGAAGAAATAAACACGTAACAGCAAGCACTGAAAAAAGGGTTTTCTTGCACTCATGTTCATCCTTATGTTACTTAAATTCACTCTGCACATTGGTGAGCACACAAACACAGACAGCCAAAGATGCTCTCAACCGTTGCATGGTGAAAAAATACATTTATTGGAATCTGTGTCAATGTAGAAAAAAGTGAAAACTGGCTTTAGGTTTTGTCACAGTACCACAGGTGAGTATTTCAGCAGCCATCTGGTCAGCAAGCTCGTTTAGAGAGGCAGTACATCTGCTACTGATGACAACAGATAAGTTGGCCTACGGTGGCCTGTGTTACCAAACATCACTGAGAAGCTCAGGCTGCTCCTAAAAACACACCACCAGCAAAAACACATGTTGTACAGCAAATAATCTACACCAATGTTTTTTCAGGTTCATGTGGGTTTAGCAGGAGAGGCTGGTTTTTCAATCTTTTGTTGTGATACTGTTACAAATCCCTTTCTGTGAACTAAAAAGCCAGGACCACTGACTGCCAGCATCTTCTGTCACTCAAAGGAGCCCACTTTGTGTTACCATTTGTCTGCCACGGTTTTAAAACAGAAAGTAAAAACAATTATATTACATTTTTTTCCTCAGACTTGGAAATAACTCCAGTGGCCCTGTGCAAAGCCATGAGCTTCATGCATCATGTGTACCAGGGCCAAACCTGCCATCCTAATAAAGGGAGTTCAATATTCCTCTCTTACTTCTCTGCAGAAGTCACTTTTTCATTCAATTACTTCTGTCCCAACAAACATTTCTTTAATAAAGGTACTGTAAGTGACATATTCTACTCTGGCAGGCCAAACATTATAATGGGTAGTGCATTTCTATTTCTGATATGACAGGATAAGTCTCACAACACACCGCAAGTCTGCATACTTCAACTAAAACTGCAACAGAAAAGGCCTTTGAAAACAAAAAGGACATTTCTAAACTCAGATACTGAGTATTAACAATTAGAGGTCAGCTTTTTTTTCCCCAATACAACTTTCTTTACATATAGACTTATTTTATTCTTAAATATCTTAAATCTCATATAAAATAATTCATCAGAAACAGATCCTATATACACAGACAAGAGTGCGCAGGATGGAGGAGAAAGAGGAGGTGTGCATGCCAAGGTGGTTTGCTGTGAGATTATACGCTCTGCCTGAAGTTTGGCTTTTCTGATGAAATGTACGACTGAGTATCATACTCAATATCATCATTCCTAAAACAAACAAGTGCTTCTAAATCAATACAGAGCTTTCTCTTTTGAGGGGCAACTCTTCAAAGAGAATTTGACCTTCATGGTAAAAAAAAAAGTAAGAAAGAAAATACATCCACACTTCAACCTTGGCCTCTCCAAAAGCAAGTTATCTACAAAAGCAGAACCAATGGCATTACGATTTTCTGGACTGGATTCTGGGGTAAACCTTAGATTAAAGTCTTGTCAAACGCAGATAAGCAGTGAGAAATAATGCAGTATTTGTTGGGGACTAGGCTTAATCCAAGAGTGTGACAAAACTGATACATGGCAGGCTGCAGCAGTCGCCGGGGGTTGAGGCAAATAGTATGTTCATGGACGGGCATTCATTAAAAATCTTTGATCATGGCACGCAGCTACATACAGCAAGGCATGCCTGCTGTGGGGATCTTTTTAGAGACAAATTAAAATCACATAAAACATAATAAGATTGCATTGACACCAAATTCTGCCATGTGTCATTTACCTTACTGTGGATAAGGTTTGGTAAGTGTTACCAAAATAATACTACATTGGTTATAGGGAGATTTCCAAATCATCTTGTTGTTTCTTCTTTAATAAAATTCACACTCTTTTCCTCCTGATATGTTGAGCTTTACACAGAATCATACAGTTAGTTGATTTCATCATGTTTCATAGCACATGCTGTCGGCTGTGTTTAAGTGGATACAATCCTGCACACTGGTTTGGCAATAAACTCACTGTAAGAACCTGGATCTATGTGACAGTTTTTAAAGGTTTGCTTGGTATTAATGAAGCTGGACCCTATTTTATTTTATTTTTTGTCATTTTAGAGCCGTAATGAGAGGAAGATTTGTAATTGCTCCAGTGGGTGTCTTCAACCAGCAGTTGGGAAACAAGTTATAATGGTTGCAATGTCATCCTTGAGGCTAAAGGCTGATTTATACTTCTGCGTTAAATCAACGGCGTACCCTACGCTGGGGGTCCGCGTAGCTCCCGTACCTACGCCGAGGCCTTCGCACGTAGCTGACATGCACCTCCTCCAAAATGTAACTCCCAGTAGAGCCGACGCGGACCGCAAGCCCTGTGATTGGTCCGCTCGGTGGCTTTGTCTTTCCCGCATTTACAGCACTTCCGGGATCCCGGACATCGGCCGCACATCGACTGTGTATTTCATCTCCTCCTCTCTATTCTTCATGTAATCATGTCTGTATGATAAACAGCAACATGTATCAGCTGTTGATTAACATTACACACTCTGAATCTCGGTGGAAAAGTAAACAGAGATCGTAGCGGGACCGGAAGCAGGCGACCGGCTATCAGAGAGACCACACTGCCCTCATGCGTTTCGGCGGAGAATTGCTGCGCGACACGGACACATCGACGCACAAGTATGTGGTGCTCATGTCCGCGTCAGCCACTGCTGCGTAGGGGAGACGCAGACGTATAAATCAGCCTTAAACCAGCACAAAAAACAACTTAAAGCGCCAGACTCAAGTTGTTGTTCAAAATTACTGCAGCAATTCCAACAGAGACATACTTCTTTTTTAACAGAGTAAGGATGCTTTCACACTTGGATTGTTTGGAGAACTTATTTCAAAATGTGAAGTGGGCATGAATTGTTTGAACATGTGAACACAGCAATCGCACTGTGATGCGGGACAAAACAAGCAAGGCCAGATCGCCTATAAGAGGTTGTGTCGGCTTTCTTTCAATCGAACCCTGGAACAGTTCAGTTGCAGTGAGCACGCAATCCACCCAGCAACCGGAACAACTAGCTGCTTGGCTCATTACACTACTTACACTAGCAACAGGCTGACACCAACACGACACCTACTGGTTCAGAAAACGATTTAGATCTGAGAATTTGTCCAGATCGTCCAATGAAGGTAATTTATTCTTATCACTGGGACTACCACTTTTGCTAACCTTTACATACCGCTGATGGAGTTTCTTGGCCTTCATGCAACTTTTCTCGGCATAGTGATAAAAGTCCCTCTTGCTCAAGCAATGACTCACAAGTTTTTAAACTTCTGTATTTTTGTTAGGTGTCCAACATTTAACAAAATGTACTGATCTATCCAAATGTCAGTGAGGCATTTGACCTCCTCACTGCTTCAAGTTAACCCCCAACTCTTTTTGTTGGAAGGTTAACTGACTATTGTTAGTTGGTGTCTTGGAGTCAGCTTCCCACAAGGGCATTTGTTTACCTATGCAGGGGGGAAAGGATGCTATGACGTAAGGACAGCCCTATGAGGGTGTGTGTTTGGCCCACTTTACTGAATCTGAACAAAGCAAATGAGCTACAGGTGTGAAAGCACCTTAGGATGCTATCTTTGAAACCTGAATCAGTGGTTACATTAACTCTTAAAATCTACAGGACTCCATTGACAATAACAGCAGAAAGCAGTAGTGATTTGTGTTTGTGTGTGGGATAAGAACAAACTATTGAAAACCAATACTCTATCTGATGTCACAAACAAACTAATCGTTAAAACTAGTAGCAGACAAGAAACTCTTATGAAAGAACGGGTGGAGAGTTACAATAAATAATAAATTGGATTTTTTTGACTGTGGAGAGAGTGATGTAAAGACCTTATGTGGATACAAAAAGGATCCTAGAACAACATTTTTAAACCTGTCTGTGGCAAAAACAAGCACTTTTTGTGTCGTACTTTGATCGGGCACATTAACCGCCAAGTATGACTTGTAACCACTACAGCCTGTTCCACAGCTACCAGCTGAACCAATCTACAGGAGCAGTTTCAAAACTTCTTATTCCTATTCGTCATTTAGACCCAGGGATAAATAAATAATAGGGCCCAGGTTGGAAAATACAGGAGTTCCTCTTCAATGAAAAACCACACTAGTTCCAATGGCTTATTGCCACCAATTCTCTACTCACCATGGCCATGTGTTGCTGTGGATGCTGCTGTTATTGACTTTTTTTTTTTTTCCAAAAAAAAGAAAAACAAAAGAACACAACAGTAAATGTATCATACAGACAGCACAATCAATATCAACCAAGAAGAGGATGTTGGTTTCACTTTACTTTTTCTGTTGCTATGAATTTCCACAAGTTACCTGGCATCCACACACCGGAGACAGTTTTGTATATAATTCAGAAAATCTCTAGTAGATATTCACAGTTGCATGACTGGGACTGAATGGCAAAAATACCCATGAAGTCTGAAATTGCTGGTTAAGTCATCTAAAAACATGGATGCCAAGAGTTCTTGATAGGTATGGGAGGTCTCTATCATCTGAGACTATTTGATGGAAGGGTTCAAAGTGTAAAAAAATCTTGCAGCGTGTTGCCTTTGAGCACTAACACACAGATTCAAACATACAACCATTCATTTTCTTGTATATATATATAGAGAGCTTAGTTCTATGGAAAAGTTGAGTTACCTTCAATAATGTCTGACAGTATGATGTAACAAATGTGTCACGGGTTTTTCTTGGTCAAAGAGATTCTGTTCTGAGTGTGGATTTACATGATATCAGATTTCTGTACAGTGAAACAGCACACGTAAAAACATGAGGACATTGAAATAAAAATATCCCACGCTGATTGTGATAATTAAAATGTAGTTCAATTCATTTTTTTTTACTTCTAGAAAGGGGAGGCCAAAGTTTGTTTTTGGCGGGACGAGGCAGGGGGCTGTTTGTATATCCCACACTACACAGTAGTTTCATTCTTCCAAGGTCCAGTGCGTATATTCCCTGTGCTGTCCGAGGCATACAGAAGTCCTTCGTGTAGCCCCCCTTTTAGAATCCCATTCTGATTGGGAGGGTTTTGGGGGTAGGATTGTCTGCGCGGTGCGTGCATCTCCAGATGGCAATGTGTCGCCATTGGGTCTGGCTCCGCAACTTTGCCGCAGCCACACAGGAAGACACCCGTGTCGCCTGCCTCTGCCGGGCACAGGGAGGGGAAAAGGTCTGCCTTGGCACAGCAAATGTGCCTGTGGCAGGGGTGATGGCATGCCAGGGCCTCGTGTGTGGTGGCGGCAGCAGCATGGCATGTGTGATGCCCATCATGGTGGCCTTCATGAGCCAGATGTGGACAGATGTGGGCATGGCGCTCATGTGTGCTGTGTGGGCTGTCAGTGTGTGAGCTGTGAACGCTACCTCCATCCCCACTGGAAGGGATGTGATAGGCATACTCCCTCTCACTCCCAGCTCCACAGGTAGCTGCTCCAGCCCGGCGCCCAATGCTACGGCTTTTAGTCCTGGTGCTGCTCTTTAAGCAGGGGTGCAGCTGAATCCCAGGTCGATAACCCTCTGGGTCAGGATGTAGCAGCACATGTGTGGCTGCAGGCTCCTCTTCCATCAGCTGCTGGCTGTGCAGGGCAGCACAACAGGGCGTCACAGGTGCCAGACACGTAACATGGTTTTGTGAGGATGGAAGAGTGGCGTGTTTGCAGTGACCCATACTACCGTGAGTGCAGCTGATCAGGGCTTTACCCGGACATGGGGAGTCATGGTGGCAGTGGCTGTGACCGTGGCCATGCCCAGGAGTATCTCCGTTCACGTTGACCTTAGGCCGAGCCTGAGCAGGACCGTGGGCACCAGAGCAGGCATTTTCCTGTCGTCCAGGGCAACAGGAACACCAGCAATGCCAGACATCATCCCGCTTGGCACAGTGATGGATGAGGACAAAGAGGCCAAGGGTGACGGAGAAGGCACCATAAAGGCAGCTGAAGATCATGTCCAGGAAGTGGCCCTGAGACACAGCAAGCGCCCCAAATGTCCAGGTGGCCAGGAACAGGAAGAGGGTGAAGGCTGCGGTCCGTAACTGAGCCTTGAAGGAGTGCTCATTGGCCAGCAGTGCAGGATTGATGGGTACACCTGGGCAGCCAGCAGGGCAGTGACCCCCGGTGGATGGGGCTGCCAGAGCGCCAGGCTCCGCTCCTTGATGGCAGTGGGTCGGCACGTCGATGGCAGCCAACCTCTGCTGCTCCTCCGTCAGCTGCTTCAGCTCATACTTCTTCTCTGGATGTTTTCGCAGTTGGATGAAGGTGCAGAGGAAGTAGACGCAGGTTACAAGGAAGATGAATGCAACAGGACCAAAGAAGGCACCCAGACTGGGCTCCCATGCCATCCAGCAGCTTCAACACACATAAACATCAATATTAAAACTGTGTTGTATTATTTGAATGGTATTGAGTATATTCTTGAAATACATACAGAATAACACTTGATAATGCCAGCACTAAGTTGATGTGTATGAAATGGTACATTAAATCAGCAGAGGTCGGAGTTTAACCTTATATGGAGAAAAAATAATAGACTTACTATAGTGCTTGCTCCCCACTGCCATAGTTGTCTATATTGACGGCTGCTGTGACCCCACAGATGATGAGGGGCACTCCACCGCTGACTAAATAAAATCTGTGAGGAGATTCAAGGACAAACAGGAGAGGAGAGAAAAGACAATATAAGAATGTTTGGCAGAAAAGGTTATTTTATATCTGACATTTAAATGACGATAGTTAACACGCTCACACTCCTTACTCATTTAAAAATGGCAGCCTGGTCAGTGCTATGCGCTTCAAAACTTAATGCTGGAGAAACCAGAATAGCACCATTAAGGCATGTCCTGTTAGCAATGGTAAATAGGCAACATCTGGATTCCAAACAGAGTGTATCAACAACATTTCAGATTTATTTGGTTTTAAATACACAATTATTAATAGTTAGTTAATGCTGCTTTGTGTTTTTACCTTTACATGTTTATCTCTGTATATAAACTGATCAGCAGTAACATTCTGACCACTGACAGGTGAAGTGAAGATCATTGATCATCTCTGTACCTGTCAGTGGGTGGCATACGTTATGCAGCAAGTGAACATTTTGTCCTCAAAGCTGATGTGTTAAAAGCAGGAAAAATGGTCAAACGTTAGGATGTGAGTGGTTCTGACAAGAGCCCAATTGTGATGGCTAGCTGACTGAGTCAGAGCTTCCTCAAAACCTGCAGCTCATGTGGGATGTTCCCTTCCTGGTCTGCAGTGGTTAGAATGTACCGAGAGTGGTCAAAGGAAGGAAAATGAGCTAGGCATCAAAAGTAAGGGCTCAGGACAGAAACATAAGGAAGGGGTATTGAATGATTTCATCATAGGTCTTTAATTTTCTTTAGTATTTTCATTAATTTGCATATCTTTTGACTCCTTAGTGGGCCTGCAACCTGAGTCTTGGTGCCGCCTGAAGCAGTGAAAATCAGAGAACAACTGACAGTGAAACAATCACACAAGAATTAGATCAGGGATTGAATCAAAATAAGTACTTTTCTTGTGTCAGTTGCAAATCCCATATATGTAATATAACATAAACAGGTAACATACCATATTTCATGTTACTAAATGGACATGTAAATGGTAAATGAAGTGGTACTTATATAGCAGAGGCTGCTACAGTAAGGGCCCATCAGTATTTGCTAATCATACACATTCACACCAATGTCTGTCACTTGGAGCAATTTTGGGACAAACTGACAACCTTCGCATTGAGAGATGACAACATGTCCACTGAGCCACAGCCGCCCAACATATTAAGAAATAATGTTTGTAATTTAACTACTGTACATTATGGAAAACTTAAAAAAAAACAAAAAAAAAAAAAACTAAACTGACTATATTTATAAGACAGGCTCTACACTTAAAGGGCCTGGTCTACTAAGATCTCCAATAACGAGCGCTATATTGCGTGTTCAAACTAAAACATTGCACGTGCTATTTCTGGGCGTGTTGCGGGTGATCTATGATTGCGTGCGCAAATGATAACAAGTGCAAAAGTGGAACGGACTGCCCTTAAATGAGGATTTTGCGTGTGCTAAATTGGCTGTCCCCATTGATAGTTTTGGAGAGCAGGGTGGCCGTAAACAAAAAAAATGAAGTTTGAAGCCATGGAGTTGGAGGTTTTAGTGGAGGACGCAAATAAACACATCGGTGAACTCCATCAGAGACATCTCAGCGTTTCTGGGAGGCCTGTGAAAAGTTGAATGCTGTGAGAAAAAACAGAAGATCTGCCGATGAAATAAAAAGAATATGGCAAAATATTCGCAGAAGAAAAAAGGAAAAACTTTCCCTTAATAATATCTCCAATATTGGACACATTTAAATAGTTCAAAAGTCTGCCACTCTTGCTCTAGCTACTTAATTGGGAAGTCAATCGCAGTTTTGAAACAACCAGGGCCAGAAAAGTTAGGCGTCACTTGGATGAAGACCGTCGCCTCACTGACGCAGAGAGCGTTTTTCGGGTGAACGTTTTTAATGCCTGTCTTGATATCATCATCCAGCAACTGTCCCAAAGATTCACCAGCTTAAATGGCTTAGTGAACACCACAGTTGGGACATCAACCCCAGCTTCCCTGGCCAACTGCTTTCTTTTAGAACCTCTTTCAGGGACCAGATAACAAAGCAAAAGTCTGTTAGGGATCTGGCAAAAATGCTCATTGTCAACCACCCAGCAGTAAGGTTTGCGCCCTCCTGTTATTTTTTACTCTTCCTGTCACTTCCAGCACAACTTCTGAGCGCTCATTCTCCAAGTTAAAACTAATTAAAAACCCATTGAGGAGCATGATGGCACAGGACAGACTGAGTATACTTGCCACATTGTTCATTGAGCAAGAGCAAAGAAAATGGACATACAACGCACCGCGGACAAGTCCACGGAGCTTAAGGCTCGTCCAAACAGTGGTGAGTAGGCCTAGTTCATCTTGATTTTTTGTTTGTATGTGAAGATGTGGGCCTCTGTGCCAATTTGACTAAATTTTGTAGCTGTTGATACAGTGGCGTACTGTGCTTTCGTTAGCTGAAAAAGTTAAGTTAAAGTGGGTGTCAGAATGATGCGGTCGCTATCCGTGGTGCTGAACTGCTTTGAATTTGTGTTGTTTTATTATTTTTTTATTACACGAAAATGCAGTGTTGCAAGGAGTTTCTCCATAGGTGATATGGCATGGCTTCTTTTTGTGATTGCCATTTGTGCGCAACGCTGTGCCAGTTTGCACCTGCCTTTCAAACGTGCTAAATATAGACACAAAAACACTGCACGCCATCAGCTTCAGGTTTGATAGATCACATTGCGTGTGCTAAATGATTACATTTGCATCTCCTCCTCCCAGTATTTTGCGCGTTCTGATGATCTACATGTATTCTGCATATTCATGAAGGCAAACACGCTAAATGGATAGCGAGTGCTATTTTGCTCATTTGACAGACGCAATCCTCGGTGCTCCAGGTTAGTACATCAGCTTTGCGCACGCTATCAAGTTTGCACGTGTTTTTATACACGCAAACCTTTAGTAGATCGGGCCAAGAGTGTCCTGCGGTCATTTTTCTCGTTTGTTCCTTTTGGGAAAGGCTGGTGGAAAAAAACATATTTGTGACACTGTTGTGTTTGTTTGAATCCTCCTTGCCCCTACTGCTCAAGGAAGCAGTTTATTTAATATAGATGAGTTTTATGCTTCTAATACTTCATCAATAGACTTCAACAGATCCTCAGAATATGGCACAATGCAGCATCATGTTCAGGAATTACACTGAAAGGGGAACCTGTGGTCATTTTTTTAAGCTTTCAGCCACTGACCAAGCTGCCAGTCTTAACTACTTGGTGGTGAGATCTGGCTGCAATTGCACACTGTCAAAAAATGAATCTAGTACAAAATCACAACCAAAAGATCCAAACAAACCATGGTGACAGAGAAACATTAAGACACCGGGGAGCAGGCATGAGAACATATCTGTCATCCATCTCTTTCCCACTATTTCTCAAATGCCTCCATCTCCAAATATCAAAAGACTGATGTGGAACTTCTGAGCTTGTCAATGTGTTTGTGATCACACTGTAAGGGTGCGATCACACCTACAGTTTGTTTTCTTTTCCAGAAACCAAAGTGTACATTATTAGCAGGAAAACAAATCTGTTCCCTGTCATTTTAACTTCACTTGTCAGTGCTTATCACTGCAATTTACAGCATCTGTTGTTTATAACAGCTCCAGAGATGTGAAGAGAAACCTGCATTTAAGAAAAGGTGACACTGCTAGAAAAAATTATCCTGCTAAGCCTCTATTGCTTCATCATTTCTGATTAACATATGTCATCATGAACCAACATAACTCCACACAGCCAATCCAATAAAGACAAAAAATGTTCCCGTCAGGAAATGTTGTTTCTTCCTTCTCTCACATTAACAAACAGCTCCATCAAAATTGATGTGAAAATACCCTTACTGGGAATCCACATTAGAGACGGGATGTTTGTAATCTGCCGTGTCAAGTTATTTTCAAACAAAACTGACTCCAACCTTCACTATGTCACCATCATCCTAAGAACCAGCTGCTGTCACAGCCGTAAACAGGAAGACAAAACTGGAACACAAGAAAGCATTTTTAGAAAGAAACTATCAGCTCAATGTTTTTTTATCACAACAATAGGGTTCCAGGTCTACAGCAGGCAAGTACTCAGGTGAAGGCCTCATTTGTTCAAGAAAAAGTGTAGAACCATCTAACCACAAAGTCAATCTTGTAGAAAAGAAAGTTGAGTAATTGGGGAGCCACAAAAAATCTGGACAAATTAATCTCATAAAACTAGTCACTAGCCGTGAAGAGGTTAGGTTCAAAGGGTAGGTTAGTTTGGAGTTGGTTAAGGAGCATGTGATCTGACAGTGGTGTGCACCATTGTGCCCTTGTTTCTGGGTTGAATGACATCCATCCTCTAAACAGTAGGAGATGTGAACCAGGCTTTGAGGTAGTATGTGCCTCTTGTTTGGTTGGCAGCCAAATTTGCCCAAATTGTGTAACACAACAATCAAACAAGCACTGATGGTGTACCCAGGAATGGACAATCAATTTTTTTTTTTCAAATCATTCAAAGCCATCACTGCAAGTTCACTTTGCAGTGGTTAGTTAGTTAGTTAGTTAGTTAGTTAGCATAGGTAGGTAGGTAGGTAGGTAGGTAGGTGGGTGGGTGTGTGGTTGGGTGGGTGGGTAGGTAGGTAGGTAGGTGGTTAGGTAGGTAGGTAGTTTGGTTGTTTGTTTGTTTTTTCATTGGGACAACAGATACATAGGAGGAGCTGTAGCAGCCTCAGCATCTCCATGTTCTAAGAAGGCTTCTGAGTGAACCATAATCCCCCAGTAACAACTGTCTGTAATAAAGCAGTAAAATCAATGTTAACACATTTAAAATCCATACAACAATTTCCAAAACAATAATGAAATACCTGTGTAATAAGTGTGAGAATGTGCAGAATACTGGTCATAAAATGTTTAAATAAACCTAAACAGGGTTAACACGCTGCACTACAAGTCTGACACCTGGTTAAAACATCTAGAGCATCTCTCAACTTCAGTGGTGGTAGCTGAATTTGATACATTTTAAGAATATCTGTTCTGACATCTAGAATACTGGAAAGATTTAGACCCAGGGGATTTCTTTTTATCTTGACTTAAATTGCATACTTGTGTAGTTTTATAAATGCCAAGATATTATACCTTTGTTCACTGAGTTGAACGTGAAGAAATTAGCAACGCACATCAGGAAGATACAATGAAAATGACTGGGGGTTAGGAGGTGCATCATACTGTGAAGTAATGCTAGCAATGGAAACTTTAAAGTGAAACTGATTTTTTTTTTCCTGCCATGTTCTTAATATTAACACAGTTGTAACCACCTCTGGTGTCACCTTATTTAAATATTCTAACATGGTCAAAAATGGGAAGCTCTCATTACATCAGTACTCTGATGTCAGATTGGGATGCTTCAGCCCTTATCTGTCACAGCATACATACAAAGCGTTTTTCCCTTTCAGAACACAAATAGAATGCAGGCCAATATCTGACCAATGTATTTATGCCATGAGCCCCATGAATGTACTGCAGAAACAAAGCTAATCCCTCTGCTCCCCTCTGCACTGTCCTTGTCCTGTCTCTGCACTGTCATCCTCTTTCCTCCAGAACTCTGTGCTATTTCCTCTTCCTTCCTGTTCAATCTCAACCTCTGTCACTGCTCTAACCTTTCCACCACTCCATCTTCCTCCATCTTCATCCTCTCTTTCTTCCATTCCATCCGTTCTCTGTCTCCCAATCTGTCCTCCGTCAAACAGCACCCATCCCAAAAATTCAATTACAATCAAGATGTTTGTCTGGGCTGGTAGGCAATGGGAGGTTGGTAGGGAGGTGAAGAGAGAAGGGGGGATGGCGGCATTACTGGCCTGTCACTGCCTCTGAGTGGAACGGTTCCCCTGGGGGACTCTCCTTCAACAGAAAGCCATTTACACACCCGTCAGCCAGATAAGCATAAATGAGAAGAACTAGTGGATGTTAAAGCACCCTGTGCTTTATAACCCTTGTTCTCTTTTATCCCATCCAGGAAAGCCAGCATGGATTTCCTGCAGGCCTGTGCTACAAAAAACACATGTACCATCCATGCACAAATGTTGTGCATGTGTGAACAAATCACTGCCTGCATGCTGCCCTGTTTTTATGCAAAAACATGCACATTCACATTAAGATTCAAGGCATTCGCCTATGTGCTGATACACACTGCTCTGCACGCTCTGGTAGCACACACACACATAAAGTTTTTTTTGGCTATTCTATTACAGAAAGCCTTCAAACTCTAACAAAATGGCTGTGCATGCAGAGTTGTGCTTTTGAGTGAGTTTAGGAACAGCAATCATCTGATATAAATAGACCCTGAAGTGCCTTTTAGCCTGCAGCTACACAGTGACCCCCCCTCCTTCACTGTTCCTCTGCCCATGCACTGTCCTCTGTTTTGCGGCTATAAACTGTCCTCTGTCTGGATCAGGTCCAGGATGTACATTGTACAGCATGGAACAACTGATGTTAATTTAGCTCCAGCACAGGGCAAAGGCTTATGGGTAAAGCTGAACTATGCTGCAGCCAAACTAAATCCTACACGTCCGATTGACATTTAATGGACAAAGTGAGCTTGTTCAGAACAATGGATAAACATTTTGAAAACTCACCAACTTATGGTGAAAAAGGAAAATGAATACCACAGAAATACACGGCAAAGGGTTACTTAAGCTTAGCATGAAGATGGGAAACAGAGGTGAAAGCTAGTAGGGCTCTGTCCTACATTCTAGCAACTTTTGAACTTACTGAATTACCCATCATATCCCACTGAATCTGAAAAAGGATCTCAGGTTTCAGTTTCGAGAGGTAATGTAAAATTCTTGGAGAGGTAGATCATGTTGTCATGGTCAGAGCCAAGCTAGTTCAGTCCCTTTGCTTCCAGTCTTTGAGCAGAGCTAAGCAAACTAACTGCTAGTTGACTACAAAAGAGTCAGTCCTGTCATGGGCTATTTTGTGATTTGACATAGATGTTCTACCTCACAAGAGCTTAAGTTTTCAGACATCTACTGTATGTCATTTTAATCTATATTTGTGATAGAATAACATCCTGCACACCAGAAAACAACTAGGGGAACAAAGTCGAGCCTACATTTGAATAGACAAGTCAGGATACGTGCCACAAATGTTTATTCATTATTGTTCATTATTGAGTGCTATCTGAGTCTCACAGATGAGACTAGAGGCAACATGTCAGCAATGAAGTGATATGCAGCTCTGAGGTGTGAGTGTAAGTTTGGTGACAATGTTTAAAAGGCAAACACAAGAAAGCCTCTGTGTGCATTGGTCAGAGCACACTGGTGCCTGGTTGGTGCGGCCATCTCCATTCGAGAACATGAGTTCCCCAACGAAAAAGCCAACATCTTCTTTTGCATTGTTGTGTCTCTTGTTGTTTCTTATTTGTGTAACAGAAGTTATCACAACAACAGTTTCATGACCAAACACAATTTGTTCAGTTCTCAATGCCCTGACATAGGTTGTCGATCTCAAACATCCAGAGTTTTACACCACAACATATTTTTAAGAAAATTAAAGATAAAATGAGTCATTTTTGCTATGGTATTGTAAATTTTGTACAGTTACCAATTTGGTTACAGGTATGATTATAATTGCAGGTAAGAGAAGGTAAGAAGAACTTAATGAAAACTATCAATTTTATAGAAAATTTGAATTCCTGCAATTTACTAGAAATCTACTAATAAAGGAGTTGTCTGAATTTTTCACATTAGTTGTATATATTCCACTTTGCTGTCCAACTGGAGAGTTATCACTGTCACCTTATAATGGACAGTTTTCACCACTGTGCCTTAATTAAGTTTTTAGAGATTGTATTATTTACATACTTCTTTTATGTGACGGACATTTCACAGCTATGTCTCAAAACTATTACAAACTATCGCTGCATGCACCGAACCGTTGTTGATTTTGACCTTTGTTGTTTATTTGTACTTCTTGTAACTAACTCACATTTGATACTTGTTAAATGGCAATACTTCACATCTGGTTTGTGAAAAGTGTTATTTTGTTTAACTGTATTCAGATGAGTGACAATAAACTAGAGTTAAACTGAGAAATAAAGAAATCATGCTTTTCATATCTGTCTGCAGAACACACAATGCAAACATCTTAAAAAGCTCATATCTAACAGAGTTCAGACAGATCATTCTGATGCAGCAGCAGTAATGAGAACTTCAGTGCTGAGGAGCTGACTAGAAACAATGTTTGAATTTCTTGTTTGAGTTGAAAACTTAACTTTTTCAACTCCAGGAAGGCAGACCATGAAGCTTTGTCCATGTGCCTCTTTGCATTGACTTCTTATGTAATCTTGCTGCACCAAAATTAGTGTTTGCTCTCAGTCCGGTCACACCTTCATGCTCTCAGAGTTTCTCTTGATGGAATTCCTGTTAAATATGATTACAGCCCTGCACCCATCACAGCAGATGACTGTCAGTTAAAAACACGAACCAAGGCATTTAAGGTGTGTGGTGCAGCATGGCGTAGCAGATTCCTGACAAAGGTCAGTGTGATGGTCTGTTGGATGTGCCATCAGAGGCTGTCAGGAGGAAGGAGGGACAGGCAAAGAGGTAGATGAGGTGGAAGAGGGTGGCTGTTAGGGGGAGTTGGGGGTAGAAATTGATTTGTCTCCAGCTGCTAAGTCTCATTGCATGAGGCTGTCTGACAGGGAGCATTACAGTCAATCACTGTGGATCAACTCGACTGCCGCGCCACACGATACCCTTGCCTGCCCCCAGACAAATTATCTCATTCACAAGTGATGCATGATGGGAGAACCTTGAGAATGTTCAATATTAAAACCAGCCAGTCACGCAGGTGTCTGAGGATTCGTTTTGCAAGGACAATGCTGCTTATATGTGGAGAGGATCCCTATCAGGTGGTGTCCTTATCCTCTGTGCCTCCTCAGGAGTACATTATTAAGCAGTTTTAATAATGTCAGACATATGATTCTGTTCATTTATAGATTTTTACAGATATTAATTTCAGGGGATAAATGACAATGTGAATGCTCCATGTGCCATACTAATCCTCTAAGACTTAGAGAAAGCAAGTTTTCCAGTAGGGTTCATACACAGTGCAAGAGCACATTTACAAAAATGTCAGGTCACACTCCACTGTATTTATTCTTATGTATGTTCTATAAAGTAAAAAAAAACAGCAAGTGAAACTGAATTGATATTTCTTTCAGCCTTTAAAAACTGTGAACAAGATTGAGTAACAAACAGCCGTTTGTTACAGTGCACCCCCTCTTTGCATCCGTATCTCCTCTGCTCTCAAACTTCCCCTTTTGAGGATTTCACCTTGAAGCTTCTGGAGTTCAGCTCTGCAGCAGCACAGCTGCAGTATGCAGAAGAGCTCAAAGAGGAGGAAGAGCCCTGCATTTGTCCAAAAGCTGATCCTCTTACAGATGCCAAATATCAGGGGTAAGCTGAAAATAAATGTAATGGTGAATGATTAGGGGGGGAAAAAATCACAAACACAGCAGAAATTCAATCTAATGTCACTGGAAGAGGAATTAAACGGGTCAAAAGGTCAAACACATTTAAATTTGTGATTAAGCTACTGGATCAGCAGCCTCCTGGGTGATTGAGGAAATTAGTTATAGCAACGGGGTGAAGCCATAGTAACTGTTTCAAGTTTTTCACCCTTCTCCTGACATTCATTTTCCCTCCGTCCTTTTTCATCTCTTTGGGCAGCAGAATTTCTCAAACAGAATAACTGAGCCAAAACATTTACTACAAGCCCAGTTCAGCTATTCCAAACACTTTCAACCCCTCCAACAAAAGCCTTCAAGACTTTGTATGTCTGTATACCGCTGGGAAAACTGGAGAATCTGAGCTTTCAACGATATTTCAGAACTACAAAAAATGACTGTGAGGATGGAGGATGTGAGGTTCCAAAGCTTTTCTGTTTGATAAACACCAACAATCCAGTCTGATGAGTTTGTGTACCTCTTCATCAATACCATGCTTAAGTCTATAAAATACATGTCAAGTGAACATTGTTATTTTAAAAACAATGAAGTTGACTGTATTTTCGCCTGTTTTGTTTGCATATCTGTTACTACCTGCAGTGACAGAAGCTCCTCTCAACCATTAACCCGTAACTTCCAACCTTGGATGTGTCGGAGAGCTGGATTGCATTTTTTGTACAGGAGAAGCCAAGCCCTAAAGTAAACCCTACTTCATTGTCTAATTAATTCTGAACTGAACAATGCTTGGACAACTTTGCACAAAGAGGAAATGAGAGGAGACGTTGGAGGAGATGGAATATTCTGCCGATGTATGGTCGTTGTATGGCACTCATGAAATGTTGTAAATGCAGGAAATCCGATGCTACCTGGTGGACCAATCACAGGGCTTGCAGTCTGCGTTGTTTGGATACATAGCAACATCTTTTAGGAGATGCACGTCAGGTGTCATGTAAAGGCTTCTGCGTAGGAACTGGGCTATATGGACCTACGGCATAAGCTACGATGTAGATTCAACGCAGAATTCTAAACCAGTTTTAAGTCTTCCATAGTTTCCCAAATCAACAGTCATCCTCTTCAGATTGACAGTTCCTTAACTTCATGAGAATACCAAAACAGCTGGATGAGCAGACAAGCTCAGCAGAGAAAGGCAGGGAAGGTTAAGTTAATGCTTCTGATGCAGACATTGATACTGGAGTTCTTTGTAGGCTGACATGTATGCAGTGACCCAAACAGATGCTTGACAATTCCAACACCTCCTCTGTCAGTTGTTGCTCCCAGCAGCCATTCGCATGTTTTACATCACCTCCTGACAGTGAGTCTGAGATCATAAGGCCTCAGTTCAGAGATTTTACTCATAAAAGGACTTTACTCGCAAATCTAATCACAGTATATATCAGCAGTATTGACTAAACTTCTTCCCAAGTTGCAGACAGTGACGGTGATTAAAAATTGAATTTCTAAAAGAGAAGAGATCCACAAGTGTAAAGACCTGACAGCTCTGACACTACAGAATGAAAAGAGCCAAAGGCTTGGAAGAATGCAAACGAGCTCTGGATGTCTCTACAGATAAACAATGCAATAACTCATCTGTACTGAGCTACTGTTGCCCTGCACAGAAAACATGAGCCAGTGAACACCTGAAAAAAATACGCAAACCAGCACAAATCAACAGAGACACAAGTACGCTTATACTCAAATACATTCTTAGGTACACACACACCTCTGCATTGTTAGAGAAGGAAAGTCACCTCGCAAACAGGAATAGAAAGTTCACTGAAAGCCGCATGTTATGGAGGAAAAGAAAGGTTTCCAGTGACAAAAACAAACAAACAAATAAACAAGGCAAAAACGAGCAACTTAGGCAAGAAGCAAATACAGGGACTCTTCTTCAGTACACCTTAACCTGAATTAACCTATCAAATGCTTCTTCATCCTTTTGGTTGTCTTCATCGTAAAGATTTTGATGAGGGATGCAGTTACAGTTGAACTGAGGGTTTTTTTAAAAGATAAAAAAAACCTCTTAAATACAAGGGATAATTAAATATTAAAGAGTGACCCATAACTGTAGAGCTTGTGAACCTGTAGAAAAATAAATTAGTCTGGTTTGGGACTCAAACAGGTCTTTTAAGAAAAGCCAAGCTTAAGTCTAAATTACCAAGAAAAGTAATTCAAAATTTAGGAGAGGAACTTCATTTTCTTGTCTATTGTTGTACCTCATTAATAATACAACATGCACCTAAGATTAAATTTTGGGATGTGTCCGACCCCTAAAATGGGAACAACAAGACTAGGCAACATGTTTTGCAGTCTCAGCTCTCAAAATACAGCTGCTACATCAGTTTTCCTGGGTGCCCCTTCCAGCATGAATTTTGTACATGAAATAAGGTCTGGTTGGAGTAAATAAAAAAACACTTTGGATATACATTGGACACTAGATTACATGTTGTTAGTGTTGATAAAGTTAATGTTTAAATAGTCTTCTTATCCAGGTCTGTGAAAAAGACCATGGTTTCAGCTTAACTTAGTACTTTGGTACACATGTGAGGTACGTAACTAATGCACCTTATTGAACCAAACTAATATAGGTATGCTAAGTGCAGCCTATTATCCAGCTGTGTAAAATACCTGATTCTGATTGGTCAAAACCACATAACATCTGTGGTTTAATCACATGGCAAAGGCCATTCACCCTGTCTCCACCCTCACTACACAGTCTGGCCTGTTTATTGTCTGTCTTGGACAGAAGCTGAAGGTCAGCTCAATGTTTTTTTTTTTTTGTTCACCTGGATCAACAGAGGACTCTCTTTTTGTTGCCCTTCTTGAGTTTTGTTGTGCATACTTGACAGCCTGACAGCATTTAGATCCTACTGTTTTCCCTTTGCTGCTATGGCAGTCAGAAGGTCCTAAATGTGAAGTGTGGCACCAGGACTTCAACTATGACTGAGGTGTGAAGTTTGTGTTCAGTAAAAAAACAAACATGTTTTAGTGCACAGCAACCACATAAACGTAATGTTTGTTAATGTGTGCGGGTGTCAAATTGAGACTGCAATTATTTGTCAAAATCTGCATCCAAAAGAGACTTGGTGTTGAACTTGGACCGTTTTTTTCTTGTCAAGATGTGCTGCTTTGTCAAAACATGCTACCATAGTGATAATCTGTACTAGAAGCTATCAATTTGGGCACATTGTATCACATTATATGATCAAGTAATTTCGTATTACACTATGACTATACCTCATGTCATATTTTGAAGTATAGGGACACCGACCAAGCTGCTGTGTTTGACAACATTGTGACAACAATACGAAACACCAGAAGTGTCAGAACTCAAAAAAATAAGAATAAACATTTTTTAATGCCATTATTAACTCCATTACTAATCATTTAAATTAATATTTAGTGCAATGGTGTTCTTTAATCCTCACAGATCATGGTTCAATGAGGATAACTCACTCATTTTTTATGAAAATTCATGTTTTTTTCTTTATGAAGTGATGTTGATAAATTAACAGGAGACACCTCTTCTGTCACATGCTGCCCAGATTTTGATGCTGTATACTCAAGCAAACAGAACCAGAACCAGAATCAGAATCAAACTCAAGCAAACAGAACCAGAACCAATTCAAGCAAACAGAACCAGAACCAAACTCAAGCAAACAGAACCAGAACCAAACTTGAGCAATCTTTGTTAATGTCCTCAGTGCAGGTTGGTATTACGAAAAATCAGATGCCTCAGCTTAGATGGGCTGACCCGATTTATCCTCTCAGTGAGTATTTGCCCTGTCTTTGAGAAGACTCTCTCAGAAGGAACAGATGTAGCCACGATACACAGCCTCCCCTCCATTACCTGTATCCTTTATCCTCACATGTGATTTGCCGCATGGCCGCCATGCTGACCAATCAAAACAAAGTTCTGCTGTGAGCAGAGCTGGGGCTGAGCACTGTGAGAGCTAAGCAGCGAAAGGAAAAAACTGGGAGCCGTCTCTCTCTCTTTCGATGCGAGCCGGCTCTTATGATTCACTATAAAGCATCGTCTCTCAGAGCCGCAGCTATTGATCATTACCCATTACTACCCTGCTGAGAGTCGCCTGAATGTGGGTGGAGTTTGCCCATGGGAACAGAGAAGGTTTCCATCAAAAGTCATGCCAACACCTGCATTCTGCAAAGAAACAATTAGTATTTGACACTTCTGACTCCTTTTAGCCTCCACTTTGACTGCCGGGTCAAATTGATCCACAAACAGTATCTATGCAATATAAACATGCAGGGGGGGTTGCAAATATGTGAAAGGAACCATTTTTATTTTATATGTTGATTAAGCTAATTAAGTCAAGTCGAAGAAGTTTCATTCCCAAAAAACACTTTTAACAATTTTATTTTTATTTTGAACTTTGAAAAGGGTAAACCTGACCCTGAACATAACAGGCGGGTTAAAGAGTGGTATTGGTACTTTTATTCAAGTGAAGGATTGACATTTTTTCCTTCAAACAGTAAATAAGCTGAGACAGTGAGAGCTTGTGATTGTTGAAGGTTTCCAGTTACATCTCACTGTGTGGGTCACAACATGAACCAGCAAAAGAAGTTAAATAAAGAAGTAAATAAATGTGCAGTGAACCAGTCCTTGGCCCCCGAAGACACACAAATCACACACACACACAGCAAGCAGGCAGCAGAGTATAAAAACTCCAGTCACTAACAGAGGCATGTCATTACATTTGCAGTCTCACACAGCTGTTTGTGTACTGAAGAAAGTCAGGGTGGGGAAGGGCTGCAATGACATTTGTGCTCACCTTAACAGAGGCTGTTTAGGGGGCGGAGGTGGGTCACCATCTTGGCTCTGCGGAGGCTTCTTGGTCACCTGCTTGTAAATGTTCCTGGCCGTCACCCCGAGCCACAGCATGGTCGACAGAGACGAGTAGTGCAGCACGACCCCGACCTAATGCGAGCGGAAAGAAGGAACATCAAGTTATTTATTTGACTTTTCTGAACTTTTGCTCTATACACTGTACAGCATGTCCCTGTGGAAAATGTCACTCTTGATTATATTCCTGTAAGTCAAAGGAGAGATGTTCAGGAAGGACTGCCATTCCTCTGTCAAAAACATCATCAATGTCACTCCAAGGGTGTCTCCGTGGACGTTTTCCTTTCTAAGGCTGCTTTACCTTATCCCTCACTGAGAGACAATAATACAAGAATAAGATGACGTGTTCAAAAAGCGCTATTGAATCATCAAGGTTGTTTGGGATAAGAGCATTATGACGAGGTTAGACTGGCGGATGCTGAGCAGCTCCTTATCAGTTGAGTTAGAGGACACGAGGTGTGCACTGTGAATAACAAATCTGAATATAAATGACAGTCACGTTGACAACAATCAGAGCGTGATTGTTTTCCAAAACACACTGTATACATATCCCCGCTCTGCCTCATTTTAACATTCATGAATTATGTGAGAATAGGGGACCTGAGGTAAGATTGTTTAAAGGCTTTTTGCTTGCCAAAAAAGACCACAGAAAGATGGGAGAAGAAGTACGAAGGAAGATAATCAAAATGCACTAAGCTTTTTTCTCAAACAAGCTAGTCTCTTCAGGATGAATGGGCAATCTGAGATACCCAAGCAAAAGGTGTCTCCCCAGCCTGAGAGGCCCTGAGAAGCTAGCATACCGGGGTCCAGATGCTAATTGGAAGTGTCCTTGAGCTGGTTAGAGAGAGCAGAGAGCGGGCGCTAAGTCAGTCATGCTGCGTAGACCACACTTCAGGGCTTCATTAGTGCTGAGAAGCGACTGGAAGGGAAGTGTTTCTATATGGAAATAAGTGAAGAGGGCTTTTTTAAAGGTAGAGGGGCACACATTGTTTGTAACTGGATAAGTCATGTTCATTTTGAATTATGTTTCAGTTTTGATCTTAGACTGTAATACTACAAGTGAAGCAGCTGTGGATGCATCTTTAACCTGCATTATCCTTAAAGGCCAGCAGAGGACAAATTTACTGGTTACGAAAAAAAGCCAGGTTATGTAGGAGTGTATGAGAAAATGAGCTTACAATCTACTTGATTTTCAATTCTTATTTTCTCTATAACTAGATCTGTGTCTGCATTAGCACAGCATGATGGTTATTTTGTATATAAGGGTTCTTTTTAGAGTAAAATAGCAAACAAGGCAGTGTATACTTTAGGGCATGGCTGCCTTGGAAGGGTCAGAAAGCTACATATTGACTTGAAAACTCGGCTAAAAGTGCTGCAACCACAAAACAACTTTCCATTTATTAATTTTCCCTCATTTATCCACTCTGTGGTAGCAGTAGGCTAAGCAAGTTAGCCCAGGTGTCCCTTTCCACTGCAACATTTTCCAGCTCCTCCTGGGGGATCCTAAAGTGTTATGAGGCTAGCCAGGATGTATAATCCCTAGAGTGAGCTCCACGTCAACCCTAGTGTCTCCACCCAGTTGGACTTTTCTGGGAGACCTCTTAAATGATGTGCCCAGGAGGCATTCAGACCAGATGCCATCCCCGCTCAAACTGGCTCTGTTTGCTGTGAAGGAGCAACATCTTTACTCTGAGCTTGTATGTATGAGTTTCCTACCCCATCTCTCAAGCTGTAGCAGCCTCGAAGAAGAAACTCATTTTGGCTAACTTCATCTAATATCCTATTTTATTGGTCACTGTGAATGTAGTTCAACAGGTAAATCTAAAGCTTTCACTGACGACCCAGCACCATTTATCACAACAGTTAAGTGCAATGTTGAATTACTTCTGACTCTGAATGAACATGTCTGTCAACTGCAAGATCCATTTGACCCTCACTCGTCAATAAGACCCTGATACTTTAACTCATTTACTTCAGAGGACACTCACTTTCTATTTCAAGAAAGGAATCCAGCATTTTCCAACAGAGAGCCATGGAAACAGGTACAATTCTGAGGTCCAACCACCTTTCCAACTATTTTCAATTTTGACTTCTTAAAACCAAGACCGTCATGGCTGAATTGTCAAACTTGAAGGCCTCAAAGTTCAGTTCCCAAAACTAATGTGGGCTGTCAATGCGGCTCCACCCACTTCTTCTAAACAGGCTGTGGTTTTAACATGCAAACAACAACTCTCTGTTAAATATAGGAAGCCAAATCATCAGCATAACAAGATAGCAAGCCATGTCATCCATTTAGTTGTATAACTCCATGACAAAACTCCATTATGAGCATAACCACTTCTTTTTATCTGGGGATCTGCAAAATACTGACTGCAAACCCTAACCACCATTATTCATCAAGACAGCAAATGAAAATCCGACCAGAGAAGCATCCGGCCATCAGAAGACCTACCGACAGTTCCATTCATATAACAGAGTCAGCAATGATTTTCTTCACATTAATGCACAATATCCACTCCAGACCAAGCTCCCAGTTAGAGCTTGCTTTTAACACTGTTCAACAACATTTTTAGGACTTTAAACTTTTGTTCCAATGTCAACAACACAGAGGTCTGCTCCCTTCCTTCCTTCTAACCCACATCAGAAAGAAGAGTGCAGGAACTTTGGTCCCAGGACCTTTTCTTACTGTCTGTTCCAAAGGTCAGAGCTGAACAGTGAAAAAAGGCATTTCATTTCTGCTCCTCCCTTTACTTGGACTGAACTAAAAGAATACCTGAAGCTGAACTGGTCCCATTAAACGATTTGAGGTGATGGTTGAATTTGAAACTGTGGCAACAACAGTAGTTTCTGTACAAATACTAAAAAGGGACACTGGAAAGTAATGACAGTTGTTATTCAGATCACTACAAAGTAACTTAAACTAAGAGCAGTAGAGAAAGCAATGAAGTTGAACGTTGGCATATGCCTCATTCATGTTTAAACGCAAGTCAACTGTAAAGCCGAGAAAAGAAGGAGAGCTCAGTGAGGACAGAAATGTCAACACAGATATTCCTAGAGAAGTCCTGTTCACCTCACCTTACATGACCTTCAATAGAAATATTCAGTTTAATGTGAATTGTAACAATTAAGCAGGCTAATGTTTTAACCTGACCATGATTGAAATGTTCAATTTAATGTTAATTTCTTCCGAAAAGAGGCTGTTAAGAATCTGTTGCAATTACTAACTGTTGAATCCAATTTTTTTTTTAATTAAGAACATTAAATTTAACAAAATTATCTTTAAATCAAAATTTTGTGTCAACAAGTTTATGTCTTTAATTTGTGGCCTGGTAATAAGGAGAATAATGTATAGTGAGCAGTTGGGAATTTAAATCACATTTCTGACAATGTAAGCAACACTTTCTCATCCTGTCAGGGTTGTAACTTGCACAGTTACAGTCCCTAACATAGGGACGAGCAGACGTACACAAGACATAGTAGATGTGCACAAGACTGTCCATGAAAGAAAAGACTGTCTCCATTTGTTTGTCTTTGGTCTATGCTTCCTGAACAGTGAGTATGTCACTCTTTTAGCACTAATTCAGAGGAAATCAGCCTTTTTTTTTTAAACTACTCGGGTTGGTACACTGAAGCCTGAGTTTAGTGTAGCATTTTCACTGTCAGATGAATTGTTAAACAACTTCAGCATACCAACAATTCTACAATCAGAAGTCCCTTTGAGCTGACTTCTTTGGATATATTCATTATATTGGCTCCCCATTGTTTTTGATGCATAAGTAACCAGTCTACCGGAAGCTCTTTTACATGTGAGGAGAAAAAAGGGGACTCGGGAACACTCAAATTGGATGTAGTGGATGCACAAAGCAAATCACTGCAGATACTGTAATGTCTAGAGCCAGCGTTTGCCATCACCACTAATTTCACAGTGGCACACTAATGAGAAAAGCCTCTGTGAAGCATCTTTAAGCTGACAGTTGGACGTAACCTCAGATCTAGGTCCTATTTAACAAAGTTCTGTGCTAAATTAACTGCATATCTAATGACGGTCCCTCTCACTGAAAAATCAGCTGAGATGTCTAATTCAGATTTTGGTGGTCTGAGGTAAGGTGAGGTAAGGCGAGGGGAAACAAGGACACAAGTGCAGCTGTCTAACACAGACAAACTGAGGAGTGACAGCTGAGGTGCTGCTCAAATCTATGACAAAACTGGCATTGTTGGTAGAATGATAGAAATAGAGATCAGAGATGACTTTGAGGACATAAAGACATTAGATGCTGCATAGCGACACTGCCACAGCGGGTGGGGGGCGGTGCAAGACTGAAGAGTGGCAGGGAGGATGATGAGTATAGGATGCAGGTGGGGATGGTAAAGCAGGAGGAGGAGGGGGGTGGTTGTCTGGGTGGGGAGTGTGTGCTTGAAGTGCTGCAAGAGCTGCCAGAGCTGGTTTCAAAGCTCCTTGAAGTTCCTTCTGTCAGAGGGAGAGCATGTACTTATGTGTCCCCATGGGAGGAGGGGGAGGGGGGGTTGTGCATGTGTGTGTCTGTGTGTGTATATAGGGGAGGTGGGATGATTAGGGGGAGTACAGACTCAGTGGGCACAGTGTGTATGTACATTTGAATGTGTGTGTGTGTGTGTGTGTGTGTGTGTGTGTGTGTGTGTGTGTGTGTGTGTGTGTGTGTGTGTGTGTGTGTGTGTGCAGCTCCTCGAGCAGTGCTGTAATTATCCCAAATAGTGTGTGGTGGGGCCAGCTTCCATCCCAGAGGAGCAGCACAGCACAATCTGGGCTCCGGCCCAAATCTGCAGAGAGTCGTCCTGTTAGCAGTGATTGGTTAAAGGAGGAGCAGCAAGAAACATTCATTGGCCCCAGGATAAAATTAGATAAATGAATAAGTGCTAAATAAGTTAAACAGCAAGAGGAGAGCGAGCGAGCCTGCAGCTCCTAAACTGACACTGCAGGACAAGAAGTGTGCAGCATGATGCGGAGCCTTCGGGGGTTTCTAAAGGGATCTCTTTCCCAACTTATGTCGCAACAAAAAGACTAATTTATTTATCATTCTAAAATCTTTTTTAATGCTTTAAACATAATACTAGTGAGCGACTAAAAAGGTCAACGTTTTCCCTCTGGATTGGCTTTTAACTATGTTAAATTCATCAGAAGCAAAATGAACAGTTGAAGCATTTATCTCCTGAAATAGAGAATATCTTAACTAGTCTCCAATAAACAGCTCAAGAAACCTTTTACTTGAGAAGTTTGATTGTTGACCACGGGAGACTATTGTTTGCGTCATCCTATTTGAATTGATGTAAAATTAAAACTTTACTTTGATTAAAGCTCAAAAATCTTATGTGTAGGGCAATTAGTGATGAAAGGCAGCATCATAATTTTGCTGTAGAATAAAGGTTTTTTAATTGTTAAATTATTGTTAAATTATTGTTAAATTATTTTAAAAATACGTGGGCTGTTTTCAAAACTGCCTACTATACTAGCAGTACGTACTGATTTGGCCAAAATTCAGTATTTAGTATGCAGTATGTGAACAAGAGCAAAATCTGCAGTATGCCAAAACTACCCGGATGTCGTAATGATATGGGAAAATTCCTCAGTATGCAGTGGACCAGTCGCCCTCACATACTGTTTCCCGCAATGCACAGTGCTACTTGGTTTTTAGGTGCATTACCGCCACCTACTGTGTTGGAGTTGTATCAGACGTTTAGCAGTCCGTTACATTTACAGTGAAGTAATGCAAAATAAATGCCAGTGAATCTTGTAACTTCCAGTACTTACAGAGGTGATACCCATACCACAGGTAACTGTTCATGTCAGTGAAAATGATTAAATTCCATACAAACCACTTCTTAACTTTTTAAATCATAAGTGGATGCTTAAAAGCAATTTTGCTATTAGCTTGGCCCTTGTTTACTTCCGCTTTCCAAAAACGAAAATCCAGCGACACATGACCCAGCATACTACAAAACAGATCAAACAGAACAGTCATACTACCTACTACCTTCAAATACTGCATATGCAGTATGCAGTATGCAGTATTAGCTTTTTCACTTCCGATATGATACCGATATTGCAGCCTTGAGTTTTGGCTGATACCGATATCGATCCGATATCAGCACGAATCATACATACTTTTACTACTTATTTTGTAGTATGGAATGTTAGAAAAGGCTTGATCAAGTGATATTACTCAAACAGAGAACAATAAATAAAACACTTTTGTTTAATATCTTAAGTTAAATGATTTAGCCTCTCACTGCTAAAAAGTAAAAAGAAAACAATCTTGATGTGACCACTATGAAGATATTTTTATGCTCTTGATTCAAATAAAAATGCCATGGACACAATATAAGGGCTTTATTGCACTTTCACGACGGTCCCTGAATGCACCTCACGGGGCGCTGCTGGATAGAAGTGCTGGAGCGGAGTCTGGAATGGACTGCTTATACCGGAGTGCTTATATTGGATATTTTAGATTCAGGCCGATATAATCCGATACTTTTTTTTTTTGCTGATATCGGACCGATATCCGATATCAATATCGGATCGGGACACCCCTATGTAGTATGCAGTATGCAGTTTGCAGTACCTACTGCAAACTACATTTGCAGGTAGTATGTAGAGGGTGGTTTATAAATCAGCCATAGTTTTTTCTGTATAACTAACATCCTGTAACCCAAGAAATCAACATATTTCAGGGATAAAAAGTGTACTATTGCTGTCAAAGTAGCTCACATTTTTGTTTGGTTGTACTTTTGTTTCTTTCTTCAAAGCAGATTTTTACTCTGCAGGCGGAGGAACAAGTATGAGATACATAAACTTGAATATGTAAAACAGTGCTTAAACAAAGTGGCTTTTGAAAGTGTAGTGTATTATAGTATACAATTCCACTGGCATTGGCATTGAGTCAGACTTTCTTAAAAGCAGCTACATTATGTAGTTAAGGTGACCACACCTGAAGCGGTGTATAGCCATAGCTTCTGTGCCGGTTATCCAGCCGGTTTGTTGATAAAGGGCCTGAGCTGACCACCATCCCCTATGGAGGATACACTTACTATTGACAAGCACCTCATATAACTCCACTTCAGAAAAACTAGTTAGATCATTATTTTTTAGGATTTTTCAGTAAAATTTTATTTAAAACAAAACAGTTTTCCTTGCCATTTACAGTTGATTGTTTTATGTAACACTGATATGGTTATACATTGATATTGCTGTACTTGGACAGATTTAGTCTTGGATCTTATACTTAAACTCAGCACTGACAAATCGAAATGTAAATATTTGATCAGGTGAGTGAGGGAAGCTGCAGCTCATGTCAAGCACCAGCTCTTCTTCTGTCAGTTACAGTGGTGGAGGAAGACTTGACGTCTGTGACTCAAGCAGTGACTTCTTACAGACTTCCCTGTCACAGCAGCTTCTTCTGGGCAGCTCAGGCAAATATGGCTGGTATGAAGTACGACACTCAGCGTTTTAGCATTATAGAGGTGGAGTCTTTCTGGAACAAGGAGCCTCTCAAAGTGCTTGTGACAGCAGAGGAGGCAACAGAGTCCCACACGTGCTGCAGCTTGCTATAAAGGGAGCCAACTGGGTCCAATGATGGAAACAAGGGAGTGAGTGAAGGCAGGCTGTACTCAGAGTGAACAGTGGAACAGAGGCGTACATCAATCTCTTTTTGGCTACATACAAAGTCCACACTGAGCTGAGCTGACAGTACAGGATACTCTCCTCCAGCTGATGTTTCGTGCTCACAAACGGAACAGGTCCAGCTATCAATCAAGTGGAAGGGAGTCCAGCAGGACCACATGGCTTTACAACCATGTTACAAAGTAAACTTTTCATTCTCAATCTCTTTCTTTCTGACATAGACTCTTATCTCAACACAGATTTTCACTAGGGCCGAGCATTTCATGCCAAATCACCACTGGATAGTCACTGGGAACTATCAACGGTGGTTCAAAACCCTGTCACCACACAATCACACATACTAGGGCTAAAAGTCATGATCATGTTTTTCTTATATGCGTGAGACAATATGAATTTTTTTTCATGCACATAGGAATTCAATCATTCAACCATACAACCATAAGTGTCATTACTTGGGTCTTTAGGTCTAGCCTGTCCAGCCTTCTGATGGCAGCAGTTTCAAGAGAAGTACAGACAGCAGTGACTCATAGAACACCTCACTGTGTGTGCTGCACATGTGGAAACTAAAAGTAAACACTCCGCTGGACAGCCGTCCTGTTGTGTGACGCAGCATTAACCAGCACCATGGCAAGATGCTGCTGGTCGAGGGAATATATATAACTTGCATAACTGAGCGTCTGCCTCGGGCTACATGCTGGTGTTTCTGTGATGCAGCAGCAGCGCAGTGTTTACTTTCTACAGTCGTGTGAACTGTGCATGCACAGTCTCTGCATCTCTTCTGAATCTCACAGTTTCGCCAACATCCATGTTACTGTCAGCTGGCACTAAAGCTTCCTTCTTCTTTTGTGTTTAAATGCAATTAGCATTCTCCTTTTTTAATTATTTGTTGTGTTGAGTTACAATCTTGTTTGTCTGTATCTGCACTCTTAGTTTAAATTATTCAAAGGCTGTTTGACTTGGAGAATTTGGGTCACTGTTAGTGTTCCATCAAAACATGTTTTTGGCATGGTGAGGAATGAGGAACTTAAGTAAGGAGTAGATGGTAGTCTGTACTGATATGATAAGACATTTCCTGTGCAAGTGAGATCACTACCCAAAGGATAGGCTGGGTCTGTTTACACCATATTAAGGAGGGGTGTATTTAAGGGATATTTTGTGCATCTAACTGTATAAAGGGGCAATTTAGCCCCCCCCCCCCCCCCAAAAAAAAGTTAATAAACCGATTAATCTCTGATTTACAGTTTGTCCTCTTTTTGTGGTAAATCTCTAAAACTCTACAACAGCAACAGGTTGGGTTAGTGCCCCTTTTCTGTTGTTTAATGCAGTTAGCAGAAAGCTCTCACAAAATAGTACTGCATTACAAAAGACACTGGTAGAACCAATTGAAACATATTTTTTTAACACTAGATAATAGTTCACTTTTTATTAATGAAAGACTGCAAAATTTCCAAAACCATGACCTGATCCTAAATTTAAAATTCTTAAACGTGTGCCCTCTCTCATTCCTAACTTCAAAATGAATTAGTTAAAAAAATATGAAACTCCAGTTAAAGGAGATTTTTTTCTTAGATCCTATTCAATCAATCAATCAGTCTTTATTTGTATAGCGCCAAATCACAACAAACGTTATCTCAAGACGCTTTTACAAACATAGGAGGTCTAGACCACTCTATGTCAAATTATTAAAAAATGCCATGACTGCAACCCAACCTTTGCCTGATCATACTCGTCCACTGAAAGTTTGTGTTTGGAATTCTGACAGGCTCAGATTATTATTTTAAGTGTCCGACAACATTGCAGAAAGGATTTTTTTTACAACTACGCATTTTAGTTACACAGTAAGATACTTGTAGTGAGAACAGCTGTTGTATTCCTCTCTTTAAAGGCCACCAGACTTCAACAAAAGCAGTGGTTTCACCCTGCAGAGCCCTTGATTTGCTGACCTGCTGTTGCCTCACTTGGTCAGTCTGTTTGTGCTATTGTGTGACTTTGATGTTTTATATGGTTCATGATCAAAGACAACACATACTTGTGTGAAGCAGAATAACAAAATCACAATAATGATGGAGGCAGTGATAGACAAGAAGCTCCTGTATCCTGGGAGGTAAAATTACTGCTTCTGTCAGTGGAGTCTGGTGGATTAAAGAAAGCAATGTACCACCATTTCAGGTTTCAAAAGAATCCTCCTACTCTATTACAAAAAGGTCTGTCTCTGTCGGGATCCTTTCTGTGTTGTCAGATATCAAAAATAACAACTGGAGCCTGACAGACTGTAATAGGGTTTAAAATACCCCATAAAAATCCCCCTTATTACTACAGCTTATATGTAAAGAACCTTATTTGTCACGGTTATTTTACTAAGCTACCTTCTTCCTCTTGTCATACAAACTCACGCACTTTAAGTCCTTCTACTTGTTACTCCCATCTTTGCTGCATCATAACCTAAAAATAGTGAGGCACCAGCGGGCAAAGGAGCATTTCTCTGACCTGTTTCCAAATCTGTCCTGACATCCCAAATCTCCATGTCCCTCCTCAAGTCTCACTAAGTCATTCGTAACTGTGGGCTGCAGAGACAGACAGAGGCACCACCCATGTGACCGCACACTGATTGCAGAGGGTCAGAAAGACCAACTGCAGGGACACACCGCTGCATCCCAAAATGGATTCTGACTTCCCTTCATCCATCATCATACACAGCAGCAGACGCTTTTGTGTGTCATTAATTTATCAGACAATCCACAGAGATTTTGGACAGCCATGTTTTTATCTTTGTCTATTTATATTTTGCAGACGAAAGGTTAAGCCTCTCTCACTGTGTGCCTAAAAGATAAAAAAAACATGCAAGCATAACTCTTTGCAAGCTTCACTCAAATAAATGTATCAATCAGTGACTCAAAGAAGTTGTGATTTTAGGATTTAGAGACTTCAAATAAATACAACCGATCACCACATTGTTTTCATGACCTTGCAATAACAAATACAATACTCAATTTGTCTTCTTGTGACTATTTATCCATGTTGAAAACTTTTACCCGTCCATTTCGCACCAAGATGCCTCATTCCAGCATTTGTCTCAATTGCTTGCATTTGATATCTGATGCATTAAACAGAAAAAAAAAAGCCTGAAAATATTTTAACTTTGTAAAAAGCTGCCCCACAATCATGCATTCCAGGCCACTATAACCATAACCAGAGAAACCCTGGACGGTTTGATCAATCTTAGCTAAAGTTTGAGGAAAGTGAAAGTAAAACCAGAAGAAAAAGATCATCTAAAACAACACTTCACTTACACAAATGTCTTTCAAACAATACACATCTGTGTTAAACACTTGATTCTGATTGGTCTATTCTCCAGAGTAAAGGTCTGTTAGTTCTTGACAGCACATTGCTGCCATGGATGCAGCGCAAAGCGGCTTGACTGTAATCACATCAATTCACCGAAAGAAGTCCTGTTAATTTGATGTTTTGTTTAGAAAAATGCTGAGAAAAGGAAGGAGAGGTTAACAACACAAAAACTGTTGACCACAACAGATAAACCTGCAAAACTGAAGATGGTGCACCAAGTAAGCACTTAATGGAGAACAGTTTGGGTCATGGCGTGTTAAAGGAATGATTGACAGAAAAGAAAATGTCAGACTGTGACAGTGACGAGGCAGAAAAACTCACTCAGGTGCCGATCCGTGTGGTCCTGTTTACCTTGTTTTACTTCTCCGTCATTGGAAATGTTCAGTTAAATGTGCTAAGCTAGCTCACAAAGGAAAAGAGAAATAACCGTTATTATATACGAAGCTCAGACTGTCAGCTTAACTATTTTCAACGGAAAAAAACATACATTTTTAAATCAATGAAATTATGTCCCACTCAATATTTGGTGCAAATTATTGACTTATTGTAATGTAATAGGTGGGATAATGTATAGTGAGTTGTAGTTGTGTGGTTGTTCTGGCACAGGAACCCCTTCAGGGTGAACAGGACCCTGGCAGGAAGCCTTTACACAAGTGCAGTAGGGTACATTATGCCACTCTCCACTTGGAAAGGGCCCAACTTTCCTCTTTTAAAATATATAATGATGTGACTAAAGGGTCCACTGATGATGACTCTTCAATGTTCTTACCTCTATCACGCTTAGTCATTCAAATATCTGTTCACTCACATTAGAGTCTCTCCTCATCGAAGCACAGCTGATGCTGCAGGAAATGTGAAGTATTTTGAGGTAGAAAAAAAATGAAGTGCAAACCAAAATTATACAATTTTAAATTGTACCAGTCCAGTTGGGTTGAGTTATTCGCTCAACACCATATGCTGTCAACTTAATAGTTGCTGTAGAGGATGTTGTCAAAGTAATCTATCGTATAATTAGATGCAGGGATATTTTAGATGTAGTGACTGACTGACAGATTGACATCTGTAGAATCATGCTGCTAGCTTGGTGAAAGGGGAAAGTCAGCCACAATGGTAGAGTTGCTTTGGAGAGAGCTTGAAAGCACCTCTGAGCATTAAAACGGTCATCTGTGTTTCGATGGTGTGGGAACACCACTGAGCCCTGAAAGCCTTTTTTGTTCCTATAATAGACTGAGAACATGCATGAGTGTTCCAAATATCAATGCCATTTGGTTTAAGGTTATGTTTTAAACATGAATTTGGTAATCGAAAGTACAGCCCTGGAGACATGAGCTTTTATTGGCTATCATGAATATATTAAAAATCACCAATGTGTCATCAGGTATGGTGAATATTTTACCTGGAATAAAAGTTGACCTATAACTTCTGACTTTTACGATCCCATCCATTTCAGAGGGCTTCTTCCTTTAAGACATACCTCTATTAAACAACTTTACCTTTGGTACACATTGCATTTTAGATCAGACTTGAGTCTGCTTAGCTGTGATGCTGGACATAGTATGTATGTAGACAATGCTAAGAGGACAGGAAACGACAGATGGAGTGCACTTTACTGGAAAAACTATACGATGACTCCTTATCTAAATCACTCTTTTCTTTTCTGCTTTCTTTGTACAGTAAAACAAAAAAAGGAAAAAACACCAATATGATAAATCTGTTATATATCATATAAGCTAGGAATGGCAAATTCATATTTTGGTCCTTCTCAAACTGGAAGGTTAAAATTCCACTGAAAAACCTAATAGCATGGTATTCAAAGACAAAAATAGTTTTATATAGTGCCACATTCTAAACTGTCCACAAGACCTAACCCTTGGCAAAAAAAAAAAGATAGAGACTGACAATAGGGAGAAAGAGAGTGAGTGCATCCATGAGGATAAAGCCTGAATTGTTGTTGCTTGCAGTGCCAACACTTAACTAACAGAGTGAGCAGGCCATACATGCAGCTGAAGCATGAAAGATACATAATGCACGATTACTATACAACCATATACAGCACTCAAGGCCCTCATCTCCAACACCTGAGTAGACATTCATAATCAATTTTGTGAAAAGCTTGGAGAGTGAGGTGAATGAGAAAGGAATGCACTTACGGCTTGACAGATGATGGGGTATTTGATTCGATTGATGCCGCCGGCAAACACAGCAAAGGTCAGGGCCGTGTGGAAGCAGAAGTTGAGAAGCATATGCCATCCTTTCCGACTGATGCGGATTGCGCTGCCAAAAAAAAAGGACAAGAATCAGAGAATTAGCAGGAACATACCAAAGCCAACAGTGATTAATTATTAAGTCAAATCTCACTGAGATAAAGGTTTCGATGTCCTTAGGTCAGTCTGGACTTTCACAGGGTCTGCATTGTTGTTGTTGCCCTTTTGTTTACCATCCTACTGTCATATAAATCAGCAAGCAGAAGAGAGCCTCAGGAATGCTGTTAGTAGAGTTTTAGCGGTGTAAACCAGACGTAGCGTACGCCACTGTTAACATACATGCTAACTAATCAGAAACTAAAAAGTACAAAAAATATTTCAACCATTGCCTTTATAAAAAGTAAGTCATCATTTTAACTTGAATGTTTCGCAACTGAGTCAACATGTTTTTGAAGTACTGAAGTTTCCAAATCTGTTTTTTAAGGCCTGTGTCCACTAACAGGGATTGGCAGTACCAACAGCCTGGACTTCATAGGGCTTCTCATTAGCTTCTAATGTTGCAAGGTTATGCTTCCCTAATTTACGCTTATCTTGGTAGTGACACTAAGTCTGTTTTAAAATGCTCTTTATGCTTTATATTTGCTTGTATTCAATGGAAGTGAATAAATGAAAGTTGAAACAATAAACAGAAAAAATTCCATAGCATTAGCAGCAGATATGGACCTAGGAAAAACCTTGGAGAAAACAAGTGTAGTAAGTTTTTCCCCTGTATGGACCTTTGTTCAAAAAGTTCAAGTGTTTCCAACTGAGAGCGCAGACGTTTTTGAAGCATCAACTCCCTCAGTCTGTAGCCACAGTAAGCGAAAGTTATTCAAACTGCAGTTTCTAAGATGACTAATAAGAAGTCACAAAAATTAGCCTTTTAGCCATAGTCTAAAATTAAAAATCTGGATCACTTGAATAAATGAAGACTTTGACAACCTTATTTTGAGAGTACAATAGACTATTAATACAATTGTCTACCAAAGAAAAGTGTACCTACTCTTTTCCTTTTCTTTCTGCATGGTCACAATTTCTATTCAAAAATAAATCATGTCTTCATAGATTTTCACTTCCAGGAGCAGAGTCATATTGCTTTTAAAGTCATTCTGATTGAAATAGCAAAGGACAATATTTACAGAAATAAAGTATTTAATCTTCAAGTGACAAAAAGAAAGTCACAAAAAAAGTCAGCGGGCCCATTCACTGAAAAGGTCAAACCCTCTCCAAGCACAGAGAAAGATAGCGCAGCCACAAAAGGTTAGTAATAACTGAAATCCTCAATTGACTAAATGGAATGCTCCCACCAAACTGTATGATTCCTATTTAAGAATGATGGACTTTCAGGCACAGAGCTACTGAATGATTCTTAGAGAGCACTAAGTGAGTGTTTCATTGAACCACATTCCTACACACTCTTGACACACACTAACACATACATTACATGCAGCAGGATGTGCTAGAAAATAGGAACCATTCTTCTGGTTTGATGATGAAATAAAAAGACATTGTTTCCAGTCGGCTGGGCCAATTGAAGTTTTTTACAATATAACACTATGCATTCATCTCCTCATCCCTGCTATGTGATGTATGGGATGTGCTTGGGGGTTTATACAGTCATGGGCAGGGCACTTAACCCACATCACTGCTCTCCATCCAGCTGTTTGACACTCGGCTAAGTAGGTCAGACAATACAAACATATTTGTTGAAGTAAGAGACCATTGATTCTTTTAATTACGTTTCCTCTGTCAGCTTCCTGCTTTTCATTAATACAGTCGCTGTCACCATTTGGAATTATATAACCCTGAGCTGGAGCTCTCCTCTTCCCAAAATGGAGGAGCGGAGCCCCGGCTGCACGTGAGCCAACTGTAGATGAAGCGGTGGCTCAGCATTGAGCTCTGAGGCGTGTCTAGGGCCGGGCTCCACTGCTGTGTGTGTGTGTGAATATGTGTGTGTGTGTGTATGAGGGGGGGGGGGGGGGGGGGGGTAAAAGCTGCTGCTGCTGTGGATGCCTCCACCACAGCCTGAGTGCTGAACTCCATCCAGCAAAACGGTCATAAATCAGGCCGGCTCCTGGCCTCCCTGGAAGGGGGTTTTCATAGGCTCTGCTTTGGGCTTTCATTGGGTCAAGTACATTAACCTGGCAACCCTCCACATCCCCAGCTCCACGAAGGTGGGGAGGGGGATAAAACTGTCCCCTACCCTCATCTGCTCTCTCACCCTGCAACCACCTCAGAACCTATTGTGAAGGACAATAAAGCTATGGACAGTATAATATGACACATTATACAATGGGTAGTTTCATAGGTGGAGGACACGTTCCAAACACCTCGGTGAGTCTCATAAACCCCAGGAAGCAATGATGTTACAGAGGAATATAGAGGTGGTTTTATGTTCATTATTATGAAGAACAGAAAAAAACCTTGCTACAAGACCGGGCTGTACAAGAACACAGAATTCAAATATCTCCGACACCAATACATGTATCACAGTATGGTGAGCCACATATTGATATGTTGTATTTTAATTTTTTTGTCTACTTGTGTTTTGTCCATTTGTTTTATTTTAATACCTGATTTTTCAGTTTTTGTTACAGAGACAATGTAAATCAGCATGATTTATATATCTGGAATAGTTAGAGGCTGTAATGATGTGTTATCATGCTCTGTCCCTATCAAACAAACCAATATAAAATTATCAAACCTACTGTTTCTGTATCTGAGTCTGTACATTATGACTTAAGGGCTTCAAACATAACTCGAACAGTTGTCCTGTATTACTAGCTATCAGTTTCTCCAACCACTATCGTCACAGATACAGCTATCTTCATTATAAGGGAGGAAAAGTAAGAGTTGTTTCAAAACTGATACCAGTATTTAAAATAGAGATGTGCGCATTGAGTTTGCTGAATGATTGAATGTCGTCACCCTTGCTAACCAGCACTAGCCAGTTAAACAGTTTATCAATATTTCAATGATTGTAGGTTTGAAATGTCAATAATTTTTTTGACATTGCCACCAAACTCTGTGATTCTGTGTTTAAATGAGTTTTGCTCTGTTGTCTGAGCAATTTCTAACCTTAGGCATAGTCAGTGAGTCAGGATTTAAATACTAATTTAAATGACTGGGAAAATAGTCACTTCAAAACATGTCTTCATGGAAATGCCTCTGATAGCATCTGAAATGCAGTGTCGACCAGTACACCATTATATTAATATTTTACCATAAAAGAAATGGCCTTAGAGGAAAGAAAACACTTGTTTCACTAGAAATCAAGGCTTATTTAATGTTTAAAGTGGCCCAGCAAGTTGCCTTAAAAAGAAAAAACAAACTACAAAAAGAAGTTATTTTGAAAAGATGTTGAGTAAATGTGTTGACTTTCATCAATGACTGCTGGAAACCTCTCCTCACTCTATCAGTATGTGCATAACATCAATGTGTTTAAGTTCAAACATGAGGATTTTTCTGACAAAAATTGCACCATTTGTGTTCAGAGGATTTGGAGCTCAAGGACATGATACCCACTACTGTGTTCTTTCAATGCTCATACATCATGCATCAGCATTTCACCCACAAACACAGATTCTCAGCTTGGGTCCAGACCTCGGAATCCACCAACTCCATCAGACTGACTGAGTGTAACAAGATCTGTCTGATTCTGTCAGGCTACAGATCCTATCTGAGATTGAAAAGAACCAACGGCTCACACAGTGCATGCAGATATAGTGTCTTTGTGTATGTGTTTGTCTGTGTTTATGTGTCTGTGAACTGATGTGAGAAAGTGACAAATTCCAACAATCTACTGTTCCTATCCTCATACAGCCTGCCTCACATCCTGCCCGTTTAACACGCAGTCCCATTGCTTCACAGCTCGGATACTGTCAGTCCACTGGAGTGATACTACACAACTCAAGTGTTACTAAACAGAGATGCGTTTTAGTGCTGGGAGTGTCTTTATAGAGAACGAGGGGGGTGTTGGAGTTTGTTAATGTGAGCAGTGTTAAAATAAAAAAAAGCCTGTAACCCTCCCTTGAGTCTGACACATGCAGCACAAAAGCTCTGGCTTCATATCTAAAATATGAGCTTGTTCTCCCTTTAATCTGGGCTGGAATTAATGTCTTTTTGTTCTGAAGAACACTTTATGATGAATGAGTGCATTTCTATGTGAACAAGTAGCCTGCTGGAAAAGGGTTTAAGAATATTCCAGTTATGCTTGAGCCATTTTTCCAGAAACAACCAGTCCTACAGGCACTTGTATCATATAGGGGCTATTCCATACATCACATACATTAATTGTATACAGTAGTAGACTATACAACCTGCTTAAGTTAGAACTCATTTAAACCAAACCATGGTCTCTTCTGAACTTGTCATTGAGGTACCCTCACCCTGTGTAACTAAGTTAATCATCTCGTTTTTGAGACCTTTAAATCATTACTGAGGTATTTTTTTCCTGAAAACCTGGTAAATATAACCACATACAAGCAGTGCACAGATAATCCACCAGGGGTAGAAGGCATTTCCCATAGTATCTAGGAATAGGAATAGCTGTAGCCGATCAGTGACATAAATTGAGCTTTTCGGATATATTTTTACCAATTATGAAAAGATATGGCAGGGAAAATATGAAACTTCCACTGATGCTTATCAGGAAAATGACCTGGATGGAGGTAACATATAGCTACCTTCTATTATCTGGTTTATTGTATCGTAATACCATATTGAAAATATGAGTATTAAATTGGATGCAGCAGGTATTTACGGGGAAAATGAGTGTACAACATGGTACATGAGGTCATTTTGTCATTTCTGCTCTCATGCATTATGCATTACATAAAGTAATTTATTCTCCTTGTACTATTTAAGTAAACTAATTTAAAGCTCCTGTGAGGAGCTAGCTTCACTGGTTTTGAAATGGTCTGAAATCAAAACTGTTACCTCTTAATCAATAATAGAAGGGTAGGGTCAAATGAAGTGATAATAAATCACATGTTGCCAAAGTTTGTTCCTATAGCACAGAATTAAAGCAGAGTGTTTGGTTAGTGGTATATTTAACAGTTAAAAGACAGCAGGATGAGATTTGTCATAAGAAAAACACAACTTACAGTACAAAATGTGTTAAGATATAAGAGGTATCTATAAGAGGTTTGTGCACAGGGGGCGCTAAAGTTGAGGCAAACCAAAAAGTCCGTAAAATAAGCTTGAAATTACATAACATAAAAAATCCAATATTTTTTTTTACTCTTTTAATGATTTATGCTGTAGATGATGGAATCACCAAATGCTATTCCATTTTAAGCTGAGGAAAATTATTCCAAAATTATTAAACTATCTCATGCAGTCTGTCACAAAGACTCTATGAGAACAATAACGTTTCTCAGTTTCAAATTCTGACATGTTATTATAAGTTATATTTTCAGTGTAATTAGTTGAAACGATTTGCAGACCATCACAATCTGATTTATCAATATTTTACTTCATATACTTTAACTTGTTATTCATATTTTAAACAGCACCCCAACCTTTTTGGAATTGGGTGTACAATTTGTGTCTAATCCCATAAGAGAGGCAGAGGTACAATGTTATTTTATCTTAAAAAAGGCTGTTTTAAGGGTCTTTAACTATGTTCTGCACCTCATCTTTATGATTATGTATTCAAAACAAGATAATAAAGGCCCTTCTGTATTTATTCTATCAAACAATGCTGGGTAGAAAGTTAAAAAAAAGCTTCTAGATGTTAGGTCACAAAAAAGCAGAGCATCCTGCTGTGTTTGTTTATATTGCACTTGAGTCAACAGTCCCCAGCAGTGGTGGAAATGCTACCATCTGAAATGCAGTTTTCAGTTTCGTCTGTGGCTGATACTGCAGTGTGAGACGACAGTAAGTGATGCTGCTGTTTGGAGGCTCAGATGCTGTCATCAGTGTCTGACTGCAGAAGGACGCACCCTGTCTCTGCCCAGGTGACACAGATGGATGCAAGCTGTGGAATCTGCAGCATGTTCACACAGTTCCATACATTCTGTCCTTTAATCACAGTCAGAGAAGGAATCCATTAATAAAAGCAAAGATTTCTGTCTGACAAAAAAAATATCAGTTAACTGTGTTATACTTGGGATAAAACAATATATTCTGTAAATGAGACATGTGAGACATTTTTCTTTCTATTAAAATGGATGGAGAGCTATTACAATAATAGCGCATTAATGCCAGCGACATGATAAAGTGACTGATGATCTACAGGAACAACAGATGATGAATTGTCAGGCTGAAATAATCTGCCAGTCAGGCTCTCTCTTGCTGTAATAACAGCATCCACACAGTATTTGAAGCTGAATAGAGGAGACAGATGCCACGGTGTCAAAGAGCTGCACGAAACCTCCTCTGTCCTCATCTCAGTGTGTAATAAAAGGAACAAAGGTGGCCTGAGTAGCCCTTAGAAATCCATTAGAAGCATATATTTCTGCTCAGACTGCCTGACGCACACACGTACACATACACACCTGTGTGTGTGTTATACATCCTCTTAGTCACACAGGCTGCAGTGCTTTATGCCGGCCTAAAGCATCTGACTCACAGCACAGTCAGCACAGGATCTGTGACAGAGGCCTTGAAAACAAACCTCACCATGAAGGAGAGATTACATACATATCTGCCCCAGCTTCCATACGGAGAAAAGAAATAGAAGGCTGAGCTTTATTTCAATATTTTCAAACCTTGAACATCTCTTACATATTGTGGGGTCTAAATGACAAATAGATACAAAAGTGTTTTTTGGGACATCTCCAGTGGAGTGCTTCTGCCAGCAAGATGGCTGAATAACTGGAAGGCAGTCTTTGGGGGACTGTGATCTGATCAAACATCCAATAAAAATTTATTTGCCACAGAAATATCAGAATATAATTGTCAACACAAACAAAAGATCCCTAAGAGACAGTATTTTAAGTTCACCAGATCCTAATTTGTATTCTTATTCTGTCCGAAACAGCTGTTATACGTTGCTTACTGCATTGACAAAATGTGTTAATTCACCTCTCAGCATAATGAGAGTTGCTTGTATACCACTGTTTCAAAAGGTTAGTTTATCAGTCTTATGGTTGTAGTTATAGATGAATGATAATGACGATATTTTATCACTATTCATTATTATTACACAATTTAACACAACTGATAAAAGTTGCTTTTGTTTCCTTATTAGCAGGCCTACACATTCCCACACAGTAGATGGCGATACACAATCCAGAATGTGTGCCACAAGTATTCCAGAGGAGGAATAAAATGCATTGAGTTTCAACACAACTAATCTTTTAAGTCACCAGAAGAGTTCTCATTGCAATGAAGATGTGCATGAGCAGCAAAACATAATGCTAATTAAACAGACGTTTGAGGACTGCAGCAAGTTTACCATGGGCAACCCAAAGATTAAACAATTAATGACACAATATTGAATTTACAACACTTCATGACCAATTTTTCTGCAGTAGAACCTCAGAAAGGTTAGACCTGCAACTCCTATTCTTCAAGACAAAAGGGTTGTTTTTGTCAAATCTGTCTGTTGGCTGTGACTAAGGCATTGTATCTGTTTGTTTCAGGTACAAATCAATTTCACTCTTTAATGTTAAGGTCCCTTTATGTATGATTCCTTTGCATAATGAAAAACAACAATACATTTTGGCATATTGAACCCTGAAGATTATGTTAAAGCCATTACAGCTCCCTTTCATGTCTTCCAGCTGAAGCAAGCTGCAGGACCAGTTCAAAAAAGTACAGTATGTTAGTGACTTAGACCCCTTAAGATGCAAAAAGGCTCAGGTTTAAAAGTACCAGAGTTCCCCCTTAAGGTGTGACAGGCTAGAGAGGCTTACGGTTGAAATGTTTAATGCAAGAGAATTAAATTGGTTGGGCTTTGTGCTTACCTGTGGTGCACTATGTACGTGATGATGGAGGCGAAGAGGCAGAGCAACATGACCGCCGTGCAGGCATACACAACCGGGTGCAAGAACTCCCCAGGGTAAGGGGGGAAAGACAGCACCTTCTTCAGATCCTGAGGCAGAAACAGACAGAAAAACACATCAGACTTCATAAATACAGAACCTGAAACATCATCAGAAAGCAAGAGCAATGCCTGCACAGTGACTGCTTTTCAGACAATCCACTATAGAGGAGAGATAGGGGCTTTCCATATGCATAGACCCATATACTGCTCTGACAAGATATGAAAAAAAAATTACAAATGAATGTCAAGGAAATGTCTTGGAGTTAGAACTCCGTCCAAATCAGCATAAAAGAGTAACAACCCTGTCGAGAGAGTATTATTCCCTCTGCATTTACATTTTGCATTTCAGGCTTTTAGCTGACACTCTTAGCCGGAGCGGCTGACTGCAACAATAGCGTAAGCCTCCTAGTCTGCCAACATAAAAAGCAAAACAAAAATGGATAGCAGCCAGGCATGAAAATGAAAAAATGAAAACAAAGTTAAGTCCCTTTTTGTGCCTCCAAAAGACGCCCATTGTTAACAGACGCTCATTAAGCCCTTATCAACATCACAGTCGATTTGCTTGGTAATTTATTCTACAAGAGGAACTTCTTCAGCTCATATTGTGACAGCTACAGATTAAAACTCTCAGACTACACACAGCTGATTAATACTTCTATGTATTGTGGTATCTGTGAGCTTTAGATCAATAGTGTAGAGAGACAAAAAAAAAATGGTGCTGTAAAAATCTGTATGCTCTCTTCGCATGCACTCACCTGCTCCCTCCGAGAAGTCGCCAGTGACGTCACCACTTTTGGGCTCTGTGGTGTTGCTAAATAAAGCACACCTTATCTCCATAACCCCTGCCAGCTCATTGTGAATCTGTGTCTGCGAGAGTGATCCACGTACACGCCGTCTAACTCCATCATTGTCTCAGGGAGCAGTCAAGTGAGAAACTCTTTCTCTCTGTGTTTATCCAGAGGCTGTTTAGGCCTGTGAGGGGTTGTAACCTACAGATGATCATTTCTAAGCACCGTAGTAAAGTAAAGTAGGAGTCTGAGTGAGGGGGGAAAGGTTTGCCGGTCAGGACAGCGGGAGATGTAGAGCAGGAGACTGTGTGGTGCATCAGTCTAACTCTCATCACTGAGGCTAATGAAGCCTTTCCTGTGTGATTCTGGAGGAAAGAGTCGGAGCCAACATTTCTATTCAGGTCAGTAAGATACATTTTCTTAATGTAACCTTTAAAAGTGAAAATGTTGAGGCTTTTTTTGGGAGTTGTAAAATGTCTTCATTCTAATGTTAGTGTTCCACTTTTAAGAGATCCCCTGTTCTGTCTTTAAGGATGTTTTCTTAATGCTTGCTGAGCATTTCTTTGCAAAATATTCACAACTTTGATTTACCTAAACTGCAAACACCCTTTTCTTTCATCCATCAAATACGTAGACCTCTGCTGTAGAGGGTCACTGTCATGGAGCTGCTGTTTATTTGATGCGGAAATGAAATAAAAAGACTGGATCATAAAGGAAACAACTGTAAAACAGAGAAATGGGATCAAGTATACTATGTGGGAGCAGCAAATGGATGACATGGACGTCGTGGACAACGAGAGAAGTGTTCACATACTTGTTGACATACAGAGCAGGATCAATAAGCTGAGGGTTGTGTTTGACATGCACAGGAAGATCTGAAGCTCAAAACATATCTTAATCAACAACACCACACGCAACAAAGATGTTGCAAATTGTCATGAACACCTGCTTCAGGAGAATGCTGAATATTTGGCGGAGAGAAAGTGTAGACCTCTGGCAAAGAACAAACCAGGATTGCGTCGATTTACAAATTCTAAGGAAAAAGTTGAGCTAATTTAGACACATAATCGAGTATCAGCCACAAGCGTTGAAATGGAACCTACAAGGAACAGAGAAAATATGTTGCCCCAAGAACAGCTGGTGCAGTGGGCTTAAGTCAGTAAGTAAGACATGGAAAAATTAGTCATTTATACACAATCTCAGTCCAAACACTTTAAATACAGAACTTAAGTTCACAAGGTTTTCAAGTGCAGGTTTTTTTTCAATTTACTTTGTGTCCTTGCATCCTTCACTCATGTCTTAGCTTGTCCCAGCAAGAAATTAATGGGAAGACCCGAGGGAGGAGGAATATTTGATAAATGGGAAATCTTCAAGCATCAGTCTGAAGTGGCATCAGGTACCAATGACGAGCTACACATCTCTACAATAAAACGCTATAGAGCAGCTTGTGTTTATGTGAATTTAATTGTTGAATCAAATAATAAAAAAATAACAAACTGCTGCTTTAAATGACACCACAACATTTTATAATCAAATTATCGGCAAGTTGTTATGTGTATCTATCTGTCACTATGTTGTATATCAAGGTGACAGCAACATGATCATTTCGGCAAATGACAAACCTACACACCAATCCTGTCCCGACTTGGTTAAAAGACATCTGAGTAGGATCCACCTGTGCATCCTCACATTCAGCTCCTTCAGAAGCCTCCTCTCTCCTTGATACTTGTCTCCTCCAAGTGCATTTAAGGAATTGGAAGATTGTTTATAATGGCAAAGCTGGAACAATTTCAGAGTCATCGAGGAGAGAGGACACAAGGATGTGCAAACTAATATGAGGAGAGGCACCTCAGGAATCTGGGATCAAGTTTGCAAGAAACTAAGTCTGGTTAGACTTTCAAAATAAAGCTGTCAAGTTAGCAATAAAAAAACGAGCGCCAGGCAAGACCTTGTGAATAATGCTCTTAAGAAGATTATGTTTTCACTTTTTGGATGTGGACCAAAATACCACATGGATAAGGTAAAGAAACAGTAACAATCAGATTTTGTGCTCATGAACAAAAACTTCTTTGCTATCTTTAGGAAAAAACTTGAGGTTTGAGTTTCAAAAAGATGAGCACAGTTTCTTAACTAACAAATGTTGCAGAGGAAAAAAAACAAGTTCCCTCCAAGCTATATGATAAACATGGATTATAAGTTTCACACAATAACCAAACTACGTTGTTTTGCTAGGTTGGTCTAGTTAAAATCACAAGATGGCGACGCGCAGCAGTGCAGCGGCTTCTCTGCTAGCTGCGATTAGCGTACTCACTAACAGGGGAAAATGTGTGGTGAAGTAAAGTTTGACTGAACTTCTTCAACTCATTGTTCCCAATGTAGCGATAAAACCTGAGCTTAAGGCAGTGTTGGGCAGATTGCGGCTCCTGAGAACAACAGCTTGGAGGAGCAAGACATACCGGCTCAGGGTAAAGAGGAAGCGGGGGGCACAGAGACAAAAGAGAGGCAAGCAAGCCGGCTTGCTGGCTAGGCTAAAGGCTAGCAACAGACCCTCTCTACCCACGCTCTTTCTGCCTAACGTCCGCTCATTTGACAACAAGATGGATCTAACATGACTCCGACTGAGCAGCTACAAAGAAATGCGGAACTGCTGTGCACTTCTCTTGACGGAAACATGGCTCAACAACGATATGCCAGATTCAGCTTACGAGATTGAGGGGCTACTCCTGTTCCGAGCCGACCGCAGCAACCTGTCGGGGAAATCTCATGGAGGGGGCCTCTGTGTTTACATCAACAAAAGCTGGTGCACAAACTGCTGCATAGTGAGTAACCACTGTTTGGAATCAGCGGAATATCTTTCGCAGAAATGCTGGCCACAGAAATACTGTCAACATCAATGTGGACCCCCATCAGAATGCTTATAGGGAGAACCGGTCTGTGTCTGACGCAGCATCAGCTGTTGTCCACTCTGCTCTGACACACCTGGAGAGCAGGTACCCGAGCAATCAAATAGTGAAGTTTGCAGATGACAGGGCTGTGGTTGGACTGATCTCCAACAACAACAAGTCTGTGTGCAGGCAGGAGGTGAAAGATCTTGAGGACTGGTGCAGATCTAACAATCTCTGCATCAATGTGGGGAAGACTAAGGAGATGGTGGTGGATTTTAGGAAGAGAGGCCGCACCCCTCATCATCCCCTCTACATCAGAGGTGTAGCTGTGGAGATGGTGTCCACCTTCAAATACCTGGGCCTGCACATCTCATGACCTTACATGGGCCTTCAACAAAGCAGGCACCATAAAGAAGGCCTACCAACGGCTGTACTTTCTGAGGAGCCTTTTGTGGGCTGGCCTCAGCCCTGCTGTCCTGACATCATTTTACCAGTGTGTGGTGGAGAGCACACTGAAAAAAATACAAACAGCAGCCTCCCTCTGCTGGAAGACATATATGTCAGCAGGTGCAGAGGCTTGGCTTCGCATATTATGGAGGACCCCATCCATCCAGCACACGGATCTGTTCACCCCCTCCCATCAGGCAGAGGGATGCGCAGCCTCAAAGCCAGAACAACGAGGCTATAGTGTAGCTTCTTCCCAGAAGCTGTGAGACTTGTGAACTCTCTGGCCTAAGTCTTTTCTCTGCACTTTAATGCTGTGACTGCATGCACATACTTATATATATATATATATATATATATATATATAGCTTATTATCTATTCTGTACACTGCTAGACCTGATTAATGTTTTTAATATGATTGAATGACAATAAAGTTAACCTTGAACCTTGCTTGCAAAGCCTAATCACCTGATTTCAACCCCTAATCCCACAGTAAGTTAGGGGCCAGCAGACAAAATAGTGCTGGAGGGATACAAACAGCCTCATATTCTGAGGCTTATAGGCCACCGGCCAAGGCTGCTACAGGAAGAGCACATCTCTTCATATTAAAGAGCAGCAAGGGGAAATCTCTTTTCTTGCTTTTCTAAAGACCATGAATATGATAAGCTCAAGAAATGGTTGAAACAGTGTTTATTTGCTCTGATGTAAACTGAAAATGTGAGCATGCTGCTGAGCAGCATTTCTGTTGCCTAAGTCTCGCCATTTAAGCCCTGCACATGTGCAACTTTTTCGACAGAACATATGTGAAGAAAGTGAGGAAAGTTAAATTGGTTACTTCTTCCATCATCAGATTTGGTTAGACACAGGTTTGAATGTTGTCTGGATGCAGTATGTTTACATTCATGAGATCCAAAAAGAAATCTGATGTATGAAAAAGTAGATTGCTAACATTACTTGCTATCTGGGAAGACACCTGCGCCATATTCTGGTAGGATCAAAATTAAATAGTACTGGACATTCATTATGTCGCATGTAAGTAAGCGTATTCACTAACTGTGATTGGCTCTATAATTATTATGATATGTTATAAACTGTAGTGTGACTCAACTCAACTATTTTTAATATTTCATGTTTCTAGGATTTTGTTGAATGTTTAAGTGAAGTGTGAATACATTTACAACTTGTTTACTTTTCTTTCTACACATCTTTCTACAAATAAATTGTCTTTATTTCTATTCTAAAATGTGGACATCTATACTGGGTCCCAATTGTACATTTAGCTGCCAATATAACAGATATTGTCTCTTTTTCTCATTCTGATATCCTGTGCCCACTTTTCTACAAATCTGCTGCTGTTGTCACTTCAAACTGAAAATGTGCTGTTTACAGACACCAGGAGGAAATGCTTCCTCACACAGGATGGTACAAACAAGACCCCAGAGAGTTCTCAGCCAGGTCGTGAAACCTTTACTGAGCAGTCAAATCATTACTGTCAGAATTTAACCAGAGGTGCGGAGAAAGCTGACATTTATTTTAGCCCAAGAAATACTTGAAAAATAAATATTGTACAGCTAAACCTGACTGTAAAACTAAATTTACTGGTTTCTGGCCACTGTGACATCTTGCTACATAAATCTGTGCAGTGGATGTGTCAGCAAACATTTTTTTTTATCAACACATCCAGTCGGCAGAGAAACAGCCTGATGTCCGCCTGATGATGCAGCTTCAATACTCTTCCTTATTCTAAAGAAATGTTTCATTTAGGTATTGTAAGAATTCTTCCTCCTCAAGGAAATATGTCCACTTATAGCGTATTTTGGGCTGGCAGCGACCACAACCTCAATTTCAGAGGGCTTCTCACCAGAGCTAAAAGTTGTCACTCGACACTTCCTCTCCCAAATCCTAAAATCAGTTTTAAATTGTTCTGGATGCTTACATTTTTCTTCTATTAAAGGAGGTTTAACAAATAAAAAGTAAAAACAACGTAAATAATCATATCCTGGCATTAGCAGCAACTCAGACCTGGAAATTGTAGTGTCTTCTTGTCTGATCAGTTTCTCCTTTACCATTGTTGTTGATATAAGGAGAAGTCCTGCCCCTTTTACATTTTGATTGATCGTTGAGGGACAGGTGGCATTAACAGTCAGAATCAGAAATACTTGATTAAATCCTAGAGGGAAAAAATTGGAAAGTCTTCCCAGTGTACCAAAAGTTAAAACATTTTTCAGCCTTAAGCAATATGACCGCAGCGCATAAAAACCCAAACAGCTGATGCAGAGGACATTTTTGCTTAGCTGACGCTAACGGGCAAATTCCACAGGATCCATGTCGGTCCGTCTCTGGTCTGTCACAGCACTGGACCTAATAGGTTTCTATTGTAGTCAATGTGTTAACTCCCATTGGATCTGCTCCGTTGTATTACGGCTGCATCTCTGATCCAGCACACCGGAGCCCTTCGGATCACATAGGCAAGACTTCTACTTTTGCTGGATGCCAAAGCACGGCGCATAAATCTCAACAGAGAAGATCGAGCGGGACAGGAAGTTGGGTAGCAATACAAAATTAAAACATCTGTATCAGAATAAAACATTTTGTGTTATCGCCAGGTCAATTTCAGAGCCCAATAACAACAACAAGGATGAGGAGGGGAGTCGGATAATCATTGATGCAATAATTACCATAAGAAAACCATAGTCCCATGACTTCAGCTGTCCGGCGGTCCTGCCCCGTGCTGTGTTCTGAAAAAGCAACCGGTGGGTGTTGATGGATCAGAGAGCACGGAGCCCGACCGCAGCGGATTGGAGACAGACCAGACACAATTGGGTGGAAGTCCGATGTAATGCTTAGCCTGTAAATGCTGAATAGTATTGACTTTGTAAAGAAGGCACTGCTAGCCTAAAAACCACTGTCAGTGGACAGATGCCTTAACGCTCCACTGTATTGACTATATAGTTGCCAGTGTTGTCCGTCCGTCAAAGTTGATCCATCATTTGTTTTCTGTTAAAACAGCACACTGCTGCAGCTGGAAACAAGGCCAGTGACTGACACCAACACACAACTGGCAGCTGTAAGCCTAATTACTCAAACACTAAAACCAAAACAATGGAGCTGAGGGACCCAAAAACATTTAGATTAAAACATTTTACTTTGGTCCATTGCTTATGTTAAAAAATCAATTTTTGTCCAACTTTGCAACAGAGGTGGAAAATGGCAGTACTGCTGATTGTTTAAAGATGGGTATTTATGACTTTGCAGGTTGTAGCGTGGCCAGAAAACCAAATGACAGGACAGAGGGAGCTGAATAGACGGTAATTAGAGCTGAGTGATGAAATGTACCAACACAGCTGCACATAGAGTGAAAGAAAAGGTAAAATAAATAAGAAAGTCAAAGAGAAGGAAAGAAAGAAAACAAACAGAGAGAGAGAGAGAGAGAGAGAGAGAGAGAGAGAGAGAGAGAGAGAGAGAGAGAGAGAGAGAGAGAGAGAGAGAGTCCCTGTAAGGGGGATAACACAACTTGACACGTTCAAAAATTCCACAAGCAGTCTCACATAATTCGGGAGTTACAGATTTAGACAGAATTGCTAAATGTGTATTTACCCTGGGAGCGATGTCATGCAAGGACAATGAAAACTAGTGTTAATTACAGCTCAGTGAATTGATGTTGCAGAAAAAAATCAATGCCTGAAGCACCCCAAAGAAATCCTGCTGAAATGAAGCTTTTAAGTCAGTAAGCTGATTTATATACTTAAAGAGCAAATAACACTTCATGGGAGTTTAGATCATGAAAAATATCCCCACACAAACATCAGCTTAACTAAAGGTCAGAGAGAAAACGTGTCGGAGGGAATCAGTAACAGCATCAGTAAAAAGTGAAGCGTGCTCTGACATATTGAGCAGCTCAGTGTGATGCTAACACGGCGCGTGTGATGGCAGCTCCAGTTAAATGGCTTTAAGTGTGAGGGGGGAGTCAAATGTTCTCATGGGACATATTATCATCATCACTGGGTTTATAATGTTGGCTGAGAGTGTCAGCCACTCGCCTCCAGAGTCTTTAACCATTTCTCAGCACCCACAGCTGTGAGCTGAGCCGCTTTTCTCCAAATCCAGGAGACCTCATGCATCTTTAAAGTATTTACTCACAAAATCACACAAGCGGACCGGTGCCTTGTTAGTAAAAAGAAGCTGACTGACTTCTACTACGCAAGAAATCTGTGTTCAAAGGCTGCTCTGACACCAGCAGAGTTACAACTGGGAATCCTTGTGTTCTGCTTTCATCACCTGCATTTTTATCCCCTGCCTGTTCTGCTATTTTTTAACCTGGACAAGCCTCTAGAAGGTCCTTCATATGCCAGCATTGCATTAGAACACATAAGTGTCCATTAACAACTCAGCCAAATGTAGAGAGTTCCTATGTTCTAAAGCTTGGGTCCAATTTTTACACCTTTGAGGGCCTAATGATGAGAAGGTAAACATTTTTTATAACAAAACAAAACAGTTTTCCCTATAAAAGCTTTAAATCATCATTCCATTTATGAAATATCAATACACACATGGACCCCTTTCAGTCTTCGGGTTTCTTCTGCTGAGGTGTTCATATAATATGTGTTTCACAAGATGGCTCGCGGTATAAGCAGCAGGCGAGGCAGCGAGCTGTCCAGCATGTCATTCTTTACATGAAACAAATGAATATGTGTCGCCCTGCAGGTTGTTGGTAAGCAGGGGTTTTCTACACATGAAAGTAACTGGCCAGTCTCCCTGGTGTATTTAAGATCTGACAGCACTCTCTCTGTCTCTCATCCTCAGCTCACTACTCCTCATGGCCATATCTCTGATTAGCTGTTTGTTTAGTTTGCAGTTTACTTTCACACAACACAACCGGCTACACACATCTCCCTCTCACCCAACAACCGACACACTGATCCACTGACAAACACACCACATGCTATTTGTACAGTTTTAGGTATTGGTACACATGTACCATTAGTTGAACCATGTTTTTCCCTTTCTTTATGTCTTGTCTCATGAGCCGGGTCATGACAAGAACCCAAGCATTTGAAAAAATAAGGCTCAGACTTTTACTACGCTACTAGCAGGATTTCTTTTGAAATCGAGTATCCACAATCAAAGCACATTTTGAGTTAAATAGTCGGCTCTGTTCCCATCAGCCAGACTAACACCCCCTTACTCATTGAGCTGCCAAGAGTGGAGCTAAAAATGAGACTAAAGCTGCAGAGGCTGTAAGGTCTTCATGTCTGAACAGTTGGACTGGACAGTCATGCACCTCCTCCTGAGTTCTGAATTTACTGCTGAGGAAGATATTAGTATTTGAAGGCCCAGTCTCAGCTTTTTCAGTTCGCTCAAATATTTCAAAGCTGACCTAAAAGCAGGGTAAGTCCTGGAGAATGTTTGATACGCCACACTGACTCATGTCAGCAACATATACAGTACAGAACATGGATGCAGTCTGTGTGACGTCACCCATTTGTTACTGAGTTGTGTTTTGAAGCCTATCGATGGCTCAACCTGTCCCACCTGTCATTCAAGTCAGGTATGTCCCTAATTGTGCAAAACTCAAAACATTAATATCTTCAAACTAATGAGTTATAAAAAAATATATATATTTCAACCCCTGTGTCTGGTAAAAGAAATAAGTTGTTTAGACCAAAATCTTTTTTATATGAGGCTGTAAACATGATTATTTTTGCTGTCAAGTTGGGGCTTTCAAGAGTGGGTGTGTAAGTGGCTTCTGGAGCTTTTGGAGTCAGCCTTAAGTGGACACTGGAGGAACTGCAGTTTACAGCTTTCCACATTGCCTTCATTACTCAACGTTGCCAGATGTTGCTGATAGGTAAGCAACAAATAAACTGTGTGAAAATGAAATACAATCAGAACTGAAACTTTTTTTGTCTTGATGAGGAATCTATTTTTCCAAAGCATAACAAGTCGTTGTCAGATGAAGCAGCAGCTTAAAGAGGTGAGGTTATACGAACATCACCTATATGCAGAGACAATTAAAGTAGTGCAGAAAGACAAAAAAAAAAAAAAACTTACTCACTGCCACAAGAAGGTTAATAATTACAACATTTTGATCAGTGGTCTCATCAGGTGATAGACACATTCACCTAGAGGTGACCGTTTGGTTGAAATATTGTTGAAAGGTAGGGTTTATTCAACTTTTTGTTGCACTGAGTGTGCAGACTCGCTTCCTTCGAGTTGCAGCACGACCACATAGAGCCATAATTGAGGAAAAAAAAAAAAGCACTGTATCAGAAGGAAAATATAGAGTACGCCTAAACAAACATTTCAAGCAGACGTCCTGGTGGACCAGCCAGCTCCTCCACCAGACAAAAGAATAGCAGAAGAAGCTGACTGGCCGAAAGTGAATGAGTAACAACCCTCCCTGTACAGCTACTACAGAGCTCTCTGTGCAAAGTGCTCAGGACAACAGAGGAGGGGCTGCCATTTTATGGGGCAGCACATACAGCAGAATGTAGTAGAAGGGCAAAGCTGGAATACAGCATGCACGCTCAGCAGAACCTTTCCCTGGACAATACAGGTTCAAAAAGACCTTATAGCAGGCAGAGCTCAAGGGGAGAAAGGAGAGAAAAAAGGAAGAGAGATGAAGAGAGACCGTCCCTTCCAGCAGATAGATAGGCCCGAAGAAGAATTGTGAGGCAGACTAAAGGGTGACCTGAACAAATGGTTCATGTGGCTCAGAGAAGCAGTGTTTCTGCTCTCAGGGTGATATGGGGCTAACTGCTGCTGCAGGGGGAGGAATGCACAACACTGAATGCTGACGCAGGTACTTTTCACTCCTGATGGTTTATCCATTAATCATTTTCTTTAAAGAAAGTTCAGTTTAGGACATTTCAAAACAATAATCAAGAAATATTTTCAATGTCAATCAATGTTCATCTAAATAAAAGAGTACCTAAAGCAGCAACACAATTCATTGGTAAGGCTTTAGGATCAATTTCAGTATGTCCCTAATGTGAACCAAAGTTAGCTTAATGTTAATGTGTCTATCATATCTTGTAAGGTTGTTTAGGAAATAAAACTTACACAAAAAATACTCACAGCTTAAAAAAAATCACCTCAATGTCACTAAAAACTCTTAAACAGATACAGTAACTGATGACAGCAGGGGCTCCGAGCTGAGCTGACACTAGAGCTGTTGGCTCAGTTTTTAGGTTGGGTTAGTTTTTGTGAGTGTGGTCTGTGTTCAAGAGGCTTCAAAAAGGATTCAACTTATTTGCAGGGGTTTACTTTTCTTCAAATAAAGTGGACCAAGTAAAAAAAAAAAGTGAAACTATTTAAAAAAAAAATAAAAAAAGAAGAAGCTTCACACTGACAACTGTACTCTTCACTACTCTTTGGCAGGGCTTCAGGGGCTACAAGCTGAGCTGGCAATAAAATTGGCCCGGGTTTTTTTAATACATTTCTTGGCATCAGACTGAGTTTTTTAATCTAATTAAATAATATAGTCTTTAAAAACAGTATCCTAAGAGACTCACAGAGTAACAGTGCATGCCGACTGAATGTTCTGTTGCAGGGCTGAAGATTCCCACCCCTTCGTGAGCTGTGTCCCAATTCAGGGGCTGTATTTTTCGAAAGGCGCATTTGAAGACTGAGCAGTGCATCAAAGGTCGTACCATTTCACAGGCCCCCTCAAAATGCAGCTGAGAAAAACATCCTTCTTAGCTTTCAGGATGCTTTGGCCAAGTGAAAAAATTATGATAAGGGTAGTTACGGTGTATAGCATGATGCTAAGGTCAAGCTACGTTATAACAGCTATGTTAGCTAGTTAGCCAGCTCGCTACCCATTGCTTAGCAACAGGGGCGATGCTATGGAATGCCAGGGTGAGGACGGGTGACGTAATAGGAAATCCACAGTAGACAAGTCCAAATTGTAGCTATCGCTACACAAAGCATGCTGGGAGGGTGATGCTTAAGCAAGTTTTTACTGTGAAAAAGTAGTTATCTGAAAATGTTTAATGCCCAGGTACGGACTAAAAGCTGCAGACTCACTGACTATAGTTGAGTTCATGAAAAATGTTAGATTTATGTTTATTTAGTGATATGTGTCCAATTTTTCAAATTTCTGCAGCAGTACCATTTCCACCCCATTCAAAGAGTCATGATTATGCTAGCCCTTGTGCACATGTTCTGTAACTTGTTTGCTTCTACCTTCATGTATAAAGTTTCACTTCTGTATATTTCAGTCGTGAGTACTTCACAGCGGAACATGCATCAGTTACAGATACAGATTCCCTCGCTGACTTGGCTGTCCTGATGACTGATGTTCCATTGGAGGAGTTCACAGCATGCTCTAAACTTCTCATCCTGTTGTACTCCTCCTCGCAGAAGCCCAAAACAGCATGTCAGCTAGGGACGAGAGCAGCCAGCATCAAATGCGATTCCTCCACTCCAGTTATTATCATTACTGCTATCATATCACATCACAGCACAGCGGCCACTTCATTACTGTGTCTGTGCTGCAGAACAATGTGACCAGGCCTCTGACAGTGCAATTCATTACAGAGAGGCAACAATATTACCATGCAGGGCAGCTTAGTTTAGCCTACTTTGGATTAGCACTGGCATGTTACATTTAAACATGCCTCCATTGTCCTCAGCAGCTGAACGGGCCTCTGATCCCCTGTTTGCGTTGTAGTTACATCTTTAATCCAGGATCCTCCCTCCCCATGCCAAAATCAGATTACCAGAGTCAATTAAACTTGATCCATAATCTCAGCGCACAGGCACAGTGGGTGCAAGGTTATCAGGCCTGCAAAATAAAATGGGACAAATACACTGTTGGTCTGAGAGGACTTACAGGCTCAGCATTTCGTAATGTTGATCTGCACAACCTGTAGATCTTACACACGAGTCATTTCTGGAAAAAAATGGAGGAAGATTTTGTTATTTAAGCCTATATATATTGGAATATATACATATATAAATTAGTTTGAACATATTTAAGAGTCCAAAAATGTACTATAAACATATTGCTCTTCTTTATAACTTCAGCTGTCAGTGGAAAAAAGAAAAAAAAAAAGAAAAAAGTGTAAACCCAAAACAAAATACTTCCTCTAATTTACCAATAATAGTCCAGAAGAAGTGTGTGATGGTGTGTATCTGCAGAGATTGAGCTCTCTGCCTGTGTTTTCTTATTGTCTTCTTTCAGACACATGGTGTTTTAAGGTTTTTGTGCAGTGGTATTGAGCTCACAGCCAACAGCCCTCAGGCAAGGACTGGTAAACTTGTAGGGACTAAGTGATGTCACTGTCTCTCCCCTCTGTCTGCAACAGATGGAAGTGTATGCATGAATCTTTAAGAGGCCCCAAAGGGACTTCAAGAACATCATTCACCTGTGACCTGTGCATGAGGAGAGTTAGTGGTGTAGTGGCTGTGGTGGACGGTGGAGTAGACACATGCAGCAGGAGAATAACACAACTTTACAGGCAAACAGAATCTAGCACCTTTCTGTGTGAATGTGTGTAGATGGGATCGGTTTATGAGGGTTTAAGAGCATAACAGCTATAAAACAATCAGAAAATATGTTTTTTCTTTTGTCTTTTTCGCTGTGATGTCTTCGCTCCTGGCACTCTCTCTCTCTTAAGTTGATCGACCAGCGCTGCTCTCCCTCATGGATTAAAAACACAAGTACAGGTCTGTTATTTGATAAGCTTTGTTGTTTTTCTGTAGTATTGAATGTAAATTAATTGTTTGTTTTTTGAAGCAGGTGGTACTGAAAAGAAAGATAAAAAATGTTACAATATTATTGACAGCATAGCAGAAAAGATCCCTACAAAGATAGACCCCTCGAGTCAAAGAGTAAGATGCTTTTTTTTCTATTACAGAAACAATAATTTGGTTGCTTTGTGAATTCTTTGTGAAACAGCACGAGACTCCATTGAAAATCTGTAATGACACCTTGCAGAGCACAGGAGTTGTTGGTCTACTCCCTCCTCATCTGGTTGCTCCTTCATGTTTGTGCACTACCCAAATATTGTCTCTGTGGAATCCAAACTTACCCTTTAAAACATAAAAGTCAAAACCACTTAAACAAACTAACCTGTTAATACATTAGTAGACGAGCAACGCCAGTGTTTTGCAAGATAAATGACTGTTTATGTGAATGGGGTCTGGTGGCTCTAAAGAGAGGGATGTATTGGCCAATAGTCCAATGTTACTGTGACCAAAAGAGTGCTGCAGGGTCAGTTTCTATGCTGATGACTCTGATGTACTGCTCGACATCCACTCAAAACCAAGCTCCCTCCCAGCTGCAGCTTGCTTTTAACACTGTTCAACAATTGTTTTTATGATTTCAACTGGGTTTCATTTTGGAATCAAATCTCTTTTCAGTCCAAAAAAGACTGGTTGCTGCCACTTTTATGCCTTTACTGGGCGATGTCTTGTATATGTATGTTCATCACTAACTTTAAAGGCCTCACTCATCACTCTTTGCTTTATCAATATATTGGTTGGTCCTCTTTGTCGTCACGTAGACTAATCACGTAGACTAATCACGTAGTCCATTTTAGGTCTGCTTCCTTCCTACCATCTAATCTACATCAAACAGAACTTGAAATCTCTGTTCCTAGGACCTTTTCTTACTGTCTAGGGTCTAAGGAACTACGATAGGAAAAAAGGTGTTTAAATTTGCTGCTCCCTTAACTTGGAACCAATTACAAAAAGACCTGAAGCTAAATTAACTGGTGTCATTGGATGCTTTTGAATGACTTAGAGGCAGACACATCTTGCTGTAGATGTTCTGCTCGATACTGCCTGTTTACGATTGGGATCCATTTGATTCCATTGTTATTCTATGTTCTCTCTGTATTAAAAAACAATTCTTGTGCTAAGTCTTTTTGTGTCGCTGTTCTAGGCCAGGTTAAATAAAAAAAATAATGTTTGGTCCTCAAAATAAACAAAAGAGGGTTCCAATTTGAGATGATCGAAGCTCCCCTTAAATTCGTTTGACTTTCAATTGGTGCTGTTAGAGCTGCAGAGTCTGTAAGCCAATTTTCCCTGTGTATCCTTGCAAATGTGCTCCTTCCCCTGTTGTAATCAAATTGGTGCACGCAAGAATGCACAAACATTGTGCATTAGGGAGAGAAGAGAAAGGGAGAGAAAAACAAAATTAAAATCCTCTGGTGAACAGCCTGCAGGGCTCCAGCTCTCATCCAGCTTTGTATTTTATCATCCTTGAGCGGCTGTGTGAACGCTGGAACAGAAACGGAGCAAGTGTGCAAATCAAACTCACTCCGGCCTGCCCGAACATTGTTTGATAACAAGAGGAGGGAGGTGATACAATAACCTCTGGACTTGACAACAGTCACAAAACAGTCATGCACCATTAATGCAGTGCTTCAGAGGTATCTTGTGGCTGTCACTCAGCTTGTAGCTTTGAGATGTGGCCATGCTTGTAATCAACACCTCGCTGATAATGTTCAACAGCAGAGGCAAACGAGGCCCACAGGGGAATGAGTGATCAATTCACATGGAATCAATGCATCCATCAAGTCAATAGAAATCACGAGCTGATGAGGAACCTGGATCTGCATAAAATACAAGGGCCTTCTCGATCAACCCTGTCATTTGAGACTGTATCCATCTCCTCAAACATCAAGGGGGCATTGTTTAATTAGCATTCATTTCTCCAGAGTCTCAGATTAGAAGTGTTGTATTTAGCTTTAGGCTTTTCAAATCTTATACAGAAGCTAATGTAATTGCTGTTCAGTGCAGACATGTAAAGCGTGACTACAAATAAAAGAGGCTTGTGCATGGCTCAACCTTGCAAACAGCTCATAATTCAATGTAGTCAACCCCCCTCCCCCCACACACACTCTCCTCCTCTCTGTAAGTAGAACAAAGAGACGTGAATACTCAAGTCTGCGACTAACAGAATGGATCAATAGCAACAAATGTGAGAGCAGTAAGGAGATTGCTTTTAATATAAGAAGACACTGAAATGAATCTCATCCCTTGTGTTTGTTGGCTTTTATTTCCAGGGAGGATTAGTCGAGCACGATGCCTTCTCTAACACCAAACATACCGGCGCTCAGTTTCATGTGCTGGGCTACAGCCATCTTTTATTCTGGGACAAATAATACACTCAAGTTTTTTCACATCCTACACTGTGTACACACTCATGTCAGATTCTCAGTTATACCCAGTTAAAATAACTGATGTCAAAGGACTGCAATGAATCATCCATCTGAGGTTGTGCAGTTTTTGATGAAGCAAATGATTCAAGTTTAACAAAGTTTTGGAGGACTTCTGATGCTGCAGAGCTGTGTCACAGAATCATATCTTTGTTTTGCTTTCTCTAAATGATGTTTTGTTTGCAGCGCCAATCTAAATCCGGGATGACTAACATCAGTCATTATCATATGTTGTTTTTTTTTGGCACAATCACTTGGATTTCAGGGTTATAATTTAGTTGAAAACAGGGTGAAATCAGTTCTGAGTATCCAAGACCTCATTTCAACTGTGCAGTTTTCCACCGACTAAAATGTGATTTCTAAATCGACGTGTCAGAAACAAGGTTTTGTTTTAAAATTTTGAAAATGCTTTTTTTCCAGCAGTTGAAATGATTGTTAATGCAAAGATATAATCTCAACATAATATTTTTTGTCATAAAAAAGCATTACGGCATATCATGGGCTGTGTCAATAACACAAAGGTCCAGAGGGATTTAAAGGAAGTAGTTACAAACATTTCCTAAGAAAGATGATAAAAAGTAGACTGCTAATGCGCAGGTTGTAGCCCTGACGATGGCTGGATGCTAACGTAGCTTACTGATAACTAACGGGACCGATTTTTTTTAGAGCCCTTGATGGCTTATTGAGGGGAGTGTGAGCCATATGGCGTATTATGGGCAGTGTGGTGATAACAAGAAGGTCCAGAGAGATCTAAAGGAAGTAGTTACAAATAATTCCAAAGGAAGAGGATAAAAAGAAGACTACTAATGCGCAGGCTGTAGCCCTGACGATGGCTCGATGCTAATGTAGTTAACTGATAACTAACAGGACTGATTTTTTGAGAGCATTTGATGAGTGATTGAGGGAAGCATGAGCCAAAGATTGGGGAATCAATATCTACTCTGTTCTTGTTTTTTTTGTTGGTGACGGTGATGCGCTGTATTCTATTCATTTTTGCCACAGTAGGCTACAAGACATGACTTCAAAATATTTTCAACAGTTATTCATAGATGTGATCAGGGTCTATGAATATCTGTGGAAAAAATGTCCCCTTTTCAAGTAGTTTTCAAGAGAAATGTCTTCTGGGCTCTAACCTGCTGTGACCAGAAGTTCCGGTTATCTGGGATTGTCCTGGTTTATCTGGGATTTTTAAATGTTCCATGCTGGGTGTCCCAGTTTTCCATCAGACAGAGTCTTTGACTCACTACAGCTCTTACAGCAGCAGTCAGTCAGTCGGTTGAAGAAAAGGCTGACTCTGCTAATTGTTACGTGTCTCATTTCTCAAACAGTCCAGGAGTTAAGTACCTGGTGTCATGTGTGAAGTGTAAACTCTTTCAATGGTGCCCTCAGTTGTTAAGGACAGGGGGTGGGTTGACATTAAGGTTAATTATAGGTGTAACTGGTTTCACTAAGCATTATGCAGAAGTAGACAGGGATGAAGTATCTGCACTCTTGACATCCATGGACATGAGTCTACTTTTACGTGTGCTAACTGCTGCAATAATCGTCTATCATGCATCCTGGCAAATATGCACGCACATACAGTAAATTAGCACACACATGAACACATGAACCTGTTTTAACAATGTAATAAATTTAAATCTCATGGTTAGCGGGTTTGAAAATAGTTAGCCTGTGTTTACCATTGCCAAATGCTTAAAATACTAATGCAAACATGCTAGAAAGGTATATAGGATGACATATATACATCTAACCATACATTTTAATCATAGTTGTCCGATGAAACAGTCAGTAGTTTTGCAGGTATTTGTTAATCGACAAATGTTTTGAAATTTTGACGTGATGTTGGCAATAAATGGAAACAAAACCGACTGCAAGTTATCCAAAAGGAGAATGAAGGTGCCAAATTGAATGTCATATCATTCACCAATAACTGATAGATTTGACTTGAAGGAAATAGATAAAGCTTAAACTCTTACTCCACACAAAAGAATGTTGTTTAGATTTCGTTTGCCGTTCTGGATTTTGTCAAGACTTTGGCAGCTTAAGTGCAATATGACGATGCAAAAGACAGTAGTCAGAGCTTTCACTGCTTAAGGACAAAAGTTCTGTATTTATACGATTTTATTTCAGATCAGGTTAAAGGGGGATGTATTAAAAATGTGTTTTGTAGACCTTCAAATTCAATGTATCAAGATATTTGTCCTGCCTAAACTGCACCGGGCTTCTTACCCCAACATAAGATGCATGTCTGGATGATTCTCCCTAGACATTAAATTCAAGCATAAAACATGCTTTCAGAAATCATGATATAATCTCCCATCTTATCGATCCAAGAACAGGAATCAATAGAAATACATTTTAGAGAAGATTTCTTTTAATTATATGATAAAAAGTCCAGAATGATACAAACCTCCTTAATGGGGCAAGTCATTTTGTTTTAAAGTGAATTTATGAGAAAGCCTGAAACTCATGAAGCAAACTTTGTGTATCATATATTGTCTATCTACATGTGCTCAGGTCGAGGAGAGAACGCGGGCGAGATGGTTAGTAGGTGTTGTCTGAGTGGGGTGACTCATCTCTTCCAATCTCTACACACCATAGCCTGCTGAATGGATGAGGCTCTCTGTGAGCTACACACACACACACACACACACACACACACACACACACACACACACACACACACACACACACACACACACACACATACACACACACACACACACACCCATGGTCACAAGCAGGGACACGGGGGCACACACAAGGACAAACCTCCCCACACACGCACATGCTGGCGACACCTCGGCCCTCGTGCGCACGCTACTCATGCTCTGTTCTCAGCTCCCAGCAGAGTGGGAGAGCACAAGACACCAGTCCACACCTCGTTCTCTTGCAGGTCAACGCCTTGTACCAAAAACGTGTCTGATCTGCCTCCCACAATGAGTGAGAACAGGGCAGTGCTTGACAGATTCAGCTCTGTTAACACGTGAAGATGTGTCGCAAAGCAGCACAAAGCATACTCTAACAGAAAATGTCGCTCTCAGTGGGTAAATCAGCCTATTTGTATGTGTGGTGCTTTCACACAGCTCCTTCACACACATACACACACACAGCGGTTGATGTCCACCATTTTCAGATTCAGGTGCTCGCTCTTTCTGTCTCCTGCACCTCTAACAGCCCTCCCAGTGCTTGCTGAATACATAAAAGAAACAACTGTGTAATGTTGGGCATTTGATGGCTGCATTTGTATTGCCATAGAAACCACATTATTTCCTCAGCTTTCTGGAATAAAACACATTTGAGGGCCCAGTAAGGTAAGGTGTTGCCACCATCTCTGGAAATAAAACTACTGAAGGGGCGTGTGAGGACCTGAGTCTTCTCACTGTGAGAGGGCCGACAGATACATCTAAATTACTTGCACTGATACAAGACTTAATGGATATCATGCTTGTCAAAGTTGTGTTCTGCACGGTGGTAATAAGGTTCCTAGTTCGAATTATTTCTGTGTGCAGTTTGTATATCCTCCCCAAGCATGTATGGGTTCCCCCTGAATACTCCATTAATTGGTCACTTTAAGCTGCCTGTAACAGTAAGTGTTTTTGGTAGTCCATTGTGTTAACCATGTGTTAGAGCCATAGAGTAATTCCAGTCTATGTGCCTTATTTAACTCATTTATAGAAATAAGAGACTTCTGGTTAGAATTACTTTGAATATATATTTTTATATTCTCTATTTAATGTATTTCTATGTTTTTCCAGCTGGTCAGGGTATTTGTGCTTTTAATTGTCTTGCTGTTGTGCTGCTGTTGGGCGCAGCTGATTTGAGCAATTAGCAACTGAGCATGTGTGCTGCAATGATTGCTTTGATATGAGCAGGACGAGGAGCAAATGATTTTCTGTCCTTAGCTTTGCTTTGCTTTTCATAGCTTTGCACCTTTTTTGGGAAGTAAAAAATCTTTCTCTAGTAAACAAATTAATAGAGACTGGAGAAGTGCCTTTTATTTGTTCGATGTCTATATTTTTAATACATTCTCAGTTTGTTTCATGTTATACGGCATCCCTATCATTTTTGGAATGCATGTACATAAAACTGTTATGGACAGCATGAGTCAGAAACATCACTTCCTGCAGAAGTGGCAAAGAAGATTTTGGCTTAAAATTGCAACTACACCAAGTATGATGGCCAACAAGGAGAGACGATCTTGCTGTAAATGCAGAAACAATGCAATTTAAAAACACATGCAAAAGATCAAAACAAATGCAACAGCTGAAACGCACAGCATAAAAACATTGTGCTGCAAAAAGCAGAAACAACTGCATGAACAGCAAACATACTGCAAATAAAGCACACATGCTGCAAGTATACAGCAGCTGCTTTGTAGCAAGAGTTGTGTAAAGCTGTTTTCATATTTAAACTATAGGAAACTGATTTACAAAATCATCTATTTTACTGATGAATTATGTTGTAGATCTGATATTTCCTGGGCGACAAATGTAGATTTTTGTCCTAGCGTTTTGGCCACATCACAGTTCTATAAACAACTGAACTCTGAATCTCATTGAGGTGTAAATACTATTTTTTTTTGTTACATCAAAAATCACGAACACCTGCCATAAACAACTCAGTCGCTCGTTGGCTCCCTGGAGTCACTGCTGCTGCAAGCTGCAATGCCGTTTCATCACCAGTGCTGGACTCTTGCTGCTATGTTCTCTAACTGGTGGCATGAAGCCCCCTGAGAAACAGCTGCTGAAAGAGAATGGAGGAACGAGGGGAGCTATAGAGTGAAAGCAGTCAACCGTGTAAAAACAAATGCATACAAAATGTGGTGTGTAATATGGTATGTAATAGAGGGAAGCTTGTTGCAGGGTGTACATTGAAAAGCAGTGATAGGGGGATAAGGAGATGAAGAGTGATTACAAAGACATGAACCAGCCAGAGAGAGAGGAACAGGTTTCTGCTTCCCTTCGTCCCCAACCACAATGCAATTTTACCCCATTTTTGATTACATATAGCGCACTGAGATCTCAGCCCTGCTCCATTTTACCATCTGACAGTTGTGCTATCCATGCCATTTAAACCTAAGTGGACGCTCCTTCTCCTCCACAGGCAATTTACATGTTTGCATCTCATTAGGGTCATTTGTAAGGCAAAGGCAAGACGTCAGGCAGAGAAAGAGGAGGGAATTTTCAGTGCCCAGATTAGTTTTCACCTCTGATTCCAGAGCACATCGCTCACCCGTGTGGAATGGGATATCTGGGGGGAGATTTTCAAGCAAGCTTTGAATATGAAACACAGCGGCACAATCGTCCACCTATGGATGTGCAGTTCAGCCTAACATGAGTATTTTTAGACAGATCTTTACCCACTCTGACGTACTCTTGGACTCTCATGGTAACAGCTCATACAGTGATGGATACACTGAAAACATGCCAAACAGCCCTAAAGATAGACCAAGGAGAAATGTTTTTTTCCTTTTGAAAGAAATTCTTTGAGGTTCATCAAGCTTGTGCGTTCTGCTGCACAAGGAGAAAAAGAAGATTTCTTCAGCTCCACTCTGTGCAAGTGTGATGTTTTATCTCTCAAACCCCAGTTTATTCCAGTTTTCTGTTACTGCTGGCTAATTGCTGGATAGCCAGATATTTGAACATTTCCAAGCAGTCGCTTCATTTGCTGCCTCAGTTTTTGGAGTCACGTCACAGCCGTTAAAAAACTGCAGCTTTAACTCAGATGAAGGAGTTTTATCATTATAAGACCGGATCTCAATTTATCAGAGCTGAGCTAAAGTTATTAGCAGCTAGTCTCAAAGCCTCAAGCCGTGCCAAAGAGTGTCAGAAGGACACTAATTTTTATTGATTAACTGCCTTCATCATTGTTTCAGGAACCAAACCATGCACCTCCCTTATTATTTGAATCACCTGCTCTTTATGCATTATGTCAACTGTGCCTACCTTATCTTATCCCTCCTCTCTCATTATCCCCTCCAAAAAAGAGACATATGTGTATGCAGGACCAGGACACTCTCATCAGTGTTCCTCCATCCCAAGTCTCAGCCCCTGGTTCTTGAAGGTAGCAACCTCAACCAACCTGTTAATCTTTTCACAATCAAGACTTTTTTTTTATAAACAAGGTGCCTAACTGTCATCTAACCCTCCCCAACCCCTTTCACTGCTCCCAATTAACTGACATTTATATCACAATAATGTTGTCCCATAGACTGTGTATGGATGGCACAACTTCTCTCCTGTAGTGAAGCCAAAACTAGCTGCAGTATAGGTCATTAAGCCCGCCTCCTCCTTAATAACAGATGGAACATGGGTCATGTATTATTACTTAAGAAGGAATAAAGAAAGAAAACTTGAACAAATACATCACCAGCACAATATGTCAGTGCTTGTCACAGTAGTATTTTGGCTTCACTTTTAAAACAAATTGAAGGAGATAGAGGCACGTCATCCTTATATACAGTCAATTTTTGGTGTTAGTGAAACATGGGACTTCAATTATTAATCCTTTTATTTTAGGAGGTTGTGTTGAGACTCTGTGAAGCTAAAGGCAATACTGATTCTCTTACATTGCTCTGCATAAAGCTAGAAAAGTTGCAGCGATTGCAGTGACAAAATCTGAATTGAGCTGTTGTCTTCTCTACTGATTATTTGATTGATCATCAGAGAAGCAGCCCTATTATGATCTGCTTGCCGCATATTGTGCTTTTTCTGTATAACTGTTATAATTTTCTGTTCCTTTTCCTAAATCTATTTCCCTCCCAGAACAGCTGTTGCACACCCAGCTGTCCACAGAAAGGAGTCTCTCTTTGAATAGACTCTCCTGAGGTTTCTTTATGTGCTGAGGTTGTTTGAGGAGTTACTCCTAGTTGCCGTACTGGGCCTTCTGATGCATTGCTTGTGGTGCTGGGCTGTAAAAACAACTTTACCATGATTTGAGCCATATCTCACACATTGCTGCAGTTTATATTATTTTATAAACCTCTCTCATGTATTGTCATTTGCAAATAAACAGTCCAGAAAGACACCCACAGGCCTCGTGAGCAAAGAATCAAGTAGCCAGAAACGACTAGGGCTGCCTTTATTCTGTGTTTTTCTTGTTAACTACAAAAGGTGAATAATTCAATGATCATACTTTGCAAACTTGTCAATTTAATTTCTAAAAATAGAAGAAACTTGGTTAAAAGGGAGTAATACGCAAACATGAATACAGGGGCATTTATAAGGACCAAATGTAGCTGCAGATTAAAGTGTGTTACTCATAATGTCATGAAACTGGCTTTAAATAAACTGCAGTGTCAACTTAATAAAGGGACTCGTCACAGACAGATTGCTCACTGATACATATGTGCTACTGAGATGATCATAGACCTCTCTAAACACATGGAGAAGCTGTGGAAATCATGAACAGCCTAACATTCAAGAGAGTCTAAGTGTTCAGTCACCCGACATGGACCTTGCATCTGGTCATAAAGGCTGAACAGAGATCCTTCTTCCAGAGGAAACTGAAACAGCTCCCACTCAGACTGCTGCTCAACTTCTGCAGGACCACCAACTTATGCATCCAGACTAACTGCATCACTGTGTGGCATACCACCTGCACAGATGCTGAACAGGAGGACTTAGACTGACTGAAGGCAGCCCAATGCATCGTGGGTAAGGAGCTCTCTAAGCTGGACATCATCATCTATACATGTCTCAGGAAGAAGGCCACCAACATCTGCATGCACATCAATCACTGTGGGGGCTCAATGTTTCAACCACTGCAGCCTGGCAAATGGTTCAGGACTAACATAGATTCAGCACAAATAGATTTATAAACAGCTTTTTTATTCCCAGAGCTGCAGACTCCCACCTCAGAATGCACTGTAGAACTGTGAAACCCATGTGCACACATAGAAGATTGTAAACACCCCCTACTGAGACTGTAAACACAGCACACAAGTGTTCAAGCTAAATTGCACATGCACACCAGTCACAGCAATTACATTGGTGCTGTCCTGCTGCTGCTCCCAAGCACCATAGTTCTGTAGATAAACCTGCAGTCACTTTAAGGTTTTCATAAATTGTTTTTAACCTTTTTGTATTTATCATTGTCATATTCTTCCTCACTAGACAGATAATTGGCACATGGGTTTTCATTCTACTTTGGTATAATGACAATAAAGTCAATTCTGATTCTGTAGAATAAATTTAGCTTTACCGTTATCCATGGATGGTTGGATTCATGGTTTAAAATGTATAGTTAGATTTGTTGTCTTAAACTTTGCTTGTATAGCAAACTATCAAAAAACACACTAATGACGGTAAAATTGGCCCAAATAAGCAGAGAGTATGAGCATGCAGATGAGGATGAGAGGGAGATATACGGCCAGGTATACTGCAGCCAAAGTATACATCCAAAGAAATGCATCAGAGCAAGGCAGAAGCTGCGAGTATTGTATACAATGCATCTTGGTACATGTTGGCACTGCGGGCATGGCTCAACAAGCCTGAGGTCTTGATCTGTAAAGAGTCACTGAGGAATTTTGCTTCAATTGACCTCATTTTACATCAACCCCATTGCTTCAAGTGGGCCAGTACACTCCTGTATGCAGTACCAGGGCTTTGTAAATTATCCCATTGGCGTATTGAGAACTTTTCATCTCACCGGGACTTCTTACCAGCTGCCAGTAAAATCTCCTGCCGTCTGCACATTACAGTTTCTCTTGGCGATTCATAAGAATACCTAAAACACATTATCAATGGCACGCTACATGACGCTCATGTCCTTTTGAGGGGATTACATGACGCTCACTTGTCTGTTTTTGGATTGGCCACACAATACACATGCCAACAATGGGGAGATCAACCTTGATTGTGTATGCAAATAAATCATTGCAAAGATTTACTGCTCAGGCTGTTGGATAAAAATGGCATCTACCTAAAATGAAGCGTTAACTTTAATGTTATTTTCATCACAACCATAGACAAAAATTAATAAGGAGATCACATTCCACGCTACTCCCTGATTTTTAAGTTCATGATTCCCGTAGTGCTTAGTGCATCTTATCAGTGTGCTCAAGTTCATCTTAATGCTGCTCGGTCTGTGGCAGCGACTGTCCCAAAAATCTTCAGGAGGTCCTGTTGTTCATGATTGATTTATTTACAAGAATGCAGCTAATCAAACTTATCCTATGCAGTCCCATCTTGGCCAAGGAGAGATGACTTCCTGCGTGACAACAGTGTAATATTTGTATTAACATCACATAAAAAAAACTGTACGAGCTCAAACTCCAATCTGAAGGGACCTTCATGGACCTTGCCAAAAGACAGAACCGCTGGCATGTCTTGTTATCGCTCCCCCTTCAAATGACGCTAGTCTCATTTTGTGCTGTCCTTATCTTCCTCCTAGGAGAGCAGAGGGCCACATTGCATCAATAGCTGCTCCCTAATTACAAGCCTAGCAACCAGCAGCAGTGGCAGCGGCAGCTCCACACCCTTACTGTAGATTGAATTAATATCTAACTGCAGGGCATGGCTCTGCTTCCCCTGCATGCTGAGGAGAAGAATGCACTCCTGCACAGCCATGAGGTTAAACATCAGAGGTCATGTGACCATGATTGTTTGAGAAGAAGCTCAGGAGGTCTAATGAACCACTTGCAGGAGTAAATTGTTTAAGTCTGTTATAAAAAATGACTGTTACCTTTAACCCTTTGCCTTTTCTGTTTCTGGGATGATAAACTTTTCTAATCAGGGCTTGGCAGCAGCAGCAGGGACATGGAGGGCAGAGGCGGGCAGTCTGGGAACTGTCGTCTTGGCTGACAACAGAGGTGGACATGCAGACAGACGGCCAGCCAGACAGCTAGCTGGCCAGCCTGCCACGGGGCGGATCATTTTTTCACTCCTCTGGTGGAGTAAAAAAGATAAGCTGTTAATGTGTTTGTCTAGACTGCCCAGCATTGTATAAATGAGCCGCTGTCCAGTTCTAGTAAATGTGGAGCATAAAATATGGCAACCCATCTGAAGGCAGAGACAAAACTAAAACAGAGGCAGAAAGCGAGAAGCTGTTTACATGGCATGCCCTCATTTCTACCAGGCTGTCTCTGGGGTTCAGGGAGGGTCGCACTGTCGATGAGGGAACAGCTGGTGAGAGTGGGGGGACGACGACGACGACATTTGAACACGGACACTTTCAGATCAGACTCCACGTTATGAAGCGAACACTTCTTGTTTTTCATGGCTTGTTTGGTGGAGACTGCAAGTCCTGACAGTGTTCTCACACATGAATCATGTATGTCAGATGGCCTCTGTCACATGCAAAAGGACAAGTGGATGTGTTTCATTTGAATCATTTGTGACTAATGATGGAGAATGCAGACTGTGAATGTGAGCCCAAAAAAACTCATCTGTATCCCAGCTCAGTCTTCACATCCAACTGATTGTTTGAGAAAATGTGTGCCAAAATCATTAACTTGGAAATTAAATCAAAATGTGACTACATCATTATCTTTCATAAAGACTGCTTGTCAGCGCGGACAGCTTTACATTTGAAGAAAGCGCTATAAAAAACAGCACTGGCTGCCAATTCATCACTGTCTGTATATAAACAACATCAAAACTGCGAGGCCAACAAACAGCCTATTAACTTTCTTTACACACGCAGACACATTAAGTGCAACAATCCCTTCTGCTGCGAGCAGCAATATTATAATCTTTCATGCACTTAGCTGAGGAGCATACATAATTTGAATAACAATAGGTTAAAGCAATGCAATTTGTATCCAAGCTAAAAAAGGGATTGGCCTACACACTGCATTAAAAATAGAGTGACCGGCACAGACGGAGGAGACCTAGCAGTGAATACTGGCCGACTCCAGTGATGCCATGCAGGGTAAAACTGTTGGTGTTTGAGATAAATGGAGGTCTGTGAGCTTTGAACTCATTAGTTCAGGGAGAAAACAATCTGCATCCCGTGTCAGGTTAATGGCCAGAAGCAATCTGCTCCGGGGGGAAAGAGGGGACTGCTGTCTGAGCCAGACCCCTACCCCTTTCACACGAAGGCAAGTCAGCAAACACTTAAAGGTTCAACCAAAACAGCAGCAAGGGAGGTCTGCAGTGACGCACAAACACAAACACACACACACACACACACACACACACACACACACACACACACACACAAAGCAATCCCTGTGTACTAAAGTAATCATGCCTGACATCAAATTTAAGTTAATGCCTACAAATGGAACATGAGTGCATTTATTAAATATTAACCTAAGCTGAACCGCGACTCATGCAGGGTGAGTTCACACAGCACAGCACTAAGCTGAGCCACAAAGTAACGGGTGAAGTCAGCTGCTGGAGAGTAGACTGCAAGGCTGCACGGCGGCCTACACGCGGATGGAGGAGGATTAGAGCTCGTCTGTCAGCTGTCACGTTAAGAACGAGTGCAAGTGAGGTAAAGGGTGAGAGGTAGCTCTTAGTAGGTGTGCTGCAAATGATTAGCTTTTACTGTATGAATTAGCATGAACTGCATAACCATGACAGAGCTTAACACCAACGCAGACACAATGTTTTAATTATTAATGCCACTACTGTATGCGGTTACTTAAAGTAGCATTTGTTGTTAGAGTACAAACCCAGAAAATCTTGGTTCACATTTTGGAGCATGCACAAAAAAGCCTTCCTTCCACAAACACTTAGCTTAGCACAAAGAGAGGACCCTGCTCTGTTCAAACAACCTTGCTTTTTAAACCTGCAGGGGTCCCGTTTCCGAATATGGGATGACTACATTTTGGGTTGCTACACCTTTTACTACATTCCACTTAACATTAAACCATTTTCCAAGATCCTAAGCACCCTTTTTAGGCCCCCTATAGGTGGACAAATCACAGTATGCATACACATGGCTTTAACAGATGGTACTAGAAAAAGCTATACAGCTACACGGAAACTGCACAATGTGGACTTTGTTGGCTGCATTGGAAATCATCAGGCAGGACTTAAAAGCGTTTTCTCTCTGTCAGCCAACAAAACAAATAACATTTTGCATACCAGTGGGACTTATATTTTGGATTTTACGGTAATTGCAGTTGTGTTCTTGCTTGTCTTTCCCCAGGCATTAAAATGAAGGATTTTGTAATTTGCAACACACTGGTGACTTTGCTACCATGACATATTATTGCCACATTGTTCCAATACTATCTCCTGTTCTAAGGGTATGTATTTTTTTTTTTTTATCAGTCATCAGGTGTAACTTATTCCAGATGGCCATGAGAAAGTTCAAATTAAAAACAGTCTTTGAAGGTCCGTTCAAGAACCAAAGCCCTGAAACACCCTGATCTGATCTCAGGGGAGAGTAACATGTAGTGGCGGTTCTGGGGAGGGGCCAACAGGGGCCAGTGCCCCTGTAAAACTGAACCTGGACCCCCCTGTGGCCCCACCTCCAAACAAATATTGTACAATAAAAAAAGCTTTGGTATCGCGCCGATGTTACAGGCGGAACACATGTGTGTGGCACTTGGTTTCAGTCCTTTAGAGCGCTAAGGGACTCATGTTGAGCGTAAACAGCCAAACAGCTGCTGTCAGTCTGGATTTTGATCAAGTACACAGTAGTATATATGTCTACTATATAGGGATGCACAGATGTTTTGCCAGTTTGTTCTCAGCCAGTCCTCGCTCTTCTCAGTCTCTTTTGTCAGGATTAAATGTGTCCCTCTGACAACACCCTTGGCCCCAGCCTGGCCCCCCCAGTAAAATTGGTCTAGAACCACCACTGGTAACATGCTCCTGGAACATTTCTCAGCAGAGAGCAGTGATTTGCAGGCGGCCTGGTGTATGTGTTGCATGACAAGCGTTCTTTAGAGGTTAAGAGAAGTGTTGTTTGGGGCGCCTCCTTGTTAAATACACTATCAGCTTTAAAAACAACCACAAGGCATCACCCCCTCTGCTGATATCACAGCCTGTCATCACCCCGTCCCTCTTTCCCTCCCACTACATTACATATCAACAGAGGATGCCAACACGGTGCAGTGAGACGCTGCTGCATATCTAAGCAGGTCATCGTCATTATCAGTGTAAACCCCTTCATCTCCTTAAACACACATACCAAAGCTCCTTTAGAAGAAAATGTCTTAGAGATAGAAGAGTTGGAGGGCATGGAGATAACCCCGGTGAAGACTGGGCCTGCTAGTGGGCGAAAGCTGAAAACTGGCTGGTTGTCTCATTATGTCTGCCTTGAGTCAGGATGTGGACAAAAGACTAACGAGGACATACAACTTTGAAATGGCTCTACGCTGAAAAACAGACGGAGAAAACAAGGCGAAAACAGGAAAAACACCATTTCTAAATCACAGAAGTTGCCAGGAGGTGGTTTTTGATTAGCAACACATTTCCTGTACAGCTGACAGTTTGTGTGTATTTGCATTAATTGCGAGACAAGAAAACCCCACATGTGAATTGAATTTGAATAAACTACTTCCTTTAAAGGATGTTATTTTAAGAATGTAATCAAAATCAATCGCCTCTTTCTCTAAGAGCTTTCTAATTATATCTCATCAAGAATGCTTTTGTCCATTCATTCTTAATTTCCTCCATGTTGCTACCTTTTAATTCACAATAACAGAGAGACAGTTATGTTTCTGAAGAGTAGCGTGCACACTGTCATCAGGATAAAGGCTAGAGAGTGAGGAAAACGGATTTTCCTGGATGCGGTTCTCTGTAAGGCCAACAGGAGATGGTGGTCAGATTCAGCATGCAGCAGTACGGTCAATGTCTCACTGTGATGGAGCCTGCAGACGGCTTAGCCAGTAAGAACTAATGTTTCTAGATGGAATCCTGTCGTGGTTGGTTTGGTTCAAGATGGAGGCACAGCAGTGAGGACAAGTGAGTTGTGGATTAGATACTCCAAATTAAACCATGAACTCCGAGGTTAAAGAGGGAAGTCAATGGGCCTCATGCAAGATTAACTTGTATAATATTTTTTACATATCACGAAGGTGTATTCAATGAAGTGTTCCAGAGAAACCAAACTAGCTTAACTGGTAAAACTTGACCAAAATCACCAATGATCACCACAAGATGAGATCATTAGCACAACATGGCCACATAAATCCTAAATAAGGCTGTGCGTTGTTCTTTCCATCTATTTGCCTGATCCATTTATACAAGAAAAAGAGTAAAAGGAGGAATTCAAAACAACAGAGGTTCAAGTCCTGCCCATCAAAAACTAAAATACACATTAAGAAACTACTACCAGTTTAAATACTGAGTAAAAGCCTATGACAGAGCTAAATATTAGTGGTTTGACATTAAGTGAAATGTATTGGTGTGTTGGAGATATAGGAAAGGCAGGGTGTAGATTGTGGGGGATGAAGTGTATCAAAGGGTACGGCAGAGAGTTGAACCAGCAGCAGCTGGAAACAAGACTACAGCATCGGCACATGGGGCATATTCCTTGAAAAAAATGTAACATTTACAGCCTTTGTATGTCTTCCAAGTTGTATTATTGTAATTGATTTATTTAACTAGATAAAAGCTTTTAGTCAAATAGAGAGCTAACGTTAGCAGCAGCTCAGCTCTTAAATACTGAAGTCCTTTTCCTGCTGTTACCCTTCATTACTCAGTATGTACCCATGATACTCCTAAAACACAAAAGAGCAAAGACTCCAGTAACAAAGGGAAATGTGTTGTGGGCAACCATTGAGACATGTGTGAGTTGTTGGCAGTCCTTCCAAAAGAGTATATTTGACTCTACTTGTCTCTGATCCAAGTGTTAAGAGGCACAGATAGAGAAGTGTTTGAAATTTCACAAAAAAAAGGAACTACATGTACAAAAAGCGATAACGCAGAGCAAAGCAAACACAAAACGATCCAAATTTGAGTTGAAAGTCTCTCTCCTCCTCTTGAATTTGTCCAGCAGGCTGTAAAACTGAACTTGACACACTGTAGAGTAATTGAAAGTCACTCTGACACACCAGCTATAACAGTACAACACAACAATCACAGAAGAGTTAAATACAACAGAATACTATCATGGACATGCGGCACATTTTCTGCCGTTTCAGAAATGTGAATTTCAGACTTTTTATTCCAGCATGTAACTAGAAAAGACTGGTACTTTTAATTCTAAATGATTTGAAACTTCTCCCACAATTTGGAGACCACGATTACGACTACTACTAAATAGAGACTCCACCAGCAACATGTCACCTGCTCTACTGTAACTGTGATACAGCGTCACCAGAGGAGCCTCCTGCTTCCAGGAATCACACATCCATTACAGCCTGTACAGTGTATGGGAACACATCTGTGAGCAGCTTGTCTCTTATTGGCCCGTGGCCTTAGGGTCTTTATTTTGATTGGATAGTTACAGAAGCCAGCCAACCCCCCCCCCTCTTTGTGTCTGTCGTTGTAAAGGTCTGCTCCTGCATATTAAACAGTGTGCAGCATGGCAGTTAACACATGCAGGAACTCCTTAGTCTGTGTTACCTCCATATTTGAATAAGTAAATGAAAATAGCTGCTGTTGAGACTTAAAGAAGTTACAGCACATGCAGAGGCCCTACAGAGGAGATGAGGGGAGTTTTAGAGGGGGTAAAGGGGGGCTCTGAGGCCCGTCACTGTGATGAAGACAGATTATGAGGCTGTGTTGCTGTAAACGAGTGAGTCAGCCCTGCCTTCAGACAGACACCGGCCTGCAGGAGGCAGAGGAAGGGAAGAGGAGGAGGAGGCGGGACACAAGGAGAGAGGGGTGGGGGGATTGCAAGGGAACTGTCCCTGGTGCTGAAATCTGGAACAGCTTCAAGCTCTGCTTAGTGCAGGGTGAAAAGAGGCTCTCTGTCATTCGACACCTGACACACATGTGGAATAATCTGCATCACAGGTTTAACTAGAGTAACAGGTCAGAATTTGACCTGCTTTCTAATGAGAGACAAACAGAATGATATATTTATTACACCAGGTATTCCTCAAAGTGCTCAGCAGGGGTCAAATAAACATTAAAATCACAAAGAAAAGCTTTGCGGGCTGCTCTCTTGTTGAGTTTTCTTCACACATCCTGTCCCAAGTCAGTTACTCAGCATTCTGATCGCATGGAATGGAGGGAGAGGGGCTTCACAATGTAATACCTCCTGCGCCAAGTCAAAAAGATTCTCATTAAAGTACTTTTTATATCCCAAAGGGGCAATTGTGCTGGGTTGTCATGCTATTTGTAGACTAATAATCTCTTTCTTACACACACACACGCACACCCACACACATGCACGCACACACACACACACACACACACACACACACACACACACACACACACACACACACACACACACACACAATAACACCCACACACAAAATTACATACACTTACGCAAAATAAGAAGTGAAAGAGTGTGGATCAATAGGAATTGCATATTGCATTGTGCCTTTCAGGCATCATTTTCCCACCTCCCCCAATTTTCTTTGAAATGAATTTGTTGCATTATTCATCCTTCAGAACTGTCATGCTTTGTGGCTAACCCTCTGTCATTCTGCTCAGCATCACACATGCAGCATGAGGTGGATTCTCACACTGTATTCAGTAGACAGCTCATCTAACAACAGATCTGGCTGCATCATGTAGAAAGACGGTGATACAGCAATGTCATATATGGTCATGTATCTGCCAGAGAGAAAACTGTCAGAAAATGTAAACACTACTGTTGCCTTTTGTACTACTGTCACAGCAGACTTTTACAGACTTTGCAACTAGTTCCCCTGATTTTTCCCTCAGAACACCAAAGCTTTGATGTTATTTCAGTCCCTCTCTGCAGGAGTTTAAATGAGCGCTTCACTGGCGGAGGCTCCTCACTTCTAAATGCTGTCAATTAAAAATGGTCATCTGGCAGGCAGCCGGTAAAAGCGATTCCTCTCACATGAAAGATTATGCAACAGGTCTGCTACTTGCAGAAGCCGCCCTGAGCTATACAGGTCACTGTTGCAGTATAGCATATTTTAGAAGAAGCCATGAGGAGAATGATGTCACGAGTCCGTAAATAAGGGTCCTTTTCTCGGGCACTGCAGAGACCAGGCGGGTGTGGTGACTGCATTAGCAGACGCGCAAACCTCGGCGCAAACACTCGCCACAGTGTGGACATTTCTGTGTCTGCTCTCCACCATCGCTCTGACTACCTTCTGCCTGTCGGACGTGTCTTGAAGTTCAAATCAATCTCGTGCCAGGAATTGTAACAAAAAATGCAGATTTCGCTTTATTCTGCCAGCCAGAAGGTGCCCATTGACGGCGCGCCTCCCCAAGCCCGTGTTTGATAGAAAATACATGCACAATGACAACCTGGCATCTGCTCTCCATCTGACAACAGCTCAGTATTCTCCACAGTCACCCCACTCTCCCCCCAGAGCCCCTCATTCCTTTTTAGAGAGCCTCTTCCTCTCTGTACCCCACTCTTTCTCATTCCTATGCGGCTTTTTTTTCTCGAGCCAGCTTCTCTCCACACACGAACAACAGCGGAACAGAATAGCGTCTTCATAAAATATGCAGGTAAAAAGGCAACTCGAAAGCACCGACATCTCAAGCAACACTTTTCATGCTCTGCTGAGAACTGACCTCCCAGTCTAACGAATCCCACTCTTCGGTAAACATCCGGAGGATTTCTTTTCATCCAAAAAAAGCGGACCAGGCGCAGCGGCTCTACGGAGCGACTGGGCGATGCGATGCCATTGCGCTTTTGGTATTATCCTCATGAAATCAATGTGAACAGGAGGACGTCGTCGGGAGAAGGCATCTCAGCGGCGTCGAACTTGAGCGATACAGATGAACGATGCTACGCTTTGCAGTCCAACATTTTTGCTCGGTGATGGTTGCAGCCAATTAGCACAGCACTTGCGCTTGGAGGCGAATAGCTCCTGACAAGGCGCTCCTTCTCCAGAGCATCGGTTCTATTGCAGCTGCTGCTGCTGTGCTGCTTTTTGGAAAAAGGTGGCAGGCTACAGCCTACAACACGCGCAACTTCTCATCTCCAGGATACAGGGGGAATTTAGTGTAGCGCATACTCCAAAGCCAATAAATCCCCGCAGCGCATTTGACAAATCCTTTCCCTCTGCTGAAGAGCAACAATAAAGGAAGCTTTCAAAGGTCCCTGCATGAAGCGCTTCCTACAACACGTGACTCCATCTATTCCAGGGTGAAAAAAGATGCATTTGATCCATAATAGGCCCTAAGCAGTGAAAGATGTGGGGTATGGGTGGGTGGGGGGCATGGTTGTGCTACAATGAATGACACTGGAACTACACTGTACACTACTCACCATTAGCACAGCAAAGTTATTATGATGGGTGCAATGAATGGTGGTCGTGTTGCCCCCGGAGCCTGTTATGTGGCAGCCCTCTGCCCTCCAGCCACCGTGTCCATCCAGTAGGTCAAAATCCCAGTAGGCTGCGGTAGGGTCTACACCCAGAGCGAAGTGCCTCAGAGCGATAGTAACGGAGTGCACAGCGCTCCCGAGGCTGCACCCATCTGCAAGGAAAAGCAAGACATTCAATTAAGGAAACCAAGGGGAAAGTGTGTAAGTGCTGTGGCACGAGAAGCGTGGACACTAGCACGCGCTATTTACATGCAAACAAGCTACACGCGCGCATTATGCAGAGAGTGTTGTGGATCAACTTTAATGTCAAATGGAAAGCTGTAGTAGTGTGCATTAATGCGGTGGTTTCATTCACTGAATTTCAAAACAGAAACAGACTCGTTTGGATTTATTGCAGCATCATGCACGCAAGGTTGTAAAGCTTGTGTGACAACATGTTGCGCAGAACAAACTATGAAGCTGTGTGTGAGTGTGTGTACGCATGTAGTCGGCAACACAGCACAGCGTTGACATCACAGGCATGATGATAAAAATGGATTTCCTCTTACCTAATTTGGTGAATGCAACTGGTGTTGAAACGCTCCTACGCTTTCCATCGTCTGCGAGATTTGACGAATTCCCCGTGCAAGGAAAGAGTTTCCCATTGCGAAACACAATAAACTGCAGCCTGCAAGTGGAGTTATCAACAGATTGCAGCGCAGAGGAGGAGATAGGCGTACCAGCCAGCGGTAAATGGATTGAGGCGACTGCCACAGAGTTCTGCGGATGGAACAAAAAAGAGAAAATAAAAATTAAATAATGTCTCCGAGATGCGCAGGGGGAAAAAAACTCTCCCAGAAAAAGACTGGCAAATAGCTTTCCTCTCCAGGAGTCGAGGCGACCATAGACCACTAGTGACCAAGGGAATGAGAATCACGTTTGAAGCGCTCTAGTGCGCCTATTTGGTCAGGCTCCCTGCCGCAGAGGTGGAAATGGTTCTTACCATTTCAGCTTGAGGGCACATCAACACTGCAGCTTGATTTAAAGAGACAACCGGTCTGACTTTATCTTCTTTTCACCGACTATAAACACCGAAGAACCCCCAAGGAGAAAAAAAAACATCCCTGCAACAATTCGGGGAAAATAGGGTTTGCGGGGGAAAAGCTTGTGTTTGTCAATGTGAAGGCACTCGCCATCTTTGTGCCCAAGTGTCTCCAAACTGATGTTGCACACTTCATTTTTTGTTGCTGTTACTGCAAGCAAGAAACCCCACTAAGAATCCACTGGGCACCCATACAGGGAAAAAAAAAATCCCCTCAGAGCTGCATTCAAGATCCACAGTCCCTCTGATCTGTTTTGACCTGTACATAGCAGCCATAAACTCTGCTGATCAAATAGCCTATTAGCAGTCTTTGTCTTTTCCCATCATGTCCTGAGACAATCTGTTCAAAGATCAGGATCCAGCCTTTTGAAGCCGCATGAGAACAGCTGCAGAACTTTGACACAGCTAGTGAATTGATGCCCCTGGTGGACTGCTGACTGACTGCACTAAGGACAGGACAGGCAGAACTTAACCCTGCCACAAGATCAAGTTTAATCATAAAAAAGCTTCCAGAGTGACACTGTCAGCATATGAGACTCACTCAATGCACCTTTTCAGCTGATCCAGCTACACAAGCTTTCATGTGACGAATACTTCATATATAAAAACAGAGATAAAGAGCTGTACTGTTCCCACAAAAAGTCAGTCTTAAATGTTCCAAAGAAAAAAGCTTTTACACGCATAATTTATTCAGAGAACAATACTTAAAGTTGGTGACCTGAAAATAAAGAGAACATGAAATTATGGCATCTGAAAGGGACAAAAATGTGCTGCAAAAAACACAGAGAAACACATTATCAGCCAATATGCTGTAAATACAGAAACTCTTCATGGTCAAGAGTACACTTGGTGGTCTTATGCTCTTTTTTTGGGGCTTTGGAGGATTTCTGATTACCCAAAACAAATCTCAGAGTCTATGTCTTGGTATTTGACAGTCTGTGCATGATCACAGAAAACGAGGTTGTAAGCTTCAAGTGAGTTGTGTGCTCAATTGCTCTCTAGTGTCCACTTTGGGTTCCTCCACCAAAAACCATCTGGCCACTAAAAATGTGTCCACCTGCTGATGTCTTCTATCCACTCACTATACTCATATGGATTGGAAGTGGATTATCCTTTATCAAAGTCAGTTTGTTTAGGTATCATGAATGATCTTTTGGTGGTTAATCCCCTCGTGTAGCTTGATATCCTTGTGAAACTGCACATGCACCATCCCAGGAGCTTTAAAGGTGGAGTGTGGCGATTGGTCAGAGATTTAAAGTTTCTTTCACAGCAGTTTTGAAACAGAGTTGGGATGGATGTCAAGTGAGATGAAGGTATCAGGTGCATCAGTCTGGACCTCCAAAGGCCTAATTGAGGCTATCTCTGGTTGAACCCTGGGTCATCAGGACCCAAACTCCACAAGACCACCACAGCCCTTAGTCCCTGTTATCAAATTCACCCTGATGGAGTCGGGGTCTTTTCCCGAAAAACATCAAATCCAGTTCCACTTAGTACTGCCCTACAGGCATACAGACTCCTGCTGTAATAACTAACCATGTTGCTTTGTTCTACTGTGTCTGTTTTTTGTGTTTTGTGTGTTTTCGTGACTTTACATTCTGTATTTTCAGGGTATTTGTTCTTAATTTATTTATTATTTAGTTTGTGTTTGGACTCAGCATCTTTTCTACATTTGCTTTCTCCTGATGTAAAGGTTTTCTGCTAGTGTTGCGTGCTTGTGCTTACACAACCGTGATAAAACTGACTAATATTGTTTTTGTTGATGTATTTTAAAGTGATTACACAGAAAGTGAGCATAATGGGAAATGATGCTAATGAAGAGGCAGTTGATGTTTAAAATAAAGATAATGATCGCGGGGGGTCTTGCTTTCCAAATAAAGACTGTTGTTGTTGAGTTTGAATCACGTCACCCTGCAGCGTGAGACCATCAGCACTTTGAGCCGAAAGGGGAGGAAAGCTTCCAGTCTGAGATGAATGTGGATGCCCGTAAAGTGCCCTCTCGCTTAATGTGGAGCTGCTTAGTCAGACGCTCAGCCCAATCAATGTCAGCAAGAAAAATGGCCAAATTTCTTAATCAAGTTAAACACGAGCTCTTTTGTGCATTCCTATGTTGGCTACAGTGTTGAGGTGTCTGTTTGCCCTCTTGGTTACAAGAGCCGGGGATGTTTTCATCCTCCTGATGCTTCTGTTGTTGAGGAAAATAATTCTATAAGGGTGACAGAGATCCACAGCATGCTCAAACACAATTTCTTTACATTACAACCACCCTGTGTGAGGAGCTGCTGGTGATTTTACAGCATTGGGTTTGTTAGCTATTAGTTTCTGCATTGACTCCCTCTTGAAGGCTATTGATTTTAATCCTGCAGTGTGTGTGTGAAGGTGGGGAGAGGGAGAAAGACAGAGCATCCTTGCCTTGAAATTTATGTTGCATCATTTCCTTTCTCCAAACAGCTTAAGCTTTGCAGTCTGTTTCAAAGACGTCAGAGGATACAGACATCAGGGATAGAGGCGGAGAGGATTTGAGCCCCTGTGACAAACAGAAGTTAAAGGCGAGGCCGGCATGCTATCTTACGCTGAGCTCAGATGCCAGGTGACCTTCATCCCCGGGGGGAATGTTTTCAAGGTGTACATCTCACAAAAGAAACCTTATCTCGTACACTTGTCTCCTGATCTCTTTTTACATCTTTTATCCTCTTTTATGTGGCGTACCAAAGGGATTTACAGCCCAGAGGGTGTGCTACAAGCCACAGCGTGCACTCGGTCTCGTTCTGAGCGACAATCCGTGTTCCTATTGAGCAACCAAAGCAGCTACATTTCCTCAACCCCAACACCACCGGGGACCTCACACTTCAGAGTTGATTTAGCTGGTTGTACCTCAGCCGTCTGACCTTCCTCCAAGCCCCTCCCTTCCCAATTCAGACGGCATGCTGTAGCCTTAGTAACCACAATCACACGCTCCCCCTCCGTCTCCCCCTGCTCTAGCCTCAGGATCATTCTGCTTTCGCTTTTTTTTCTTCCTCCCTACTTATTCCTTTCCTTACAGAGGGCATCCAGGTGAATGTCAGCAGTCACGTCCTATTTCAGGCTGTTCCCTCTCGTCCACCTCTCTCACTCTATCCCTCCATCCTGCTCCACCTGCTCCATAATGCACGGGCCCTGCTTCACAGAGGCACAAAGCTGCAAAACAGCCTGCAGGGCTAAACACCACAGCAGGGTTTGACCCGGGGCAGCAACCAAATCTAGGCATAAACATCACGCTTATACACAACCCCTTGAATTCACAGTGGGATTATTTCTTTGATTGTTTTGACAAAAAGGTGGAAATTAAGAGAGAAGTAGTGTGATTGTATTGTATAATCCAACACAAGAAAAAGTGACAGCGCTGTGCCTTTGTAGATATATCTATGTGAGAGAGGAATTTATTTATTTGCACAGACTGCAACTTGGAAATTAACTCTAAATGAAATGAATTGAGCTCAGAGGGCATCTTGCTGAGCTCGGCCCCTGCAAGAAGAAGAACTGCTGACAAGCACCGTGGGAGATTTGCATAATTTTTCTCTTATAATCATTGGCAGTGCTGTCAGCACAGACGTGGCCAAAGACACAGTGACCATGACAAATAGGTAGACATCAGTAAACTTCAGGGGGTCATTCCGTCCCATCACATTTTTAGAGTCGAGGAATAAATCACAGTTTGCTCACAGGGAACATTCAGACAGCAGTTGTTCAGGAGTCTCTGCTGGGGCTGCTTTCCAGGATCCAACACGTTTGTAAAAACATTTCTACGAAAGTGTTCGCCATGCCGGCAGCTTGAAAGGCATTTTCCTTTGAGCATGTGATGCCGTAGCACTGTTAACATGACTTATCAAGAGAAATTAAACACAGCCCCACAAGGTTGCCATGCCAACAAGAGTCTTTTTCCTCCAGACGGGTTGCGTTGGTTGGTTTGTTGAGGGGGGCAGGAAATGAGGCTCTTTGTAGAGGCAGAGCCGTGCTTCAGCTGTCAGAAACACTCGCCTCAGTCAGCTCAGACTCACACTGTCACATCACAGGGTTATGTCCTCAGTAAAAACATGCAACAGATGGACAACAGTGTTTGATTAAAAGGCCACTGTGGATCATGTGTTAATGAATTTATTGTGTTAAAGCAGAACTAATAAATAAACTCCAAGGTGACTGATAATGAGCCAGAAGGAGTCTCTGAGATGGGACGCATCATAGAGGGAAATCTCACACACTTTTTAATTAATGCAAGAATATGAGTGTTTCACTCGGCAGAACCTTGTTTGTGTGCTCTGAAAGAGTTTGTGTCATCACTTCCCATGAGTAACCGCATGTTCATTACAAGTGAAGGCAAACATGACTCACTGAAGAAGATTTGCAGCACAGTAACGATAAAAACTATTTGTGCATTCCTCTGACTCATCTCCCATTAAATCTGAGAGAGTCACAAAATAACATTTTCTAACCAACCTCTGGCCATGGAGGTAGTTTCTGTTTAATGTGCAGACATTTTAAGATTTTCACCCATGACTCTTAGCAGTAATTTCATAGAAAGAACAACACTGAACTCTGTCCTTAGTGAGAAGGCCCCAGGATCCTTTTAGCCACACACAATGATATTGATATGCGTAATTTACAAAACCTTGGATTATGCAAAATGAAAGTTGTTTTTATGTGCCAAAATAATGAGCCATCTTTTCCAAGTCACCGAAAACAAAACTTTATCACATGCATGTGTTCCCGTACAGACACATGAGCGTCTTCAAGGGAGGGCACCAGGTTCAAATTTAAACTCATTTGTGCGAAGATAAAGTCAGGTGGGGGGACAGTTGGCTGGTGATGGGTGAGTCAGACAATGCAGGACTTTCATAGCTGTTTAGACTGGAAATGTGTTTCTATGTTTTCTGTAGAACTCTTTAATGTGCTACATTTTAGTATCCATTGCTCACTGGAATGTGTCAATCAGACAATTTGTATCTGTGACTTTTGTGACCTTCTCACCTCTTACTTTTAAAATACTCAGGTATTTTTGAAAGGAAGTACTTTAACACAGTTTATTGAGTAACTTTCAAAATTAATGTGATAAAAATTTATATTGTGACAATTTTCCTTATCTTAACGTGTACATGTTCTGCCTCAACATAACCATGCTCACAGTTCTATTTAAACCAAGTGTTTACATGCAGACAATCAGGGGTCACCTTGGGCATCTATATGAGACTCATAGACAGAGCATTGATATTTGATTTCTGGGATATGTTATTTTGAATTTTGTAATTCAAATTTTATTTTATTTTTTTATTTTTTTGCGTGACAATCATAGCCTGGCAATGCCATAATGTTGGATAAGGAATGTTTAAGTATTGGTAAAAAAAAGTTTAAGTTTGTTAATAAAGGATAAAATATTAATCCTGAGTGATAAAATTAAAGTCTGGCTTCCTGCATTAAAGCTGCTGTGAGGAGCTTCTTGTTTGTTTTGATTTTGGTGACCCCTGTGGACACTGTATCTCTTTGCTGAATTTATTCTGCACCTCTGCAAGTAGATTTCTTATTGATCTATTTAAAAAAAAATCTCTAAAAGCTTTCGTTTAACAGTCAAATGTATAACTTATTAAGTGTCTTGACTGTGGGGGAAAAAAACATCTTTTTTGGCAGTGTGCTGTAAATGCCTTTATCTGACAACTACCCTGCAACAGCAGTTACAGGAAGTAAAAATGACTATATTGACAGACTTGATCTTCTTCCTGATGGTCTTGGTTGCTTTTGTGGCTCAAACAGAGCACTCTCAGGCTGTTTCACTACTAAATAAAATCTCCTCACAGGAGCTTGCTTGCTTGTGTGCTGTTTTAATTTATTAATTTTCTATATGTCCCTCTGATTGAAATGGTCAAAGTTTTGCAAAAAAATACGAAAACAATTGACTGTTTAACACATTCTGGAACTGGGAGAAGAAATACCTTATTTAGCCTGCTCTTTACTCATAATGCAAGTGAATTATGGGAATGTGCACTCCAGTTCTTCTAGACACTCCTTCTAGACACTTATCCTGAGTTGGTTCTGTTTCTGTTTGTTTGAGTTTGGTTCTGGTTCTGTTTGCTTGACTTTGGCTCTGGTTCTGGTTCTGATTGCTTGGGTTTGGTTCTGGTTCTGGTTCTGTTTGTTTGAGTTCGGTTTGGTTGGGTTCGGTTCTGATTCGGTACAGTTCTGGTTCGGTTCTGGTTCGGTTCTGGTTCGGCTCTGGCTCGGTTCTGGTTCTGTTCTGTTCCGGTTCTGGTTCTGGTTCTGTTCTGGTACGGTTCGGGTACAGTTCTGGTCCGGTCCGGTTCGGTTCTGGTTCATTTCTGATACGGTTCTGGCTCGGTTCTGGTTCGGTTCTGGTTCAGGTCTGGTTCAGCTCTGGTTGGGTTTGCTTGAGATTGGTTCTGGTTCTGTTTGCTTAAGTTTAGTTCTGGTTCTAACCCTAACCCTTATCAAAACCCTAACCCTAACCCTAATCACAACCCTAACCCTGACCCTAATCAAAACCCTAACCCTAACCCTAATCACAACCCTAACCCTAATCAAACCCTAACCCTAATCATAACCCTAACCATATTCACAACCCTAACCCTAACCCTAACCCTAATCATAATTTAAACCCTAATCCTAACCCTAATCCTAACCTTAATCCTTACCCTAACCCTAATCACAACCCTAACCCTAACCCTAATCATAATTTAAACCCTAATCCTAACCCTAACCCTAATCACAACCCTAACCCTAATCCTAACCCTAACCCTAATCATAATTTAAACCCTAATCCTAACCCTAACCCTAATCCTAACCCTCACCCTAACCCTAACCCTAATCACAACTTTAACCCTAACCCTAATCCTAATCCTAATTCTAATCACAACCCTAACCCTAATTCTAACCCTAACCCTAACTCTAATCAGTTCTGGTTCTAGTTCTGTTTGTCTGAGTGTGGTTCTGGTTCTGTTTGCTTGAGTTTGGTTCTGGTTCTGGTTCTGACTGCTTGAGTTTGGTTCTGGTTCTGTTTCTGTTTCTATTTGCTTGAGTTTGGTTCTGGTTCTGGTTCTGCCTGCTTGAGTTTGGTTCTGGTTCTGGTTCTGTTTCTGTTTGCTTGAGTTCGGTTCTGTCCCGGTTCGGTTCTGGTTCGTTTCTGGTACGGATCTTGCTCGGTTCTGGTTCGGGTCTGGTTCGGTTTTGGTTGGGTTTGCTTGAGTTTGGTTCTGGTTCTGTTTGCTTAAGTTTAGCTCTGGTTCTAACCCTAATCATAATCGTAATCGTAACCCTAACCCTAGGATCAGGATGAGAATGGTTTTGTAACAGATAAATGCACAAAATTGGTCAATTATAAGGCTTCTCTTAAAAACAGTGTACGTAAAAGGATTTTCAACACACCAACCATTAGTTTTTGCAAAGTTAAGGTAAAATATACGGCTATAAAAGATCCTAAATCAAGAGCCGTTCGGGAGTCAAAAGAGCCGGATCTTCTTTGGGAGCCGAGTCAAAAGAGCCGGCTCCCTGAAAAGAGTCGAGCTTCCCATCACTAAAGCACATGCTTACTACCATTTGCACTCTTAAGGCTGATTTATACTTCTGTGTCTCCCCTATGCAGCAGGGGCTGATGCAGACATGAGCACCACATACTTGTGCGTTGGTGTGTCCGTGTCGCACAGCTATTCTCCGCCGAAACGCCTGAGGGCAGTGCGGTCTCTCTGATAGCCGGCCGCCTGCTTCCGGTCCCGCTACGATCTCTGTTTATTTTTCCACAGCGATTCAGAGCGTGTTATGTTAATCTACAGCTGATACATGTTGCTGTTTATCATACAGACATGATAACATGAAGAATAGAGAGGAGGAGATGAAATACACGGCCGATGTGCGGCCGATGTCCGGGATCCCGGAAGCATTTATACTTTTCAAGTAATTGATCTTAAACACTTTCAGAAAATTAACAGTAGCAAGACTCACATATCCCTTCGAGCCACCAAATGGTACCATAACAATGGTGTATGCTGTTTTGTAATGACACAGCACAATTTTATAATTTATTAGAAATGTATTCAAATTATTTCACGGAGCCCCACACTATGGTTCGTGGACCCCCAGGGGTCCCAGGACCCCATTTTGAGAACAACTGAGCTAGAGTACGGTAATTGAGCTCTCAGCCTGCAGAGAAAGTTGTGAGGCACAGACCCCCAAGCTCTCTGCCCGACTCCACTGGTCACAATATAACATAAATATAAGACTCTTTGAATCAAAAGAGCAGGTTTTCCAGGACGCTTGGGAACCCTGTAGTATGAACAAGAGCAAAATCTGCAGTAAGCCAAAACTCCCCGGATGTCGACTGATTCAGGAAAATTTCTCAGTATGCATTGGACCAGTCTGCCTCCGGTACTGATTCCCATAATGCACAGTGCTCGTTCCACTTTTTCTTTTCTCTTCTTTTTTTGACGGAGGGAACTCAGTTTATAGGTGCTGTGAAAATTATTAAATTTCATATAAACCACTTCCTAACTTTTTAAATCATAAATGGATGCTGAAGAGGCAGCTTATCTATCAGCTTGGCCGTTGTTTACTTCCGCTTTCCGAAACCAGAAATTCAGTGACGTCTGGCCCAGCAGACTGCAACACAGATTGAACACAACAGTCCTACTACATACCAAATTCTAACGCAGTATGTAGAAGGCAGTACCTACTGCCTACTACATTAGTAGGCAGTATGTAGCAGGCCATTTCGAAAACAACCCAAGTGTTGTTTTCTCAGAAGTATCCTGAAGGAGGAACCTACAGCGTCACAATGTGAAGCATTATTAGCCTTCTGAGATGTTGTATCTGACAAGTCTGGAGTAAGCGTAGGCTCTCACTGTTTTCGAAAATCAATACAGAGATGACCCTCCCACTTGCACAGTGCCTGCGCTCTTTATTTTTCCTCTTTATGTTCCTGTGTTTGTCTCCCTGGTGGGCAGGGTTTTTCTGCACCTTGGAGAACCTGGCCAGTCTCCCAGGTGTATTTAAGATATGGCAGTCCACCCACACTCTCTTTCAAATCCTCTCCTCCCTGCTCCTTGTGGCCCCATGTCTTTGCTGAGCTGCTTAGTTCTGTAGTTTCTTTTCCCACCATGCAACATGCTTCACTCACCAACAGGCAGCATGCTGATTCGCTGACAAACATACCACATCCTCTTTGGACAAATTTAATCAATGGCACATTTTTGTGATAACATTTTGCAATGTTCAGTTGAACTGTGCATTTTTCTTTATTTTTGCAGAACTGCAGCCTGCTCTCACAGTATTACAAAGCAGACTGGGTAAAGGTTTGGATCCATCATGAAGAACATTCACATTCTTTTTCACCCAAGCTGAGGGACGAGCAAATGACAGACCCTGAGCCTTTTATTCATTCATGTATTCATTCTCTCTCTAAACCATCCATTTCCTGATAAATCACAATCACACTCTCACTGAAGACTGCTGAACGAGCTATAATTGGACTGGTTGCAAATGAGATTGAACTGACTGACTTGAATCTCACAGAAAAGAGTCAGCATCCTGTCCACAACAATAGAGCTTTTTATTCTCTGTCTTCCTCGGTTTTACACACACACACACACACACACACACACACACACACACACACACACACACACACACACACACACACACACACACACACACACTCACACACACACACACACACACACACACACACGCACGCACACACACACACACACACACACACACACACACACACACACACACACACACACAAACACACAAACACAAACACACAAACACACAAACACACAAACACACACAAACAGCTGTGTGGTCATTTGGAATCAGTCCAGGTCACACTTTACTATCACCACACTTTCTCTCTCACACTCACTCATCTCAAGTTTGATTCAGCTGCAGGGCAGAGAGACAGGATTAATGGGCAGTCATTTGGAGCAGCAATAACAGTTGGCTATCACACAAAGTGGGTGTGCAGGCAGCGCCTGAGAGCTGAAACACAGTCGTAACTTTGGATCAGCCCGCAGGGACCTGTGCTCCCTTTCTGGACTGCAAGATAGATAAATACAGGACCTCTCTTTATTACAACATATCTTTATTTATCTCTCTTCAATTGCCATACAATTCAGAATATAAGTAGCACTAATATAAAAGACGTGGTATATTTTTTGGGATCTCTCAGAAACAAAAAGGTGTACATTTCTTTCAATAGATGACTTCTATTTTGTTCAGTAAAGTCATCATTCATTTTCTGTACAGCTGTGTAGTGCTTCCTAGTACCGACTGTTTTCACCATGTGGAGTCAGCGATCCTGCTAGCTGCTGGTGCAGTAATTGAGCCTACAGTAACTTTGATAGTTGTGAGGTACAAACCTGCTGTTCACAACCCATTTGCTTGTTGCACTGCCCATCTCCGCAGATTACCTCAAATTTAGGAGTCTTTTTCAGTTTCAGTCAAACAAGCATTCCACAAGGTTTAGTTCCTAGTAAACCACCATTTTCTGGAACGATAATTATTATGATGATGGCCTGATGAGATAGAAAAGCTGTAAAAAATTGGTGCACATTTTCAATCGCATGAGGTAACATGCAGAGGGTGATACTGGCAGCTATACCAAGGGTTATGAAAGCACATGTCCATGACAGAGCTGGTATGGCACTATCTTCCAGGTAATATACCATGAAAAAATAAAACACCCTTCTCTGCATTTTATACTGGTATATTGGTTGAACAGATAAATAGGACGCAGCTCACTTTACAGATGAAAAAGGTATTACACGTGTCTTATACGCTTGCATGTAATGGTACTCTCTGTAGAAGAGTGGACAAGATAAAAAAAGGTCTTATTCATCAATAGATTTCTCACTTTAGTTTCACCCGTCCAATGGTGTTACTTCAGAGACCCAGAACAAGTGTCTAGTGCCGTTATCAGATCTGGTCACTCGTCCGACCATGGCATTGCTGTCAGATTTATAGATATAATGATAAAGTCTTATTACACCTGAAGAGCAGGAAAAAAGTAAAACTCAATTTTAGTATTGTGAAAGAGAGAGATAGAAGGGTAAGACAATACCGGTCTCATTGGGCCTTTTTAGATTTCAATATGAGATCCTGCTCTCAGGTAAAATGCAAGTGAACTGGTGTGTGTGTGTACGTGTGTGTGTGTGTGTGTGTGTGTGTGTGTGTTTGTACGTGTGTACGTGTGTGCATGTGCGTGCTTGCGTGCGTGCGTGCGTGCGTGTGTGAGAGTTTCAACACGATGTGTTTCTGTAAAACTGTCGGTTTTGATAAACCAAGGTTGAGTATTTATCTTAAATGAATTGTACAAGAAAACAAACAATGGAGCTGAAACAAGCAGCTCTTGGCCAAAGCTGAGAATGGTACCACGAAGCAGGTTAACTGTGGGCTTCCACTACTATGAAGGGGATTCAGAGAGACCTATAGGTATGTTGAACTTGCTTTGTAATACAGGCCTCTTCACCTGGTTTGTGTTGACTGAGGCTGTTATGTTATGCATTACAGGCTAACAAGACACTAGCTTTGTGAACCCTGTTTGCCTACCTTAAATTGTATTAGTTCATCAGGGCAAACTATAGTAGCACTAACATCATGTTCCCGTAGCAAATTATGACAACACATTTAGTATCATGATGTCACCAGTACTTCCCAGAGTCATCTCCATGTATACAGTACATGGAGATGACTCTGCTTCCTGATTGGTGCTGAAGAGAGTGCTCCAATAGATTGTTAACACTGTTCACTTTCAATAGTTGCAGGAGCCAAAATTCCAAAAGCCTGATGATACAAGAAAATGTTTTTATTTGATGTGAATACCAGCGTGGGAAAAAAGAGAACAGATTTAAGACGACCGCAACATCATGAGTATGATGGCACCTTCCACCAAACGATGAGATGATGGGAGTGCACCCCAACTCAAGTACAACTATCACAATTTTATTACTGAATTAGAAATTTGTCTGTGACAGTGAAATTTTATAAGAAGGATGTAGAGCCAAGAGGGTGTTAACTGGAACGAAAAAAATGTTGCTGCAGAGTGCAACACTCGAGTTGGGATTCAAGCTGTGATAAATCCATAACACGCACACACATGTTCACACACTCAGGAGATCTGAGGTGTGTACCTTATCTCCTCTCTATGATGTATGGTGTGTATTAGCTAGCAGTAATAACCATTGAGATATGCTGGCCTGTTGTGCATGCCTCCTCCCCTTTATGATTCATCGGCAACAAGGTGGAGACGGGCTGTGTAAGCGTCTCCATGGTAACCTGTGTAGAATGTGAGTGACTTAACAGTTTCCTCTGCGCTGCGGTGGAGTGCAGTGCTTCATATGTAAAGAGGCACCACATCAACATGCATAGACATGAATATGCATGAGCGTGGGGAGCTGGGGGTCATTCATCAGCGCAGTCAGAGTATAACATGATGCTGCAGCAGAGCGACTGGCTGCAGACTTCCACTCAGGGACAGGATTCAAATCCCTCTCCTCCTCCTTCTCCTCCTCCTCCTCCTCTCCTCCTCCTCAGCAGAGATCAAACTGCTCACATTTCAAAGAATTTTGACTTAATTACATTTTTATTTGTAATATGATCAAACCCTTGATATGATTAAACCCCAAGAGTAAATATCACTTTTTTTGTGAACATGGTGATGCAAGTTTCTAACTGGTCTGAGAGCAGCTCATTAATGATAGTTCGCACAGGCAGCAGCCAGATGATTTCTACAACATGATTGCGATGAGATGCATAGGGTTGGATCTCAAAACAATGTGATATGGCATCTTGGTTGGTCTCTACTCTTCAGACAGGGGCGTGCTTGGACTTTTTGGACTGGGGCGGCTTAACTACGGTCACTGACTCATGCAGGGGTGGCACGGAGTATTAAGTGAACAAACAAACAAACACACACACACACACACACACACACTCACACACACACACACACACACACACACACACACACACACACACACACACACACACACACACACACACACACACACACACACACACAGGTAAAGGCATAGTTTTGTAATTGTTATGATAACTAACTAACTAACTAACTAACTAACTAAATAACTAACTAACTAACTAACTAACTAACTAACTAACTAAATAACTGACTAACTAACTAAATAACTAAATAACTAACTAAATACTTTTTAAAATTTTAAAGGTTAAATGTATCACACACTGAGATTTTGCCTTCCTTGCAAAATGTGAAAAAGCAGTATCTGTAACTCACTTACCTGATGCCTAACCTGTGGCAGCATTTCAGGCATTAATAACAAGAACAAAGAAATAATCTGATTGTCCTTTTTATTGGATTTTTAGGTCATAAAATGACATAAGTAGTAATTACAGCAAGTAGTCCAAGTAAACAAGTACCAGCATACATGCACTGGTCCAGTAACTTATGTTTGTCCTTTACTTATCCAATTCATCATACAATGCCACTAGGTATGTTTGATCTCTCCCTTGCTCGCCCCCACTGATCCAAGTGGATTTTCCGGGCGTGTAACATCAACTGACTTTACTTGAATCAAAACAATAAGCAAGAGGACAGTGTTCAAAAATGACACCAGAGGAATAACTACAGTGTCACATTTTGAAGCGCTTGGACACTGACCAGGCTGTCATACTTGAACACTTAGGAGAGAAAACAGGCTGCCTGCACCCAGCTGATGCAGCGTGAAAGAATGAGACGCTTGAGCGGGTCGAGGGGTCGTCTCTTTCTTCTCAGCAAAGAGAAATCATGTCCAGGAGAAAAAAACAAAGCTTTGTAGATGAAACACCTCTATGCACACGTGCCAAACAGCATAAACGGCTCTACGGTCCCATCACCGCGCTAGATGATGCAACAGGCTGACTGCTTCCAGCTGAACCCTGCAGCGAAGAGGCAGTGAACCAGTCAGGATGCAAAGAAATACACACAAAAACACACATACACACATCCTGTCAGCCAGGACAATAACAACTACATGAAATCCATCACGCAACGCTGAGGCTGCACTGAGAACATTACATGGAAAATCATCCCAAAAGCCCTCACGCTGTAATGATGTTTTAAACAATAAAGTGCTGCAAAATGGTCAAAAAAGGTTTTAATTTTTGTATATGGAGCCATTCTGTAAACCAACACATCAATTTTAAAGAGGAAAAGCCAAAAGGAGCTACTGTTGTTAAGCCACCATTAGCATTGTGTAGAAATGTAATTGTCTCCAATGGCCACCTCTCTATTCTTGCATTTAAATCATTGCCCTGAAGATGCCTCTGGGCTCTGCCAGGCCAAATCGAACAGATGTGGGAGAAATTGAAGCCCAGAAGAAGAAAGAAGGAGAGTGCTGCATATTTATGTCTTCTTTTTAACCATAGTAATCCCTTCCCACGAATGCGTCTGCTACACCAAATGAAACCTTAATGGCTTTAGCGGTCATCTTTATCGCATCGGGCTGATGATAAACTCGGGGGTTAAAATGGAAAACTTTCCAAGGCTTTTGTTTGTCTAGTATAGAAGAATGTGGTCTGTGAGGGTGGACCTATGATACCTTAAGACCTTAACATGTAGGGGCCTTCAATATTCAAAAAGGGAGATAACAACTTTCTAAAAAAGACCATGTTAACAGGTCAAATTTCTAAGGCTGTTTACAGCTTTTGTATCTCAGTTATAAGAGCTTGTATTTAGCATTCAGTGACAAGGCTTTTGTAACAGGGTGAGGTAATACACAGCAAGACAGAAAATAACTAGTGCAGTTAACACACCCGCCCATGATAAAACCTCCACCCACTGAGCTTAGTCATATAACATTGGCTTTATTAGAGTTTTAGCCTCCACATTTTAAAAGTCAGCATATCATTGAGTCATCAGCTAAAAGAGAACTCCTTTGAAAAGTTTAGGTCTGGAAAATATTAAAGCTTGTCTCTTGCCAGATGTTAAGTTTTCAACCAGCTACCATACCATACCATACCATACCATGCCATGTCATACCACACCATACCATACCATACCATGCCATACCATACCATACCATACCATGCCATACCATGCCATACCATACCATACTATAACACGCCATGCCATGCCATGTCATACCACACCATACCATACCATACCATACCATGCCATACCATACCATATCATACCATACTATAACATGCCATGCCATGCCATGTCATACCACACCATACCATACCATGCCATACCACACCATACCATACGATGCCATACCATACCATATCATACCATACCATAACATGCCATGCCATGCCATGTCATACCACACCATAGCATATGATGCCATACCATACCATACCATGTCATACCATACCATATGATACGATACAACTCAACATGACACAATATGATACAAAACAATGTGATTTGATCCGATACAATGCAATGTGATATGTTTCAGTATGATACTATTCATCTTGACATGTGCAATACTATTCAATACAATGCCATACCATAAAGTACTATGCAATACAATACCATGGGCTTCATTGTCCCCTCTGAAAATGTGTCTTCGACATAACACTCAATGTTGCTTCCACAGTAGTTTTAATAAATGAAAACAATGAAAAAATTCACAGGCCTTCAAGGCTACATTTTTTTATGAAAAGTGTAATAAATCAAATTTCAACATCATAAATTCCCTGCCCACTACATGGAGCCACATTTAACCGCATTATGTTAAATGTCCACCCACAAAGAACTCAGTTTTGTGTCCTCATGGGAACGATACACTCTATGATCAATATTAATATAACCGTCATGTGTCCACAGGTCGTCTCTTTTCTTCCTTTACACCCAACAGGCAGCTGGTTGTAATGCATCACTCATTTTTGGAGATGCCAGCTGCCAGCAGAAGCTTTGTTAGGCTTTTAATAAGACAGCTGATAGCTGGCTAGTTTTGGCTTCTTACCATAGACTGTAGAGAACAGACCTCTTACTGACATGCACCAGGTGGAAAGTATCTTGTGACAATGAAGATGATGCATGGAGGTGGTGAGAGTTTTTACTGATGCACTTCTTGCAAAAAAAATGTTTAAAAAGGAAAACTAACAGCGATGTAACTTGTTGTTTTTGGCGTTACAGAACCTTTCAGTGTTTTAATGTTCCTTTATCAACTTTCCTGAAAAGTGTTGCTGGCATTAAACTAAAAATGAGCAAACACACATAAAAGTTGACATTTAGTCCATAAAATAATAATAGGGTTTTAATAATTTGTAAACCATCAAATTCTATTTTTATCAACATTTCACACATCATTCCGATTTTTATGGACTTGTGGTTGTACTAGGGAGTCTAACTCTTGGTTTGTCAAATACTGAAGATTGGTCGATGGCCCAATACATCAAAGTGTAACACTGCAGGTTTCCCATAAGCATAATTTCTTGATATGGCTCTTGTGTTGATGTTGGTGTGCACATCTCAGATGATTTAGTATGGAGAGCACATAAGTCAGCTCAGGCAATGGATGGATCAACAACGCTCGACCTTCATCAAGGAGTCTTTGAGGGTTTGTTTCATGACTGGAAATAATTATACAGCACAAGTTCTCTCAAGATCAAGACCTCCTTTGAGTTTCATTTTGTATGTAAGTTGTGTACATTGTTTGTTTTAATGACATAACTGATTGACTTACTTACATTACTTACATGAGTAATGAACTGTAGATGTGCTTATTTAAACCCAACTACAATATTTTTTTCCTTCACCCAGCCAAGTAATTCTTGCATCTTACTGTGACTGAACTGAAACCGTGGAACATTTACAATATAACTGTCAAGATGTGAACTGTTTGATGGCACGTTTTGTTTTCAAAGTACACTCTGAAGTAGATTTTTCTCTGACGGTGCAGACTATGGTAGACTAGGTAGGGCCCCAAATGAAGGAAGTCCTGCAAATAAACTCCAATAAAAAGCCAGGGATGACAGAAAGAGTGCATACATTGCCTGTTCTTGGGTCCAGCATTTTGTGTAAAAACCCATGCTTATTTATCTAATCGCTTTATTTTGGAAGTACAGTAAAAATGAAAATGTCATATAATGCTAACCCTGCTTGTACAAAACTTGCTTGTTGCAAATGCTTGTTAATGTCCATGGATTATGTTTGGTATTCTGTACAGGTTTTATAGTGTTGGTCAAGCTGAGCGAAGACACTTTACACTTTACAGCAAGCCAGGGTAGGATGAAGGATTTATTGGAGCGCTCTTGTGCCTCAAACACACATCCCTTAAATTGATCTGTTGAAGCATTACCATAATCAGCTCACTCTGGCTCTTCAGCTTCTCCCCATCCCCCGCTATGTTTGATCAATGAAGGTCCATCCATAGTCAGCCCCCCTCTCCAGCTACAGTAGGACCAATTGACTGATATGTAGTGAAAAGAGGTGAAGGAGGCTTGTATTTCTCAATCAGGACCATCATTCCAACAAGAACGATTGGCCAGGCAGCAATTCCTCCAGAGCAATGATCGTAATCACAGTTCTTAATAAGATGAAGAAAAGATGATGATCTGAGCTTATTTGAGGAAATGAATTCCCATGGGATGTGTGCTCGATTTGTCAGCCGTTTAATATGTTAAACATGTCTAATAAGCTGGTGTCAGTCTACTGCTTGTTTAGCACAATTGCAGGAAAATGCTGCTTTGGTTCATGTGGTAATAGAGGTGCTCTGAACTAGTGACATGCTCGTGTGAATTAATTAAAATACCTGGCTTCAATCCAAATGCAATGTGGCAGTAGCCACAAGGTTTGGCACACATAGTATACATAGTAAAAGGATAAATATATGTGTACAGATTCACATCCTTACTCTTAAACTCATTTTCGACTTTATCACTTTATTGCCCAGCCTGTCCATGATCACAGTCAGTACAGTGCACATGCTCAGTTATGTGGAGCTATGATTATCACTCCATGATGCAATTTGATTGGACTACTGTCCTTGATTGGATTACTGTCCTTGTCACAGTTTACAAGCACTGGGCGAGAATTGATTGATTGACATGGATTTACACCTTCACAACAGTAGGTGGCAATATACCCACTTTAAGCTGGTTACTTTTGGACCTTCCTCTGTTTGACCTATTACATCACATACCCAAACAATTAATTAACACATAAGCAAGAGACAAAGTGGTTGTGTGTCGAACGATGAAAACAGACAACTTCACAGCTCTGTACATTTTGTACGTACGATCCATTTCCATGTTTACTTCCTGCTTCTTCTTTTTTCAGGTGATATTTTGTTTACTACATGGCATCCATCTATACATTTATGCTGTTCGATTTCTAGGCAAAGCCCCGTGTGTGAAGTGGAACATGCACAGGACACTTAGGCAAGTTTGGAGCTGATTGAGGTTTAGAAAATCCAACCCCAAGTGCATTATTTGAGCATCTTAGTCCAAATTCAGGAAATGTGACTTAGATTCAGTCAGACAGACATATTTACATTATGTTCTAAGGGTCCAGTTTTAGTCATAGGAATGCAATAAATTGATTGTGGACATACTGACTGACTGTATATATTTCTGAAGGTATCCCTGAGTCTAAAAAAAGGTGTTATTCACTGAACTGACACTCTGCCACTTATTTTAAGCCTGTGTCTCTTTCTTTTCTTTTGTCAAGAAACAGTAAATGAAAGGAATTCAATCAAAGGAATCTCAAAGTGCTATTGGACACAACAAGGTGGAAGCATCAGGATAGATTTAAGTGGCAGCAGTTTATCATCGAGAACAGCTGACACAACCAACCAAGACAATGTAACTGTCTTATAGTGAGGTACAAATGGCCCCACCAGCAGTGGTGTAAAGGCTCAGTTGATCAGCATCTCAAATGGCTAAAACACTCAGGCTGTTTTCAGCCTGCTACTGTACATACTACCCACTAATGTAGTAGACAGTAGGTATTGCCTACTACATACTGCGTTAGAATTTAGTCTGTAGTATGAATGTTCTGTTCGATCTGTGTTGCAGCATGCTGAACCAGACGTCACTGAATTTTGGGTTTCGGAAAGCGGAAGTAAACAACGGCAAAGCTGATGGCGAAACTGCTTCTTTACCATCACTAATGATTTAAAAAATTAGGAAGTGGTTTATATGGAATTTAATATTTTTTTACAGCATCTAAAAACTGAGATCCCCCTGTCAAAAAAAGAAGAGAAAAGAAAAAGCGGAACGAGAGCTGTGCATTGTGGGAAACAGTACCCGAGGCAAACTGGTCCGATGCATAATGTGAAATTTTCCTGAATCAGTAGACATCCGGGGAGTTTTGGCATACTGCAGATTTTGCTCTTGTTCACATACTACATACTGAATTTTGGCCAAATCAGTACGTACTGCTAGTGTAGTAGGCGGTTTCCAAAACAGCCTCAAAAAAGACACAGAACTCATACCACCCCACTACAATAATAATGACAAAAATACTGACCTGTAAGTGCGATTTTATTTTAAATGTATTTTATCAAATGACAGAAAAATTACGGTAAACAGCTTTTCCTTTAGTTCATAAGAGAAACACTCTCTTTGAATCATTTGATCTTCAATTAATCACTTTTGGATCATAACATTAAAATGTTTATCAAGAACTCATTTGACAGAAACTAAAATTGCAGTTCAGACAGCATCTTACTGTTGCAGTCAAAACGTTCTTCATAGTGTTCAGAAATTGAATGTCTCAGTTTACCAGAAACATCTTAAGATGATATGAAATCAACATTTGTACCAATAAGACAAGTCACTGTGAGCAGATTGAAACACTGTCTTAATATGAGGACATCTGAACCCAGACACTGTTATGAGTTCACTGATTTTTATGTGACAAGGCAGGCCATCACCTGGGCAGGTTATGTGTCATTGGAAAGATGGTAAAAGAAAGGGCAGCTTTAGCTTAGTCATTTTGGCTTACTTTTAAAGGCTTATTGCCATGAGTTGTCCTGTTTCAGTGATTATCACGGTTTAAAGCTATATCAGAAAGTATGAACAGGGTTAACAATGAATAGGGAAAAAAATCACAAGGTTCCAGAAGAGTTCCAAAAAAATCCTAATTGAAAATCTACTATTATGATGTTGATGCGACTCTTGTAGGTTTGGATCCATTCCATCAATCCATCTATTAGTAGCAAGCTAAGCAGCTCTAAACATGGCTTTCTTCAGCTACACGTTTGCCTCCCTTTAGGGGATTCTGAGGCATTCCCACGCCATAAGGGATAAAGAATCCTTCCAGCATGCTCTGAGTCTGCCCCAGGGTCTCCTCTTAGTTGGACATGCCCAGGAAATCTCCAAAGGGGGGCACCCAGGAGACAACCAACCCAGAAGACAGAACCACCTCAACTGGCTCTCTACGATTTAAGAGTAGAGAGCCAGTTGAGAGTAAAGGCTTTATGCCAAATTTTCTCTAGATGTCTGAGCTCCTCACTCTGTCTCTTAGACTGAGCTAAGCCACCATCTGGCTAGAACTCATTGTGGTACTTGTATATGCAATTTAATTATTTTGGCCTCTTACCCAAAGCACATGACCATGGGTGAGAGTTTGAACATAGATCTGTTAGTCTCATGATGCATTTTACCCTCACCCACCAACGAGATCTCCTTCACTGAGGGTAGAGACCTTCTCCCAAATCAAAGGCAATAATCCACCATTTGCCTGCAGAGAACTATGGCTCAGACTTAAAAGTGCTGACAATCATCCCAATTGCTTTGTACTCTCCAATGCCTGAAGGAGGGGCAGTTTGTAGCAAATTCTGAAGTGCAAAGTTTCATGAGGAAATGTCTCATTCCCACTTCTGGTCAGACTTGATAAATTGCTTCTTGTACTCCTGCCAGTAGATGGGACAAGTTGGCACTCCCAGACTCAAGATAGCTTACCTTTCACTATAAACAATAATAACTAGCTTCCTCTTGAAGTTTGCTAGCAGCTGTGTAATGTGAGCACGATTATGAAATGGTAATAAAGCGTTTCCTTATTTTGTGCAGCAAAAGATTGAAAAAGTTACTGATGTATTGCAAGAATAACGAATAACTGCAATCACAGGTGGAACTAAAGCACTGCCCTCTTTAATAGCCTTGATCTTCAATATAAATTAAATTATATAGATATAAATTGTAGTCTGACATCCAACAGTAATTATACTGTTAGGTACATGAATGAGTAGGAGACAGTTGTTTCAGGGAAAATAATATCCATTATTGTTTTCAAACTGACTTACCTACTGATTTACCTGTTTTTTTCACAAGTTGCACACTGCTTTTAATTGACCTTGAATTTTACCTAGGGCTGCCAAACAATTAACTTTAAATAACAATTTATGACATGATTGTCTGTTGTAAACTTGCTATCAATTGGAAATAAATCCCGTTTTTTTTTTTTTTTTTATCTCTTCTAAACGTACCTTAAAGGGATAGTTTTCAAGTGTCCAACACTCTAATGGAGTGGACTTATATACTTAGATTATGAAAACAAAAGTCTATTATAATTGCAACAATCAAAAACAATGGCAAACACTGTGCAGAAAATTATCCAGGATAACATGAAAGGTACTGCATGCTCACAAAATATGCAGCATAACATGGCAAACTCATGCCCTGCAAGCAGCAAAAGATGGGCAAATTGACCTTAATAACTTTGTAATACTAACACAAAGTAGTGTCCAGATTTACATTTGTAAAGGGGAACTAAATATCCCTTGATTTGTTAAGCAGCTCAACACAATCAATTGACCTCATGCATCACAACAACAGACATATTGTAAGAGTATATTGGTCAATTACATTTTCTTCCTATGGATCCTTCACACTTAAATCACGTAATCTCACACAACAACAGTGTCTCACCTCACATGGGGTTAAATAAAGGCCATGCTGGATAGCTTGCAAAGGAGGAGGGCTCTCTGCATCAGCTATGTACCAGCAAGACTCAACGTACACCACTAGTAACTCAGTTCATATTGACAGTAAATGCAAATACATTTTGTCTTTGTCTTGTCTTTTGTCGAGAGCACAATCCCGCAGGGAATTGGAGCTGAACCTGCCATTCAGAGGACCTGTTCTTAAATCCATTTATGCTCAATGAGGTTTGTTTCTGCTTACCCTCCACAATGTTACTGCTGGACTGCTTCCTGATTTCCCACAGGGCTAGCCGAGGGTCATAATCACAGAACATGTGTGTTAATTATGCGTCAAAAAAACGAGAGGCATTAAAGGGAATTTGCATTAACACATTGGCATCTTGTTAACTTTGTCAGCACTAATTTTAACACATCAGTTTTTACTATATTTGTTGTCTTTTTGACGCAGATCCAAGGGCAGAATCCATAATTTATGGTTAGAGATAAAAATCTTGTTTTTAGATATAATTTCCCTTTTTTTCTGTCACTCACCACATTACTGAGACAAATATGCAGATGATTTGGATGGTACAACTCAAACTCGAGTCCATCTACCCACAACCCATGCTCATCCATCTACAGAGCCTCCACATGGCCCAGATTAGCATCAGACAAGAGGGCACATGGAAGATTATGTCTGAAAAAGTGATTAGCTGGGAGACAGCCATGTAACCCAACAGGGACTTATTAGCCATCCCACTTAGTGTACACAGTGACCACAGGGAGGCAGACAGGAAGAGAAGTCAATCATCAGAGATTTGTTTTCAGCCTGATCAGAAAACAAGCAAAGTAATGGTGTTTACAACCTGCCGCCCTTTGTCTCATCACATGCTTTAACAAACGGCTCGCAATTCTACAATCATCCTTGATCCGAGCTTTAGAGCATACAAAGAGGTTCAGCAAAGGGATGCATGGTGATTGATTTTCTGTGCTTGTTTCAAGTTGGACGGTGCAATCAATGATTTATATCCCCTGTTTTGTTTGGGAGCATATAGGTTGTTTATTCTATCACAGAGGAGTAGCATTCATATTTAAAATCCTTCTACAATACTCCTTGAGTTAAATACAGAAGTCATAGACAAACTGCAAAACTGATCACATCTGAAGCCTCTTTTCATGCAAGTTAGCCCCAATGCAAATAACTTTAACCCACTAACACCAGCGTTAACAGCCATGAGTTAGATTGAATGTTTTTAACCTCTGCAGAGAGTTAATGTTAACTGCACCACTACACTTTTTCAAGATCACATCATGTTAAAACTCACCAGTGATGATGACTGCACTGTCACCTCTGAATACCCTAATAATCATATATTTCTGCTCAAGTCTTTTGCTTTTACTTTGGCAGTACTGTTATTTACATTCAGGGGTTCAATCAGTCTTGGGTTGTCGGAGGCTCAACCCTGGTAAATAAGGAAACACTTTCCTACAAGTGAAGATGCTCTATGGCATAGACCATCTTCAGAAATATTCAGAAATATCATGTTCTCTTTGCATAACAGCATAGACTCTATGCTGTTACGCAAATAAAACAGGATGATAGTATTTTCTTTATCTGGACATCTTGTTTTGTTGCCTCACCCCAGGGAGGAAGCTTTGAATTAAACAGTGATATCTATATTACCTCTTACAATACAATGGTAAGACGTGCCCCCTACCCATTCAGCTAATCACCTGTAAGTGTGCAAATTTGAGCTTCATTGGGATAAGAGCTCAAAGCTTCGGAGAGGATGAGGATGCTGACAGCTTATCCCCACAATTAGATGCAAAACAATCGCAAACTGCATAGAACTGCATGGGTGATTCTGAACTTGAATATTATTAGCACAACATGCTTTGTGAATTGGGCCATAAGACTGAGCAGGTAGTGGAGGCAAATTAGTTATTTGAACTATTAGCATTCTCAGTGAATTCATCTGGGCGCCAATGTAATTTAAGAAGCAAATGTCCATCAGTACTCATTCTTAAATTGTCAAATACGGGGATTATGGCTGCTCAATGCAGTTATGGTACCATGTCGCATTATTCACAGATATTTCACTTGTGCTTGTTGCTTTGATATTGCTGTTGAAGTCTGGTGATGAAGAACAGAGTTCAAAAGACAACTTTGGTTGGGAGTTGGGGCTGAGTGATGGGTCAGACATAACTTTAAGTCAATGATGACTTCTGTTAAGAAGTCATCATTGACCATCATTACCTTTCTAAGACGTGCAAAATGCTTAGGGAGTTATGCCAAGTCATTTACAGTTTGGTTGCAAACTACTTAACTTTAACATGTTCAGAAACCGAACCAACGCATCTTTGTTGAAGACGATTACCAAATGCTATAGCAAATACCAAATTCTATAGTCCTTATTCCAGTGGTTGCTGGTTTGACTCCTGGCCGACCCTTTGCTGTGTCATCCCAGACTCTCTACTATCCACTTGTCCTGTCCCCCTGCAGGTGTCCTATCAAGAAAGGTAGAATTCCCCCCAAAACATATTTTAAAAAATAGACATTGCAAACGTATTTACACTAAATTGATTGCTTCATTTTAAAATAATAATTCTACATTGCATATTGATAATTGCTTACTTAACTGGAGCTCTGCACAGAAAAAACTGCCACTAGAGGTGTACTTACAGTATCATACTGTGACGCCTGGGGCTACAAATTAGGATATTGTCATCATGCGGGAGTGAGAACCTGTCTCATGTTCAGGGTACACACACTGTGAAATGCCTTGGTTGTTGTAGTAACCTTGCAAGTGTTACACTGGTTATTGTACAACACATTAAACTGTGTTTTGTAAATTAAAGTCTATGTGTTATCTCTTGTTTAAGCAGTTATTACAATTGTATGGTTAAGATTTCATACCCTACCAACATCAGTACTATTTAGAGGTAGTCTCTATCTTAGGTTAAGAGACATGATAAATATATTCATCAGGCAGATAGCTGCTTGAGCTCAACAAGACTGACTTTTAAATAAACATGATAATGTATGCATAGACATACTGCCTGTATGAAGTGGCACAAGACATCCTCCACCTTGACTCTGCTCTCCGCTGTCAGACTAGAGTGGTATTCAGCTGTGGTAATGGTGGGGGGAATGGGTGGGGTGGGTTGGGGAATGATTTATACCAACAGGCCCATTGCTGCTGTCTCCTCTGTCCTCAGAGAGACACTCTAGCTGTTTGTCTGCGCTCCTTTGACCTCAGGCTACCACGCCAACCGTCTCCGGCTCCAACAGACTAAAGAGCTGCCACATGCCCCCCAGCCAGCAGCACCATGTCACAGCGTCTGAGCTACATGGATCTCAGGGGTGGGAGCTAATTGGTCACTTTATGGCAGTGAGACTGTCTCGGCCACTCTGTTCAGAGGAGGTTAGCGCTGTCATCAGGGCGTCATTACAGCTAGGGAATAGACCGAAGCAGCAGTGTAGGGGATACAAAGATATGCTCTGTGCTTTGACCTCAGATTTAAATTTAAAAGTCAATCCCCCTACTTAATGCTCCTCCTCTCAAGCATAAGAACTTTAAGTTATCGTGCCCTTAAAGAGGTTGTTCACATCACATTTTAAAAAAGAAACTGCTGACATGACTAAGCCTGGTGCTCTGGTCTGATTATCCAACTGATTGTTTCTCGACAGTGCTCTTTGAGACAACCACACTTTAATGATGTGGGTGAGTGTTAGTAGTTTACAAACGTTGCTTTCTGTTGTTACTCATCCTGGCACTAATCATGCAAACCTGTCCCCTTGAAAATAAAAGTTTGATGTTACTTAAAAGCCCAGCGTTCTCAACACAACATTCAGAAGTCTCAAAACATGGCAGCCACTTTTGTGGCCCCACACTATAATGACACTCATACTCCTCTAGTGTAAGTTATGCATGTGCAGGGTTACAAGGGAAAGTTTGCTATCACAAAAACACATCATAGGGTTGGACGTTCACATTAGAGTAGTCAATGTATGGAAAACACATTAGCTTAAAAAAGTGATCTGCTGCCAAAATATACACATTTGAAGGGTGGTTGATGCGCATCAATAATGAACACACTGTTAGATGTAAGTAGAGACATTTTTTAGGCACCAAAACATCATGGTATAGTTAAAAAATGTAAGTAGTAACTAATTCTTAAAAAAACACTGACTGTTGGTTTCACAGACACAATAAATGAAACAGTGGTCCGGGGTGAGGGTCGCACCCTTCATCATACCTAGAACCAGTTTAACGGCGGATCGAAACATGACTCTAGAGCAGTAGTTCCCAAAATGGAGTTTGGGACCGGTCAGGGGGTCTTGAGATGACTTCCAAAACAAAGTCAAGTGTAATTAAATCAATTAATAAAACAACAAAAATAAAAAAGGTGTGGTCTGTTTTCTACTTTTCTTTGTTGCAACATGACCCCTGAGGTGATCATGACAGACACATGACAGCATTGGCTGCACAGGAAACACAGCATGTGCACATAAGTAGCCTATTTCCTCCAGACCAGCTGAATTAAGTATGTTAGCATTTAAGCCATTATGACACTGTCTACTAATCATATACTGAATGTCCATTGAATGCTAAAGTCTAAACATTAAGATTACTTCTACTCTGTATGCCTGTATTCTTACCATATAATAACATTATGGTTGTTTGGCTCTTGTGCTCTTTTGTCAATTTTTGGATAAGCCTATTAGTGTTTGTGTGAGGCTGTGAGCGATGTTTAACCACCTTGAGGGACAGTGGAGGTCACTAGTCTCTGGCACTGTTATTTTGAGGGTCATAGGCTAAGAAAGTTTGGGAACCCCGAGTGAGAGGACAGTAAGTGAGGAGGTACCCACAGCATTATACTTTGATGCTAAAACCCACTGACCAAGATGCTGTGTTGACAAGTTTGGAGTGACACCAGGCTGGATGGTTATACAGACTGTAGAGTTTCCTGTTCAGTGGAATGTTTTACAGTATACAATGTAATTTGATCCTTTGCTCATGTGAATAAATATTGGTAATGCAGGTTTAAAACGTAGCCAGTTACAGCAGCCACTGTTGTGTGCAAACTGCAGACCAAACAACACTATAATGAACTGCAATGGCTGCATGGACGTCAGCTGTCACTCAATCAACTTCAGAACACTAATGATTTCCCAACTCAGTCTACTGCACATCTCATTTATACGTTTTTTTCTATTGACCTTTTCATAAATAGATCAAAGCCCACCAAAATAAAAATCTGTCTGCAGGACAAAAAAGCTGCAGCCTCTTTTACCACGGTCATGTTCAGCGGATTCTCTCTGCAACAAGAGAAAAGGTGATCTGACCAAACACAATCTCATAAGCCAAGAGATCCAAACCGCAGTGGTGATTGTGAAACGTCTCCTTCAAACAAACTGCAGATAGGTGAGCTGCAAACCTGCAGCCTCAAGGGACACTCCTGTGTGACAGGATGCTTGACAGTGGCGAGCACCAGGCTGACTTTAGTTCCACTCCAGGGATGGACCTGGAATTCAATGTCAGTGTAAATGTAATTTTCACTCAGCCAAAGCACCTGAGGTACCTGCTCACCTCACATCCTGGATTAAGGTGTGTGAGAGAGGGAGAGAGAGAGACTCAGAGAGAAGGGGAGACGGCATGCAGCACAAGCAGGAAATCAGATCAGTGTGAGTCAATCAGTAAATGCCTCCATACATATGTGCAGCCATGCATATGTGCATTCTCTAGACGTACACTTCACCTAATTTTTTCCCATTAGACCATAAGGCACACATATTCCACAGCATCCAACCCACACAGCATATGCATTGCTGAAGAGTAAAATGCAATTTCACACAGACAATATTTTGACCTTTCCCGGGCTGGTAGGTTTGCTGGTAAATGCTCGGTGCTGATGAAGCCCACAGCTTTTTTCCTTGATAGAAAAATTGCTATGAATATTCACAATTTTCAGTGCTGAATCCCCCATGCATGATTATGCTCGTCAACTCCTCCAATGTAATTATTTATTTCTTTAGCCGTCTACCTAACACAGCCAGCTTTTGTATATATGTGTGTGGCAGCCAGAGTCCATTGTTTTGTTACGCATCATTCATGTTCCAAGTTAAAGCTGCATGCACTGAGCTTTCACACTGCTGGCTGTTAGAGCTGATATGTTGCTTTTGTGTTATTGAATGTGTAGTTTAAGCACACCTGAAGGTGAGAAAGGCTCGAGAGCAAAGATGCATCTATGTTTTAATGTTCACTTTTAACACGCACACAAAAAAAGAACAGTTGTGACTGTAGTCCTGATTATGTAGTCATGTCTTTTCAGGTGAAAGGCTTCATTTAACCACTGGGCCGTGTAACTGGGTATAATCTCTGGACTTATCTCAGAGGCCTATATGTGCATGGTACACTGTCAGTTAGACCTTAAATGTGTGTAAGGATAACATCATACAGGGCTGGTGGGGACGTGTTCCAAATACGCCATTAGCTGGCCAGGGTAATAGGTGAGTCATCAAGTGCTGAAAATTCAGAGAATTTGAGAAGCACCCACGCTGGGGATGCTATTCTACACTCTTGTGAGTTTGTTGTTGAGGCCTCATTTGTTCTTCTTCTATTTAAGAGGTTTGTAAATAATAAATTATGGAAAAATACATTCATTACCTAAACTAAGAATAGGTTTTGATTGTTAACACATCAAAGTTTCTGTTAAAATTTGCTTCCCCTTGCAGGTGGTGCTCAAATCCTGACTCACGCCAGGTTTTTGAATGTTTTTTGGTACCAGGTATCTTAAAAAATGAACGATGAACATCAGTGAAAAGACACACTGTTATTACCTACAGCAACATAGAAGCTGCGACATCTTGCATTTTCAATCATGTATTTCATTTAACTTTTTATGATGCGTGCATTGTGCTATGTCTCTTACTGAGGGATTATTTGATACAACTGCTGCACTGTACATGCATTTTTTCCTCATTGACACTGCCATGGATAGTATTTTGTTAGTTACAACACTTACTGATGTAAAAAAAAGAAAAAAAAGAGTATTATAATACATATCAAATCAAATCACTTGTTGATATTTTATTTATGATTCACCAAGGGAGCAATTGGCAGGAAGAGTCCCGGCCTCCCCTCCTCAGAGCAGCAGATATCTTAAAGACCGTCCAATCGACAAGGCAGTAATTGCAGCAGTTCCCTATCTCCATGGCAGAACAACATTGCACCTTATCTCTATGACCTTCCATAGACAGTCCTCAGTCCCCAGTCCCAGGGTAGGAGAGGGTGGGAAAGCTGTGCTGGAGGACACACAACTGACTTCTCAAACACTATCGACCTTTGGTTGGCCCCCTGTGGGAACTTCAGCCCAGGTCTATATCTACAAGACTTAACCTAACACTCCATCTCTTTCTTCACGGCCACACCGTATCACATCCACCTCCTCATTTACAACTAAAGCTCCTCTAAAGCTGCAAAAGGACCCTCCAGGGGCTTCAGGACCCCGATACATGCCCCAAACAGTCCTGTGTGTAAACAGGAACTGTCAATCAATGCTCCCGAAGGGGAAACATTCTTGTGGTACGATATTTTATCCATGCTCTGTTTCCATGAAGTGACCCACTAACAAGCCTCGAGGTCCAAGTAAAATAACACTGTAACCTGAAGAAGGGTTTCATATGTTTGCTTAAAGGCTTGGATGTTAGTCTTGCTCTGTTAAAATCAGGGCTGCCCTCTTACAGTCTATTATTCTAGGCCTGTCTTTAGATAAAGATTTTCTCAGTATAAATCATTCATAAGGTTTGCCGACAGCAGAGTGCTGCTAGCATATTTCTAGGTGCTCAAGTTGTTTTAATGTTGTGATTCCGCCAGTGTTCTAAGTGAACAGTGTTTGTACCTGGAGCATACTGATCCACGGGGGTTTCCTCATCTCAAAAACAAATGTACCAGGTAATTAAGACCTGTATGAATGATGATTAAAGCTGTTTTAAAAAAAACTGCTTAGCGGGCTGCAAGACAAACTTCTAACTTGAGCTCACTGACGCTGTTTTAAACATATCCACAAAACTTCTAAAGCCTATCTACCAAAATTTTCAGGGTAGGCTGCATGGGTTATTGCATCAGCTGAAATTTTCACCTTGACTTAACTTGGACTTTTTCCTGCCAGCCCCCCAGCAGATATCAACTTGAGGTTGGGTTAGAATGCATCAGGAAATATTCTGAAAAAGTAAACCGTGAGTTAGCAAACTGGGGTGATGTCCTGCAACCTGTGTGAACCTGAAAGCGCAAAACATTACAAAATGAATTAAAAATATCAGAGCTTGAAGACATCCTTTTCGTTTAGCGTTTTACAAAATAATACCGTTTTAGTTCATTACTATCGCTGGTCAGCACCAGAATTATTAGTCGGATGAACTGATTTTTGTATTACTCTAATATTGTAGGCTGGAAATGTTTGTCAGATGTTGTGTCCAAGCTGTACTGCAGCCATCCACCACTAGGCATGGCTGTTACTTTAGCAAACAGCTACTGCCATAAATCTATAATGCACTAGCATACTACCCGGATGTAAACTGACACAGATGTCATATTGTAGCACAGTGTAGTTTGGCAGTTTTTGATCTAGAAAATGAATGTAAAGTTGTATGAAGGCTGTGCCTGGGTTAAACCAAGATATAACCACACAACTGGACTGATGTGTAAGCAGCACACATGTGTGATGCCAACCGACAGAGGATTGAAAGCTGGTGGTGCTGAATCTGCAAATATTAGCCACAGTCTGCAAACCAATTTGACGTTGTTTGCTCTTAGTGTGATCAAGTTTTGCCGTGTTGAGTGTTTTACTACATTTAGACGATTCATTTTTGAATGACTAGAAAATGAAAATGTTCCCTCGTCAGAAGAAGTCATTTGGAAAAAGGTGAAATAGGCTTTAAAAAGTTAAGATATTTTAATTTCATGAAATAAAAAAAAGCCTTGGAACCCTGGCTGAGATAACTTAACCCTGTTTAATGGGCTAATGCCTTAATTGACCTGAATAAATGAGAACATCAGCAATGCTGCACCATTGCTTGGTGATGTTAAGCAAAATAAGTCCTGCTCTTGCAGTGGGAGGAGGGCAGCCTTGAAATCCCATTCAAATAAGTCCTGAATAAGAAAATCCAAGAGAAGGCCTGCACTGAATAAGAATGAGGGCGTTGGGATAAATATAGAACAAAGATACTTTTTGGAGGACAGATTTTCAAAGCAGGGTAAACTCAAAGTCTGCATCAACAAAGAGCCAAAATAAAGTTCTTTCATACTGTATCCTGACATTTGGTTTCACCTGAATGTACCACAGTTCATTCGCAGAGCTTCGTCACAATCAATGCCTCCCTGCAAAACGAGGGCACACCTTCCTCTGTGAGCTTCATGTGGGCGTGTGTGTCTGTTATTATGTTAATTGACGGTTTACTGCCGATGCAACAACAGAATGTAGTGTTTTTCTCCGCTACATTATTCATGAGTTCGAGGAAAGGTTTGGCTCCATGTTTGGCACTGGCTGCTTTTGTTTAGCGTCCCCTGCTACATGGGTCCTGTCCAACCCCACTTCTCACATTATAAATTCTTAATCGATGCCCGCACTCGCACACAAAACCCAAATCTTGCTGGCACTTCCACTATGCCACAGGCGTGAAGAACTGCAAACAAGTTCAGGTGGATCTCTCCTTTGTCCTCACGCTCTGTTTACAGGAACACACAGTGCTGATTAATGGAGATAATCAGATAACGACTTTTAATGAATAAATTATGACTGGCTCGATCGAGATGCACTAGAATTTCCCCAGGAGGAGAAAGGGGATTCATTGAGTGCTTTCCCCACCAGTCTTTGCTTCATATTTCAAAGTTATCACTGGAATAAATGAGCACAAATATGGCATACTGAAAAGTATTGATATGGTTGTATTTGTCAAAGATATGGATAATATCCACAAGACTTCAGACTAAACCTTTGAGAGATTCTACTTTTGAGAAATACCTGCAAACAGGCAAGACTGGACCCTGGAAAACACCATATCTGGATACACATTATGACTTGATCCTTTCTTCTTGATCTGTGTCTGGAGGTTTGAATTATCTAATACAGTGCTGTACATATTGCGTAAATGTGCAGCATGCCTCTCTTATAATCCTGTGCTGAATCTACGAGGAAGTGGCTGACGCTGGTCATTAGCACTACATACTTGTGCGTTGGAGTGCGCTTCACTCTGCAACACTTTGCCTAAATGTTTGTAGGCAGTGTGATTTCTATGTTTCTATCATAGACTCTATAATTAATGGACGGAGTATCAGTGATGTCACCCATCTATTCCTGAGCGCTGTTTTGAAGCTAATTGTCGGCGGGAGCCATATTGGAAATGCGGACCTCATCCAAAGAGTGTGAACTGCCTGTAAATCAAGTCAGTCATGTCCTTATTTGGGCAAAAACTCGTAATCTTAATATCATCTGAACCGTTACGTAAGAAAAAATTCATCCCCCCGTACAGTGTGTGCCATTAGAGGAATTAGCTATGCAGACCAAAGCCGTTTTTCGAACCAGGCTGGAACCATGTTTATTAATGCTGCAAAGATTGTCTTTTTTGGTTAGGTGTGTATGTGGTTTCCGGTGTTTCTGCAGCCAGCCTCAAGTGGATTCTCTGTGAATTGCAGTTTATAACACTATAGCATGGGCTTCATATTTTGAGACCAGAGGTAGCCACTTGGTATGTATGCTAGTTAGATTGCTTGTTCCTGGTCCCACTATGTTTTCTGCTCAGTTGTGCACAGTGAACTATGGCGACTCAGAGCATAATATGTTGAGTTGGAGCTGCTTAATGTGGCTGTTGATCAGACAGCAATTATTACAAAGAGGAAAAGAGAGATGTCGGAGAGGATGGGCTATACAGCCGATGAACGAATGATGTCCAACAATCAGGAAATGTTGTAAACGCGGTCCGCGTCGTTTCAGCAGGTATTCCCTTTTTTGAGCCTGATTTGTCAGGTTGCGTGGGTAGGCTTCTGCATAGGAACAGGGGTTCACAGACCTAGGCTATGGCAATGGTTTGACACAGAAGCATATACCAGGCTATGTTGGGGAGATGCTATCATCGATTCTTCTGTGTCCAGCAAGCTTCAAAGCTCACCCGGTATTTGCTGCAAAATCTTTGAAGGCACAACCATTGGTGTCATCTCTTTCGTCAATGGGCAGGAACTGTTGTTGAACAAGAAAGCAGGTGAATACACATGCCAGCCCCTGCTGTTAACTCAATAAGTAATTGGGACGCAACACGAAAAACTCAAAGACAGTCTTTGCATTTCAATTAGTCTGATTTAAGGCTGATTTATACATATGTGTCAGCCCGGCCTAGCTACAATCTCTGTTTACTTTTCCACAGCAAATGTTAATTTAGAGCTGATACATGTTGCTGTTTATCATACAGACATGATTATAGGAAAAAATAAAGAGGAGGAGATGAAATGCACGGCCAATGAGTGGCAATCCCGGAAGTGCTTTAAATGCGGGAAATAAAATGCCGCCAAGTGGACCAATCACATGGCTTCCATTCCAAGTTGATTATACGGGTAGTTACATTTTGGAGGAGGTGCACGTCAGCTACATGCAGGCCTCTGAGTAGGCATGGGAGCTACGCGCTCCTCAGGCGCAGGTTATGCCGTTGATTCGACGCAGAAGTATAAATCAGCCTTGATTCCTTCTCTCTATCACCTGAGCCCAAATGCAGTCAATGCTTGAGTCCATGTCAAGTCACAAGTCCTGGGAATCAGTCCAGAAAATGAAGTCTGACTCCAGCCTGAGTGTTAGACCCAGGCAGTAGTTCACTGACACAGCGAGTTTTTTTCTTGGATGCGATAAATTCAGACTTTCATGATGATTATTGTAAATGTTGACACCCTGATAACAATGATATTGTTATCAATCATGCAGTGCCACATGTATCCTCTCAGTCAAGTTACAGCTATGTGACAGATTCTTGAACTCATAATACTGGATCCTTTTGAATACAGGTCACTGTTGTCCAATATATGATGATATTCTACAGAACAATGTACATCTGTGATCCAGTCTGTGTGTATTTGCCCTCAACCATGGTCCCCAGTTTTGTCTTCAAATGTGATTCATATTCGCTGACATAAATCAAACCACTACAAAGACAGATTCCACCATCTCCATCAAGGTCACTCCGGTACTTTATAAACTGCATTGAGTCACTCACCTAGGGCTAGAATAACATAATCTGCTACAATAATATTGATTTAGGGTTTATCATTGAGAGGACAGATTGGGTTTGATATGAAACTCAGTGATATCAAAAGAATTTCACAGTGAACCATTGGAAGAACTGAGCATAAGAAAATCAATGCTCCAACAAGTCAACACCACATCATCTGGAGTAGGCTGTCTTAATTGAAAAGCTATCTTGAGTGTGGATAGCAACACAGTTATAAAAATGCCCGGCTCGACATCAAGAGTGTTATTTGAGTGTACTTGGACAGATATGAGGAGCTGGGAAAAGTGGAGGAGAGCTGTTGGTATGAAGGCTGGGCAGGAGGGCAGTAGTGGGTAAAACTGATTTTTATTGAACTATTAAATCCCCAGTGCCAAATGTAATTTAAGGTTTTTGTTGCTTTGGCACCATTAACTGCTAACAACCTGTCGCTCCGGGGCCTGTCCTGATAAAAATAGAGTGGAGAGACAAGGGCGAATCAGAACAACAACATATTCAATCTAAGCAATTAAAGTGCCGTTAACATTAGCCCATCTGACTCCTTAATGTCAAGCAAACAGAGGCATCACTCTGGGGGCTTCCAAATCTCATCAGAGAGGAGGCACAGGTGGGAACAACACCGCAGAATATTGTGATGAAGCGACAAGTGAGAGACAGAGTAATAGACAGGGAGAAAGCGATGGGGACAGATAGAGTGTTGATGAGACCAGGCGGCTGTGTGTTTGCTCGGGATTGTGTGTTTGTGCATGTGCAAAGCTGGGGGGATAAGTGCGCATTGAGCGACAAGGGAGAGGCTGCATCACCATAAAATGTAATCTATTAAAGCTTATCCCAGACAAGATCGCTACATCTAAATTCATCTCAGTCTGTCAGGCCCCATTCTATTCCCCGTGCTGCTGCAGCATAATGGGATGTGACAGTACATGTCCTAAGGAACGGGGAAATAAGTGATCTCCATGTCACAAAGCTGCGTCGTTTTCATGGAGCCGGTCGCCCCATAAAGACACAAAGCAGCTGAACACGCACACTAAACAATCTGCAGAAATTAAAACTGATACTTAGATTTGAAAAAGCTGAATATTTGTGTAATGGTAGACATTTTAACTATCAGGTTAATAGCACGGTCTGTAAGACTAAACAGAACCTCTGGTCAACCAAGATAACTTCAGTTGAGGACAACAAGGGAAATGCCAAAATTATTACTCAAACTCTCTACTGCTGTTTACTGCCCACCCACAGCTTTTTCTCGTAGTAGATCTGTAGTACAGATATTTCAGGGTCATTTCTAGGGTGACCACCAAGGCCGCAAATTCAGACTCAATGCAAATTCATGTACACGTGCCAAAGTCAAAAACAAATGCATTCAAGAATGAACTTTACAACACACTAGACTTGTAGGTTACGACTGGGTCACTCACTAACCACCAGTTAAGTCTATAGGCTGCAGGTTTAGCTCAGCAGTCAGATAGCTCACCTCATGAACAGAGGCTACAACCCTCTGATTGGTGGCCCAGGTTTGACGCCGACCCTTAGCCCTCCCTTTCTGCATGTCATTCACCACCCTCTCTTCCCTACTGTTCTATCACTTAGTACAGATGTGGATATGGACTAAACATTGCAGGACCACCAGAGCTCTTGAGGGCAGTGTTCATAATGATGTTACCTCGGCATGTCGGTTAGAATAAGTGGAGTTTGTTTGAAGCGCCCTTTAGAGGATGCATGTTTGATGTCCATCCCAACATCACAGATGCGTGGTGACAAATATATACCATGTCAAATGTATGCATCTGTTTTCATACATAAAGGAAGCATACATGAGCCTTTAGAAGTAAACACTCAGTGGCACATCTGCTATGTTAGCTGTGTTCAAACCAGCAGCAATGAGCACCAGAACCTAATGCGGCTATAAAAAGGGATACAGTCCGTTTCCCTGCCTTGATCATCCTTCTAACATTATCTGTGACACTCGCAGGGTTGCGTGATTGGTTCGAGGTAACACACAGTATTCATGCATGGTGGTCAGCTCACTGGGTGATCTAGAGCAGAGTTTATTTCAGACAGACTTTTAGTTTGGATTACTTGGAGGACAAAATTGTTAGTATTCGTTTTTGCATAAAACAACTAAAATGTTGCCACTTTGCTTGTGTCAGGTCATATGATATTACATGTCCTGCAATGTGACTATTGCACATGTATACATTGCAGATGCGATGTTAAAACAATCTATTGTTCAGCAATAGTGAGGAAAACCTCTCTGCTTCTGTTTTGCTGTTTCCTCTCAGGGTAAATTTCTGCTTTAATCTCTTTCATTACTTCACAACTATTCCACAATGTCAAAGCGCCCTTCATTCACAAATTGTTTCATCAGCATATCTGACCAAAGATCTTTCTGCCTGCGCTCTTAGAGCACATTGGTCTTTGGATGTTGTTCTTTAAATATCACTGTGACCGGTCATTCTGTCTTTCATACCTCCCCATCACCACAACTACCTACAAGATGCTCTGAATGACTCAATGGAGAGTTTTCATCTTCTGCCTGCAGGCTTTACTCCACAACTACTAACCTCTACACTCTGTAAGATCCTGTCCTCTCTGTCATCATTTATTTATTTAAATCCTTGAAAACACTTAAAAAAAATCATCCAACAGAGCTAGGGGTAATTATAAAAATAATAAACATTGCAATAACAAGGTAAAATTCATCATTAAATATGGTACATTTAATTACCAAAGTCTTTGTTTTGGTAAGGGGGGGGGGGGGGGGGGGGGTAAATAAATATTGGATTCAACTTCAAAGTGAGCCCTTCTTTTTCAGATTAAATGACTATGTTGTTTAGAGAGAATCGGGGACACATTTATGTATTAGAAGACTGTGCTTCATATTGTTCTGAAACATGAAAGTTTCAAAACAATATGAAGCACACCTAAAGCTAATTATAGTATATCAAGGAAAAGTGTGCATACCAACAAAATCAGTGGAGTAGAGCTAGTTAGCCAAAGAATCACAAGTATGACAAAAAAAAAAGGTGAACACACAGGAGTTAATGTAAAGGTGATTTCTGTTAAAATTTGGAAAAGTATTAAAATATTCATTTGAGCTCTGCACCTTTGGAAAAAAATATTCTTAGATGATAATGCATCGAGGCAATTTAAAAAGACAAGCTAACATCTGCAGCTAACATCAGAGTAGAAGAACGCTGTCTAACACATTCCCTTTACTTTTTTCATCATCATCATGCTCCCTAACTACAGCATAATCTCTTTAAACGGACTCTGTAGGCATTAGATCAGATTCTGGTCCATGTCTGAAGCAATAGAGGCAGAATGCAATCTGCCAAAATCTGACAGAACCAACCAGTGGTCACCCGCTAATAATGTAGCTGTATTGTCTGTCTCTAATCAGACGTCGGCATATAGATTAAGCTCATAATTATCTCTCAGACTAGGTTCACAGCGCATGCTTTAATGTTCAGTTTGAAGTAAGCTAGTTTATAGTTTTTATCTTGACAATCATGTGCAGTGTATGCCAGCAAATCTGTAAGCAGATGACAGTGAGAAGGAGGAACTACCTTCACCAAAGCTGTCTTCCATGTTTGTTTTCACTCAGTGACTGCTGCTCCCATCTCTCCTGCCAGTGAAGAGCTGTGACGAGTGTCACTCAAGGGTGACGTCAAAGTTGCAAAGACGCACTTCCGAAGATCCGACCTTGATGACCACATGTTACATTCGATTTAGAGTGATAAGATTCAACGTGACTTGTGTTGTTCCATCTGTCCTTAACATTCAACAATCACATCTGAGAAAGGAAAACTTGAATTGGGTCACTGTGTCTGGAGTGGGAATGTAGTCGCCTCAACATCAGTTCAACTATTACTTCTGAAGTTCTTGTCATGAAGTCTGTTATCAGTAACTTAAATGTTGGTCTTTGCTCCTTGAGACTGTTGTCCTTTAACAGTAGGTAATGGTTTTCAGTTGACAGCAGAGTATTGCTCCTGTGAGAGCTCTATTCTTAAAGCTTACAGCATGCCTGGTTACAGTTGCTAAGCTATTGTTGGTCAGTTTAGTGATGAATACATAAAATGCCACAAACTGAGAAATTTCCCTCTCATTGTCTTTATTCTTTAAAAAAAACTGTTATCTTAAAGAACAGCAGGATGCTGCCTTACAGTTTTCAGTTTTTCCAAGCCTCACTGCTCACCTTCTCCCCTTCTCATCAATTGCCCTCTTTCAATGCATCCCTAGCTGTCTGTCTGCCAGGCAGCGAGTGCCCTAAAACAATACACCAATCACTGACAAGGAGCATGGCTCGTGCCTCTCCTCTTCCTGTATGGTCCGGTGGGACTGGCTACTGCTCCGTGCTCCAGGCTTCCCAGACAGCAGCCAGATCCTTGGACCACTGTGCTGCTGCCAGGAGCACAGAGCTCTAATGATCGCCTACTACCACTGAAGCAGAGCCAGGGACACGTAGGAACAGAAAGACCTGCAAAACGCAGTGCGCTCACAGGACAATAGGGAAGACAAAAAAAAGGCACGATCTCTGTATTCTTAAGAACCGTGTTGATGACCGTCCATCCGTCTGATACCAACAATAATCCTTATATATAAATGCAAAAGGAAGGCTTTGTCCTCTGAAACCCATCAATGAAAAATACAGTGTGTTGATATACTGCTGCCCTAGGTTCACGCATGTTGCTGTGGAGGATGATTCAGTGCTGCACTCTTTTGCTCTGTGTACTCTCTTGTGGCACACAAAACATCTTGGGAAATGTGTTGGAAATGGCAACCTGAGCTCTCTCAAGGGAGACAACATTTTAAATTCACTTTCTCCCTCCTTCGTTCATGCTTTATTTATGTCTCCCTCTGTCTCTATCTCTCACCCTGCCTCCTCCTTCCAGTCCTCCACATTTATAATTACCCTCACCTTTTCACCGCTTTTTGGTGCCTTCGCTCCATACGCCTTAATTTCTCTGCCTGATGGACTCTCCTTCCTCTCCACCATCTGACTCCTCTGTACTGTACTTCTCTGTCACCTTCTTTTTGTCTAAGTAAGGGAAGGCTTTTAGTTCCTTATCAAACTCTCATGAATTATGAACATCAACTGTCCAGCGGCCTGGACAGAAACACATCTCACTGTCTACCTGTTCTCTGTAGAAGCACCTCAGAAAGGAGAGGTACTGGAATCCAGTCAGAAACACCTTGTTCTCTGGACATTTATGATGAATAATTTAAACTGATCTGACCCCTAACTGCCCAAAAACTTGTGTGTGACGCACACAAATCAACAATCTGCCTGCCAAACCCTAGCCCGATCTCACTACAGGAAACGTCACAAGAGAAATGTTGTCAACATTTGTGAACACAGCCTGCAGACTGACTCCAGGTCAAACTTTTCACATGACAAAGATTCGCCTGGGATCAGAACGATGTCCGTTTAAACTGATTTGTGATTCGTGGTGTGCATACATTACTTTTTGGTTGCATAATTATGCTCTTTGTTCAGAAGTGAAACCTTGCTCCGACTACTCATTAATTTACAAGATGTCCATATGTATTAGCTGCATTAGTCTTTGTGTCAGTTTGACACATTAAAGACATTTATTTTAACAACTGAGCACAGGGTATGACATCCTATTACTCTACAAGATTCCAACAGCATTTCTCTGAGCAGAGTTTGAAATCCATTACACCAAGGCTCAAAGGACAGAACTGAATTACTTTGACATCCCTCCAATAGTTTGCAAACATTTACAATAGGCCAAAAAAAGAGAGAAAATCACATGGTGACCTTCAGTCTGGGACTTTTAGCTTCTAGCTCTTGTATGTCTGTTCAGCACTATGGGTAAGACAACTGCTGGATGGTTTTCAAAGAAACTTGTTACATACATCCACAACTCCTTAACTGAGTGATGGCGGCCTTTTTACCTTAGGTGTCAGATAGGTTGAGCATTTTAGGTTTAAGGAGAAAAGTTGCGAGTAATGGATGGATTTGTGTACTGTTTGTCAGTCAGTCATGTTTAATATTTACAACGTATATAATGTATTCAGTCACTTTCTTCAATGTATGCAATCAAGTACAAACAAACAGGAATTGTAAGAATTGCATCTGTGTGATTGAGAGAGGCCCCACACATGATGACAAATAATGATCGGTTTGATACTTCTAATATCGTGTGAAGAGGAGAGCATTAAGATGGCTGACACAGCACAGCGCACACTAAACGATTCCACTCACCAATTTTTGAAAGACCTGACTCTGAAAAATTGGAAACCTCTCATACTCTCTTCATGCTTAAATGTGAGTTCAGAGTAAACAAACATGGTTGTAATGCCAAATATTGCTTGCTGCTTAGCTACATGGTAAATTCATTGCAGTAGCAATTCCTGTTCATCCCCCTTTCCTGCTTATTCCCATTATGATATCTCTCACATGGCACGTGTTAGCATCCGTGTTACTAACTCAACAAGTGTGTCATCCATTTCCATGTCCATCATGTTGCATTCACTGTTGCCTTTACTGTTATTGTGCTTCATTAGTCAGCTTGCTTACTGATTGGCTAACATTTAATTCAATGTGGCAATCCACAGAGTGCATGCTCAGCTGTCCATGGGGTTTACCTAACACAAAAGGATACTTGATCGTGAAATAGAACATGTTTCATATTTACGATTTCAAATCAGTACAGCTCTAGTCGTCTTTCAAGTAGATCAGGGATATTAAAATCACTCTTAACATATTGCAGAGGGGGATTCTTCCAAATGTTTTTCTGACCACATCAGACCCACCAAAGCTAGATGATGTGATTTGAGGCTTAAGTTGCATTACAATTAAGTGTGTTTGGAGAATACAGCAGGGGACTGAGAACAGAGCCATGGAGAGCTCCAGAGATCAGGAGGTGTAAGAGGTGTGTCTACCAACCCTGACTAGGATCCATCCTTTTCCCTTCAGGATGATTTGCAAGGATGTTGGTGACCCATTAGCTTATCATTTATCATCATGTGAAAATAGTCACTCCTACAAGTGGAAAACAAACCTTGGAACCACTCGAAAGTAAACTTCCTTATGAAGCTGTCACAGATCAGAAACTCCAAAGGGTACCAGGGTAAAGTTGGTTGGTTTTTTGTTTGTTTTTTGAGAAGGGCTAGTCCTCATTGTTCACTAGTTGTTAAAGTAGATCTTCCATATAATATTTGCACTGAAACTTTTGATAAAATCATTCCTATCAACAGCACAGGCAGTAATAAAAAAAATGAAATTCACTTGCCACCTTTTTTAGATGATCTTCTTTCTCTCACATTAAGTTAAAAATGTGCCAGGCTACAAAAGCAGCTGTGATTCTGACTGTGAGGTCTGTACTAAGCACATTATGGTATTTTATGCACAGCTGCCAGTATTCTTGGACTGAATATATCTAAATTTGACTGCTTCTAGGAAAATAAAAAAAGTAAAGAATTCATTACTTCCCAACCACAATTTGAATCCTGGCAATGTGAGGAAGGCTGTCAGCTACCTTATGTCGTCACACAGCAGCAGAACAATATGGCTGGAAGCAGCATGAATGCAAAGTAAGTCAGCTAACGAGATGAGCCGGCCTGCTGGCAAATACATGCAGATGATCTCTCGTCTTAGGATTGGAGCCGGATGCTGTGCATAGAAAGAGTCGGGAGCTCCAGTATGGATTAGCGCGGCTGGGAGTTGCTTATGCTCTTCAGGAGAACACAGAGCAGCACCACACTGGATTACACAGCTGGGGAAAAGGTTACACACTTCAATGCGTGTGAGAGAGGGATGAACAGAAAGAACAAGCTCCTAGCAGCAACGATAATTAGAGAAGTCTACTTTTCCTGCTCCTGACAGTACAGTCAGGTGTTTGTGTGGAGACTGGAAGGGAATATTATTTGAACTTTCTACTGGCCCTTATCTATATTACATATGTGCAATACTCTCTACTCCTGTCACAGAGGCACATGTCTGTGTACTGTGATTTGGCAATTAGTGTTCTTCAGATGCTGGATTTAATTAGCAGTGAGAAAAGAGTTAATCACAGAGGCCTGTTGTTTGACACTGAATGTGATCTGGATTGTTAGCAGATAGCATAGAACAAATAAGAATGCAATTATACTCTTGATGAACATGAACAATGTGATTATATCATACCTGATAAAACAGATGTAGCTAATACAGCATGAGTGAAATTTAACGCAAGAAAACACTTAAAGAGATCAGCTGTTTGACAAGGATCTAGCATATGATTGGTTGAATATTGGTAGACTAAAAAGCCTTTTAATTTGGTTTTAAGGAATATCCATCCACCCACCAACAATGCCTCCATTAACCAATGTGTTAATCCATTCATTCAAGGTGTCCGTCCGTCCCTCCATCCTCCATCCTCCATCCATCCATCCATCAATCCATCCATCCATCCATCCATCCATCCATCTAATTTGTTGATCCATCTATCAATCCATCCCATGTGTTAATCCATCCATCCATCTAATGTGTTGCTCCAAGAGAGGATTTATAATGTTAAAGCAATAATCTTCCATATATGTACGGATGTACGGCAAGAAAGTCCAAAATTCCCCTTTCCTTTGAGCATTTTACAGCCTCTCCTGTGGGATCCTGAGGGGTTCAGATTATATTTATCATTTCTTCAGCTTGTTCTGTCTTATCAGGTTGTTCTTGGTCTACTCAGATGTCCTCTGTTACTTGGACATGCCCTTGAAAACCAAGACAAAGACTGGGCCCAGGAGGTATCCTTGTCAGATGCCTAAACCACCTTTGATGTGTAGAAGTCTGAGATGTCTGAGCTCCTCCCCGTAATCTCTACCGTCCAGCTTCCCTGCTGAGACACTACAATTTTGATGAGTCCAAAGTTTCATTCCTTTGGTAACCTAAAGGTAAGAACAGAGATCGACCTGTAAATCAAAAGCTTTGCCTCCCAGCTCAGCTTTCTCTCCACCACACACCTGCATTACTACTGATGCAGCACCAATCCATCTGCCAATCTCTCTGTCCATTTCGTCTCACTCGTGAACAACATGCCAAAATACTTGACCTCTTTTGCTTTGGGGTAGCAACACACTCACACTCTGATTCTCAACCAGCAGGGCACAATCCACTGTAGTCTGTGTCACAGGTGTTGTACCATGGCCTCAGACCTGGATGTGCTCGCTCTCATCCACAACACTCCACACTTGGAAGTGGATACTGATGGTGAAATGTGCTTATTTTCTGAGTCTCAACAAGTCCAACAAAATAAAACCAAACCATTAAGTATTGCTTCAGCAGCCACGGCTTGTTATGTCTTTTTCCTCAATGCTTCCATCTGAAACAATAAAATTCACATCACTGAGCCGGACTGTAGCATTATATCAGAAAAAGCTTTCACATGCATACATATTTGAAAACATAAACAGCGTGTGATGATGATCAGGGTCTTTGAAATTCTATAAACTGATTCTAACAATCTTTTTATGACTTTTCACACCCAAAGACTGTATATTTTTGAGCAAGCTTTAAAGTATCATTCAGTCTTTATGGCCCTGTGCAGTTTCACAGACTCCGAAGTTTCCCTGATTTGATACAAGGACTCTTAACCAAAGCTGATTTGCATCAAGACAAAGGAAATTATTTATCCCATCACTGGATTTGTGTCCTTTGAGAAAACACATTCAATAATTCATGAAACAACAACAAATAAATGAAGCTTTGACAATGGAAACTCCAACATTTTCTCTTTGAGTTTAGGCAGATTTCAAGTAAAGATCAGAGCAAAAATAACCAATCCTCCTCCTCTAGCTGCAGTCCTATGCACCAGGCCTGGTCTGATAAACCATTAACATTCCAGGCCTGTTGAACAGGATCAGTCTCATATATTGTAATTACTGCAGTCCACTCCTGCTCCATATCTACAGCAGATAGCTATTAGACTGAGCAGAGTCAACATGCGATCCATTGCAATGCAGGTACGACGAGGATCAGAGAAGAGCAGGATCAGAATACAAACGATCCATGAGGTGCAGGAGAAACTGGACGCCTCATGCAGAAATAAGGACTGTAAACACTAGTTACTGGACTGTGGTCGCAGCTGTAATGGAAAATGTTTTAACGGCCACAATTATGCAAAATAATGTACTAAAAATAAATAAATAAAACCTTCCTTTCGAGCTGCAGTCATGTTCTATAACCTAATGCAGCCCTCAAGCATATTGACCACTGAATTTTGTGGACAACCTCCTGAAACTGGAGAATAACTGTAACAGAGCAGAGCTAATGCGCATTCTGAGCATGACTCCAAACTGATAGCAGGGTGTTTGTGAAGGAGTGTGTGGGAGAGGATGACTGCAGAAGGAGTGGGTGTGCAGACGCAGCAATGAACTCAAGAGGTGAGCATGAATGAGGGCTGAGGGTTCCATATTTCTGCAGAGAATAATACATGAATTGTGGATTCTGTGGATGCAGCATTGCCCCTCTGTGTAAAGAATGATCCTACAGGGGTGAAGAGTGTCCTGAGAGGAAAACAAGGTGGGGATTTGTTATACAGCTGTAAACCATTGCACTGCAGCTGTCTGTTGCTTTAGAAAAGCTACTTCAAGACATTTGACTTTACTACTTTCCTGACTTTCATACTTATAACCTGGCTGTGTTAAATACTTGATTCTGATTGGTTTAAACCCCTTGACAGCCTCTTGACATCAGTGATTAATTGTGCATAACAAGAGCAGTGGCAAGCAGTTCACACACGTCTTTTCAAATCAATCTGCAGGAATTGATGTTGTTAGCTGTATCATAGTGAAATCTCAAATTCTGGTCTTGTAACAACACTATGTTGTAATCAAATAGCATGGACGTTTTGGATGCAATAGTTCTGACTGATTTTTCCAGTCCACTATCATGAGGTCCTTGTCCATAGACAGTCCTGCTTATACTACCTCTGATGCTGGCTGATGCAGGGACAGAACAACTTGTCCACACCATTACACGTCTACCACATTTACATAATAAGGCATAACAGAGCCGGCTTCAAGGACACTGTAAAAATGACTTATTTTTAAACTACTGACACAACTGTAACACTTCAAGTATTTATCACGATGTATTGACTTAAAAGTTTCTTAAATCAACTTGTACATAATCTACAGATATGACACATTTGAATTTACAAAGAAATGACATTACAGTAATGAATTATCAATATAGGCATTGGTGTTATTCTCCTGCAGGGTTCAGAGAGAGTGTAATATATTCAGCACAGCAGGAAATCTTTAAGAGGCATGATATTCAGTTGAATTTACAAAAGCGGGCCTGCTCTGCATTCATCCAAACATTAAACAATACCTACAGTTTGTTGCTTTGCCCTGAAGCATCCAAACTTTTTGTTGTGTTTAGTTCACTCAGGACCACAATTAGACTCACAGCAGTGCGTGTAAACAAAAAGTCCACCGGCTCAAAAGAAGTTCATTAAATGGACAGTGTGGCTGAGCTGCCATCTCAGCAGATAAGACATCAGAACAAATCACATTTCAGCCACTGTACCTGAAATATAACATGATGGATTTTAGACTGCAGTTTGTCCTGACTTTTTTCTGAAATACTTTTGTTTCCATGAATGTTTGCTGGGTGCTGAGTGTCAATACTTTTCTTGTTGAACCCAAAAAAGACCTCAAAATTAATATTTATTTGGGTTACGTTCTCATACCAAAGAGACAAGAAGAAATTCCACGGATATTTGAGAAAACAATAAAATTGTCATGGTTGTAAAACAAACAAACTAAAGGAAGACCTCCAGCCTTCTTCATGTCAGTGTACTGTGATGGATGCTGCAAGGTTTCACTCCAAAGATTTGGCAGCTTTTCTCTGTGGCCCTGGAATGTCAAAATATGACACTGTTCCACTTGATCAACTGAAACTCTGATATTTCCCTGGCATTATCAAGTCTTTAGCTCCCAAATATAACAAAATAGAAGTTAAACATGTTTATTATTGCTGTTCTCCAAATTCAGGTTACACGTTTGGTTATTTTAAGTCTTTATTGTGAAGTTTTAGTCTGTATGATTGAGGGTTAGATCCGAGTTAAAGACAAAACAATTCACATTTTTGGAAAATGTATGAGTATAAAGTGGAAATCTTAGGGCAACAATTTTTTAGTTTGATGAGAAAGAAGTCTCAATCACAGGTCATGGTTTATCATAGGCCAAAACAACATATAGGTTAATATCAGAAGAGCTGCCAGCTGCCTGCATTAAAATGAAGAATGTTGATTATCATGTGAAGTTGTACTCAACAGCTAAGGACAGACTCTGGTTGAAGCCTGCCTCCCTTTAAAACATATTCGCTCACAGTCGATTCAGAACCCTGATACAGTGATGCTGATACGCTGATGGATCAGGTATCGAGTTATATGTCAAATATGTACTAAAGTATAATTTCAAAAGATGCTCCACATTCACTAGTTTAGTGCAGGCTGCTCTTATGATCTCCCTTCAAAATAACATGAAGGTTAACCATAGAATACAATTTTGGCTGTAGTCTCATAAATGTACAACTTTAGCTTCAAAATCTCAATTGCTTTTTCTGTCTTTGAGGTGGTTTGATTTGCATAAGTCAACTTAAACCTGGATTTTTCACATTTATTATGCTAACTGTCCCCCTTTTTTCCAAGTGAAACTTACAAAATATATTTACTATCCATGTAAATCTGAAACCAGAGAAGCAGCTAGATTGTTATATTTGAAGCCTATGGCCACTGACCAAGCTGCAGTACTTGATGAGTTGGAAAATGTTGAAAGAGGACACTGAAATTTCCCTTTTAGGAGACAAAAAGTTCTAATACTGGTCTTGAAAGCAAATTTTCTTCAACTGCTCAAATTAACACATGATGAAGTTGTATGGACCTGTTGGTGTAAGGTGGTCATAAAAATCTGCCCTAGCTTGATTCAGACTTATCAGTCCCGTGGGGTGATAATTGGCCTAGTGGTTTTATCGCCTGCCCAATGAACACAGGCGATAGTCCTTGTCACAGCATTTGCTGGTTCACCTACCAGCCACAACCCTTTGCTGCATGTCTTCCTCCGCTCTCTACTTCCTACATTTCCTGTCTCTCTTCATATGTCCTATATAATAGAAGCAAAACACTCCCCCAAAAATAACCTGAAGAAACAACAACTATGAAACAGAATTTGCACTTAGCGGGGTTACTTTTGGGATACATCTGGATTTTCAGTATGACTAAGGTGGTTCACTTTTTTCCAGTGTAGATCACAATGGCAGCTTATGCTGAACACCTAACTCTCATCTGGAGGAAGTTTTATTCGTGATAAGAGATCAGCTCTGAAAAACAGCACCTGCAAACCAATCATTTACTGGATCGCTCTGTGAGCTGATCAAGACGGGATAAAACAGACAAATAAAAACGGTTTGTCCCGTGTGATTTGGTCATATGAAAAATGTAATGAAAGTTATAAATTGTGCTTTATTGATACATCTTACAACAGACACTGAAGCACCTAAAACTTGAAGTTATTCTACTCACACAATATTATGTACCTACAGCATGGAATTTCATTATGTACTTATACAAAATAAAATATGTTTATTATTATTAATTCATTTATTTTATTAGCTCCATTTGATACTGGGCAGCAGCTGAAATGGTACGCCATGGACTATCAATCCCTCTGTTTTAAATATAGTCGGATCTTTCGTGTGCTTTCCATGGGAAACTGTCAAGTCTTACTCTGCCCACTCACAGTGATTTTTTTTCTTTATCTGACAGTTCTTCCTGCAGATGTTGGCTGCAGCTGGGTTTATTTCAGTCTGGATTAGATGTTTAACTTCTTCATATTATATCATCATTTGCTCATAGTTTGCTTGAGTTTGTTAAATATGACAATCTGCTGACAGTAGAATTAGACAGTAGACACTCATATTGTGACTGACCGGATATTGCTCACTCTGCTTTTTTCAAGTGAAATCCATGGAAAACTTGTGAGACTGATAACCAGTTTGAGGAACTGCTTAATGCATCACATATATTGGGTGAATTCAATCAAACAATATCCAAGAAGTGTTAAACTTGCTTTGTAGCATATACCCCAGATGATAGGATGAAAACAAACATGCTAAATGCACCAGGAAGTGTTTTGCCTTTAAGTGTGGTTCATGCAAACAGTGAAGTTCAGTGACGTTAACGTTACCAACAACTAATAGGGATGCTTGTCCAGCACCACACAGGAGCCTGCCCCGGTTGTTAAAGACCGGACTTCAGAGAGGGCTGCTGGATTGGGTCCTAACACAACCTTAGAGGGAACAAGGAACTGCTTTGCCTGTGGCTTGCTGACTCATGGTGCCACCTAGCTACTACTATGTTATAATCAAATGACACAAATTCATGCACAAAAAAGGGCAGGTACTGACTTTCAGTTTGAACCCACTAACTGAGGGCCTATCATGAATCAAGTCAAACTGGCAAACATACAAGAACTACTTGAGTCATGTTCCAGAGGGAACTTTTAAGGACCCATGGAAACTTTGTACAACATGTGTTTCCCACTGTGTTTGTGCCTGTGTGTGTTTGTTTATGCCAGTCTCCCTGAGTGAGACACACATGACAAATTTCATGAAAAATAAGCAGCTTAAATTGTTTCCGTAAATCCCAAATCATGGACACCGTGGGAGGACTCGTAACTGCTATGCCAAGTTTACAGCTTTGCACTGTGCAGTAACAGATACAGTGGGGGGGTGAAAACTAGCATTTCCACATGAGGAATGACAATAATTAGAGAGAAATATACACAGAGAGAGACAGATATCCAACTGCTGAAAGAGGAGCACAGCGTTACTGTAATTACAGCTCGTGAAAGTCGCAGTTCTGGCTGCTCTGTGCAAATACTGGCGTTGCCGTAAAACTCCAATCTCCTGGATCTGAGGATTGTAATTGAGGGAAGCTCCACAGATGGTGCAACATACAAACACACTGCAGAGCAATTAGGAAAAGTCATTTTCCCTACTCCTTTCTGGGGTATTAGAGCAGACTGTTTCTCCAAAACATGATGTGGATAGATCCGATAAAAGAGGAGTAAGCGAGAGGAAAGAGGAAGGCGGAGGAGGAGATGAGGGTGAAAGGGTGAAAAGATATGTTAAGCATCTGTGTAAAAGATTTATTCATTAAATACAGAATGCTGTTGAGCGATCAGTAAATTCCTATTTATGAGTGTGCAAACTAACACAGCAATTACAGCTTGTCATCACAAACAGGCTTTAAGCCAAGTGTCTCAGAGTGCAGGTGTATGATACAATATACTCACAGCTTGGAGAAAAAAATAAGAATCTGGATTAAATTTATTTTGATAGAGATTCTAAACTTTTCATATCCTTCTTACAGGCTATCACACAGCAGAAATAAACACAACAGTATTAAGTCAGTGGAAAGTTTCTTAACTTTTAAAGACTACTTTAATTTCCCACTGCTAAGCTATATTTGAGCTAACATCGAAGAAAGTGGATATCCTCTGGAAAAAGAGGAGAAACTGGGTGGGGACAAAGCACATAAAAATATTGTGGAAATGAACTCCCTTTATTCTGCATAGTCAAGGAAACTGTTGGATAATTTAAACAAATACTGTATAAAAACATGGAAACCAAAACAGACCCCCAAAAAGTGAAGCCAGAAATTTGAGACCTCCCCCTGGTTACCGGCTGCAGTTTAGGTCCCATAGCCAACCTCCTCCATTATAACAGACCAAACATCTGCCTAATATTTTTAAGCATGCCTCTTTCATGACAGATAGTTCTAATGCTGTTTTGTGTGGAAGTGTTCCTTTTTGTAAATCTTTAAGCACTGATCTGGTGCTACGCAGCTTAGCAGAGTATGTGAAAATAGGACAGATAAAACAACAAAATGCCAGCCTCAGGGACTTTTGTCATGGATGTTTTTCCGTTAGCAGAAAGGGCTAGCTAAGCTTAGCTCTGTGTAAACTGAGGCCTTAAAGGCCTGTATTAATGTTGGTTTGTTTTTTGGCAAATGTGACATAGCTTTTTCATGTACAGCCTTAAATGTGCAGTATGTGGTTTAATTTGTGTACAGATTTTTAGTAATTTTGGGGAAAGCTTTTAAATACTTTCAATAATTGTCTGATTTCACTGTTGTTTTACTGGGATGATGTTTCAACAAGGGATGCTAGGGAAATTGAGCATATATTTAACACGGTTTAACACAGAGTCTACAGGTAAACATTAATTGTGGCTCACATTAGCAGAACTAGCACCACCAGCCCTTGGTCTCCTGTGCAGGTTAATGTACACATGCCAGTACTTGTAACGCTCCATTAAAGTTAATGAGACACAGACTACATTCAACTTTATCTTCACTTTCTAGATCAAAATACATCGAAACACCGCTACGTTACAAGCATAGACTGTATAAAACACGGACGCAGTCTCAGCGATGTTGACCTTACTTCCGTCAATTTAGCATGAAGCAAAGATACCAAGTTGGCACTGGCCTTCAGCTTCCTCACTGACAGCTACGGCGACCCTGCATCCCTTATTATGCAAAACTTTTGTAGCATTAGTTTTCAAACTTATTTTCAAAAGTAATAAGTTATAAAAAGAAACATGCATCCCATATAGAGTGTATGGGATGCAAATGAGCTTCTCAGACCAAAATGTTTTTTATCAGGCTGTAAAACAAAAACAGCCGTTTTTAGCACCTCTGCATTGGCTTAATTTCCCAAGACCCACGGTTGCTGCTTGGTTACAAGATGTCATCTGTGCCCATTTACATCTGGATAATAAAGTGTTATAGCATTACAGCTGTCGCCATGTTCCTAAGCTGCAGTGCTGGCTTGTGGTGGGTGGCTATGCTACAGCCTAGACACAACATATGACCCATGTTTCTGGCCTAAAATGATAAAACTATGAATAACTTGTTTAACTGACTAGTAATTCTGGTTATGAGTAGCAAGAGTGACAATGTTTAAGCATTCAGTCGACACGCACATCCCTGACCTTATGGGCTTAGTCTTTTCCTTTTGTTTTGTGTTTCAGTCCAGTTCTTAAGGGTGTGTTTGTGACTAAATCTGCTCTACAAAAAGGAAGATAAAGGTTTCATAAGCCATCAGTTCATGAGTTGACCATCATTCTACCTTCAGCTGCTACACCACACTTTCTATTTTAATTACCAAACTGTATGGTGTCCTGTTTTGTCATTACCAGAATCTCTTATTTGTTGCCAGGCTCCACACATTCCAGTGCTTCTTATCAAGTCTTTCACAGACTCATATAGGAAAAAAGCAAAGATTAACCTCAGCGCAAACAATGCTGGAAGCAACCTGGACCTGATGTTCGAGAGAATATTAAGTTCCCAGTTTCAAAACCAGTGCAGGAAGCAGATACGAAGGACCTAAAACTTCTCAGCCTGCATTTTGCTGCAGGATTTAAATGGGCTATGGATGCTGTCACATCAACAGCTGTTCCACGTCAGATTGCACGAACGCTTTGGTTTACCAGAAAGTCTGTGCACACACTACGTGATGTGGCTAACATATCGGGTAAACACAATCAATTGGTAATTATCTCGCTTTTCTGCAGGCTGATACCTGACCTTAGGTGACCAGCACTTACAGCCCCCTAATGTTCTATTAATTTACCTCTAATTACCCCACGGAGAGCTGGGCGCGAGATGAGAGGATGAAAGCAGCTTGCAGCAGACTGAGAGCAACACAATGAAAGGGAAAGGGTGTGTGTGTGTGTGTGTGTGTGTGTGTGTGTGTGTGTGTGTGTGTGTGTGTGTGTGTGTGTGTGTGTGTGTGTGTGCGCGTGTGTGTGTGTGTGTGTGTCTTTGTATGTGAAGATGAGGTGGGAGCAGAGGAAACGGATTGCAGAAGGACTCCCCGCTGTTGTTGCTGCTGCATCCTACTTTTGGGAGGAGGCGCGCACTGTCGGTCATGAAAGAGGGCAGAGGAAGAGAAAGAAGGATCGAGACAGGAGTCAATTGAGCTGTGATTTGTAGACCAGAAGCAAAGGTGGAAGATAAAGCTGGACATGCAAGATTAACTAGCACAGGGGAGGCTAACTCAGCCAGTTGGCTCAGTGTTTGCAGCTTTTAGCCATATGAGAGGAGGAGGGTGAGTGAGAGGAATAGTTATGTGTGTGCGTGTGTGTACATGTGCGTGTGTGTACAGTACATGTGCGTGTGTGTGTGTGGATTTGTGTTTTTCACTATTGTGATGGCAGCTCATAAAGTAGTAAACAGTATATTAAAGGCAGAACAGTCTGTGTAGGCAGCAGACTATTATTATAGTGTAATACATCAGAGGTTCAGCACTTTTATTTCACTCCTTTAACCTCTGTAAGATTTGAAACTCATTTAAAACCAGAATTTAGCTACTGTTCAGTGTTTGAAGTATTAATTTCTGTGTGTGTTTGAGAGATAATGAGACTGAGAAAAAGGGCAAGAGATCAGGCAAGTGTGTGAATATGAAATGCGAGAGGGTTATTGGTGTCTAGATTGGAAAATGCCAAAGCTTAAACATACTTCTTTATTACAGCAGTGAGGGGTCAAAGAAGTGCTGATGAGAGGGCGCAAGATGATGAATGCCATATGACTGTAGGCGAAGGAAGTCCAGCTCATGACTGGGCTGTAATGACCCACTGTCATGTCAAATTTAAGGCACAGTTAAATGTCAGCAGCAGTTACAAAGTTAACTAAGTCATCTTAAATGTTAGATTCAGAAGATTTCATATTCACACCTATAATATTTATCTGTTTAAAGCCTGCTGATGGTTTTTCTGCAGTTTTGCCTCTGATTTGTATTGACACATAAACAGCTGGCAGCTGCCCAGCCCAACAGACTTTCAATGCTGGCTCATCTTCTATTGCTGGCTTCATTTGTTGTTTAGGGAGAAAAGATGTTGCTCATTCACTTTCAGAGAAACACTGGGACATGAACCATATTGCTTCAGTTGGCAGGAAATAAAGTTTTTATCAACAATATTGACTTTCCAGGAAAACAGCTTGTTTTCTGCAGAACAAATATTCAAATTTCAATCTGCGAAACACATTCAGTAATGACCATTTAATCCAGCGTGCTGTTCTCGTTCATTGGTCATACTTTTCTACATAAAAAATGAACTATATTTCTTGTAAGATGTAATTGTGAGGCAATTTTGACGGCTCCTTAAAACCATTAGAGTAACTGTTTAAGAGGTGTAGGATGTGAACAGCCAGACAACATTGCAACTGACTGAATGTCCACTCTGGGTGGAAGTTGGGACAATGGTTGGATCAAACAGTGCAGGGTTTTTATTTAGTAGACGAAGGATTGAGTCCTGTGTGAAAAATCAATCAAATGTGAATTGAAACCCGGCAATTAAGAACCTGATTCTGCATTATTCATACCCTAAAAATCAATAACATTTGAGCTTATCTATCAAGTCTTGTGGGTCCCATGATGTAATGTCCTAGCTCTAGTCGAGTCACTTCATTAAAATCAAATCACTTGTGCACTAAAGTTTCTGATTAAAACTGAATTTCCCAACAATGAACCACACCAGGATGGCTGAGCATGCCACATCTTCTAAAGTTTGGTACATTTTACCAAACCAAAACATAAGAAAGAAGCTAAATGTAATATATACTGCCAATTTGTTTTCTTGGGGGGACATGACCCCCACAGCCAAGGACATCAACACTGTGCATCAAGTTAAACCAAATCACCACCTTTGACTTTCTTCAGGTAGAAAGGACTCCATCAACTCCAGCTGCTGCTGTGGGACAGTCATATCCCTTTGCTAAAAGCTATGGCCAGCTCACTGTAACTTTGTAGCAAGCCAGGTTTGTATAAACTAGTAATCCTGTGTTGAAATACAAGAAACAACCAAACTAAAAATATCATCAAATCTTCACCATGTGTAAAATGTAAGGAAACAGACCTCGAAAAGACACCAAGGTATCACGACTCTGACAAAACTGAAAACACACACCATTGGGTACCATAAAAGAGCCCCTTAGGAGTTCCTTGAATTGGACAGTATTAGAGTATGTCAAAAAGGGCCTAGAGTTCATTTGATTTATCACCTCACTAAGCTTCTTCCTAATGAGTTAATGGTCTCAATCCCCAGTTCCAAGCCTTCTTTAATAATGCATGATGTTAATTTTGTAAATTTAAGTCTCATTCAAATAAGAATAGACCATAAAGCAGATTTTGAACATTGCTTTCTTGCAACTGATAATTTGTAAAGATGAGCTAATATCTGTTGATCAGTGCTTGGTTCCTGTAAAAAAAAAACTATGAGGTGATCTGTTAATTAATGACCTGAGTACATTCTGTTGTGAAAGAACAATGAGATCATCGTAGTACTTCATTAAGTATAACCCTCACTCTTTTCCATTTTGAAACTTCCCAAATCTGGATAAAACCATCAGCAAAACTACAGAACATGATATGAAACAAAATTTGATTCAAATCTAGTAGGCCACATCTTGAGTCATACCCAGTTAACTGTTCCAAAAGTCTGGGCAAAAAAGCTGCTTTGTCCAAGCTTGGGAACAAAGACCAAGCCTAGAAAACTACCCTTTTTCCAGACAACAAGTAGTTCAACACAACTTACTGAAGCACAACTTCCCTCTTCTCTACTCTTAAAAAAACAACAACAACAAAAAAAAAACATCAGAGACCACTCAAGGCTCAATCCAATAAAGTGAGGACTTTCCAGCTCTGAGTGTCTTTCCTTGTTCTTTTGGGTCACCCTGCCATCAGCTGACACCGGCCAGTCAATGTATCCTTCTCTCCATCTGTCCATGACCCAGATTTCTTCCCTCTGTACCTTAATTCTTTATATTTCATTCAGGACATTTAGACTTTCTACGTCATCTCTGCTGTCCATCACCAATTTTGTGTATGTTTATAAGCTGATTATCTTTTAATCAGCATCATCAAAATTGTAATAACATATTTAAAATTCCACTAAAACAGGTTTAAGTCTATATTAACAATTTCAAGGATTTTTTAATAGTGTTTTGATTTTTTAGAATGAAATCAATGCAACAAAGTGTAAAATGAATGCAATTAAATTCAAATAAATTCTGCATTGACACCATTTTTAAGACCATATCACTGCCCAGTAGTTGTCAACAGTGTCTTGATTTAGTTTCATCCACAGGTCTGTGGTGATACACACACTCCACAAAGGAGCTCTGTCAACTTTAGTTATATGGTTGCTCACAGACATCAGTCTGATTATCAGCACCTGCATGCTTAGCTCATAGGAGGTAGATCACATTGAAAGTACTACAGTGATGTTTTAATTATGTTAAACAGAAAGGGCATCTATGTATTAACATAGCTTTCTGTGAGTTATTTTTTTATGAGATGTGGCGGTCAAAAGCACAGTGGTGTCTTTATTTTCCATCATGGCAGCAGAATTTGATATAAAGAAAACATTTATTGTGGACCTTAATCACAAAGGAACTAATGTGTTCACACCAAAAGATAAACCATTAGCGCAACTGATTTCATGTAAAGTCAATGTAAAGTGATTTTGCTACTCCCTCATCGCTTATTAGCAAGATAAAAACTGAAAGTTGAAAAAACAGTTCCTGATCACTTGCACTGTGATGGCTAATTCATCTGGAGATATGGAACCACTACCCTGAACTGTACAACACCACCAGATTTATATTTTTGTTTATTGTATCCAAACAGGAATGAAAAGGGGCTAGCTTGTAGGAAAGTGAGTGAGGAGGTCTGATTATGTAATAAGTTCTGAAAACCTTTGTCTGTCATTTGATTCCAGTTATCGCTTGTACTAGCAAGTTTTGCACAGCTCCAATTAGCTCCAATTAGCTTGTATTTGGGTACTCATGTACATACAAATGTGGTGGGTTATTCACGCAAATTAAGCAATTTAACACAGAACATTCTGGTGTTAAAATACGTCTGGTTTGACATAACCCTTAATGCTGAAAGCCCTAATCAGAATCAAATATTCTAAATCTATAAATGAACTTGGGAGTTATTGTAACTTAAATATCTGCATTTGTTTTTGCTGTCCGCTCATGAAAACAAACACTGGATGTCTGACCTTTTGGCGCTTTGTCTGCACTGTAACAGAAACCTGTAAACACTGACTTTGAATGGAGTTGACCCAATGGCCTGTAGCTACCTAAGATATACAGTAACTATGAATTCAAAGCTGAAAGGACATTCAATGTTTATATCATTCTAATACTTTCCTCTGACAGCTCAAAACATTTATAAATGTATTTCCAAAGCAGTGTATTTCCATTTCATATTTCTTAGGAAATGGCTCTGCTAAATTGAGGTGACACTATTATGAATGATGCAGGTGTACAGTGTGGCTACAGTCAGGGAAACTTTCCACCATTCTCTCTTTGACATGTTCACAAAAGACACTAATAAGATGCAGATACACTATATTATTAAAATTGACCCATTTTTTAAGGATTATTTTCTTAAAAGCTGTTGGAAGGACTGAGAATCATTTCTACAATAGCTGTCTGACAATTTGGTAAAGCTCGCCTGATAAGAGTGCGGCACATCAAGTAAGTGAGATCGTGGAAAAATGTGTAAGTAAAAGGACGGTAAGAGATGAGCAGACACCTTCATCTTCTCATGGTGCAGAGTGAGAGGAAACATTGTGCAGCAGTAAAAGACTGCATTGGATAATGCAGCCAGCAGAGAGGTTTGGTAAGCTCTGAGCTAAACATCACAGCAAAACATCCCGTATGGTTCAACTTTGAAGAAGAAACTGGGTGGAGCTAAAGGGAAAGTGAAGGTGCTGGTGCTCCACAGGATCTGATAAATGATTCAGAAGTGACCTGGGTGCTTTTTGAAAATATGAGATGGTACAAATGATTCAGTTGGGGATGACTTATCTAGCAAAGAGTCTACCCAGGAAGTAAGGGATCAACTCCTCTGCTTCTTCACAAAGGCAAATAAATCTTTGTCTGTGGTTTAGTGGAAATGGACAGAAGTCCCAGAGGCCCGCTGATCTCCAGCCACAGACAGGATGATTTCTCTTTCTCATTCTCCTGCTGTTAGTATCTCCATTTCTTGTTCCCTGCTAAGTCCCCCCATCTCACTTTTTCCTGGTTATGTCCACCTTCCCCTAGTCCTTCATTTGTCACTTTTTTCTTTATCACATCCTTTCTAACTCTTTTTCGATTCCAGTTCTTTTTTACTGTTTCCACCCTCCCCCTCCTGCTCATGCTCCACTCTGCTGCCTTCCTCTCTTATGATGTGTTTAGCATTCAAGGCCTCTCGCTGCTGCATCACAGGCCTGTTTGTTTCACCGAGCTGCAAAGATAGGAAAAAGATGTGATTCCTCTGAGACAGAGTAAAAATTTCTTCATGCCTTCTCAATGTGGAGCAGAATGCATCTGCATGGAGATGCAGCCACATGCAAATCTGAACTGAATGCTTAACAGTAGGGCAACCATTGCATAATTTCAACACACACTTTCTGCAAATCTTTCCTCCAGAGAGTTCTGTGGAGGACTCCTCCCAGGAGACATGTTTAGAGACTGTTATGATCATGGACTAAAAATGACTTACACTTAACTTGAGTCACAGAGACGTCCCACAATACTGTTTTAAACAGATCCTGTCCTCACAACTGCATGTCTCCTCTGCTTCCATCTTTTTCTCTGCTTTTCTTTTGCTTGATTACAGCAAAGTGAACAAGCCACAAAGAGACCCTTTGTGAGTTTAAATAACAAGCTTTAAAAAAACACAACTGTGGAACCAGTGACTTATTTTTTACTTTGTCATCCTGAACTCTGGTGTGGTCTTCCCAAGAACTGTCTGATGTTACTGTTCATTTTAACTGCTGTAATGTCTGAGTATTGAGGGTTGTGGCCGGTTTTGTTGACCCAACCAGTTTATGGTGATAGTTTAAGAGAGAACCAGAAGCTCACGTCAGCTTTTATTTACTGCTATTAGCAATGATCCTCCTTAGTACAACGTCACTTTTCTGCTCAGTTTTTAAACATCACAAAAATAAGGCGCTGTATTATCTCACCAAACACTGCAGTCCTGAATAAGGATGGAAGTATATATATTTTCAAAACAAAAAACTCACTCCAAGTAACAGTGAGGACTCGAAAGATTTCCACAGGATTGGACCTTCAATGAAAACAGATGGCACATGAGGCAAACACAGATATCTAACTGCTCATCAAATAATCTGTCTTAATTATGCTTTTGGTCATAGAAGTTATCATGTTTATTTATGTGCAAGTGCTACGTTATTTGATGTTAAAAAGAGGATATGACAGCATGATTGACAGCTCTGTTGACAAATGAGGATCCTGTTCTTCACTAGATTAGCAGAGTGAAGAGAGAACAACGAGAGAAAATATAACAAACACCAAAACAAAAGTCCTTTCAATTTCCATAATCGTGAGTATCCTCTTCAAGCAGTCACAAGAACCTGTTGTGTTAGTTTGTTGGAAGAGGGGTGATGTCAATCTCGCTCCACAAGACAGATTGCTTCTGCACATGCATTTGCTCGAACTATGTCACTAGTATAATGTGTCAGTGCCCATTGCGGCAGTGTTTGGGCTTTACTTTTGTTTTCAATATGAGGAGATGGAGGAGCACCATCCATATTAATATACAATCAGTGGATTGGACATAAAGAGCTATCCAGCAATTGAATGCCTCTATTTTTTAATGAGGCTCCCAGAAGCATATCTCCTGTCAACATTTCCATGATGAGGTGGCCAAACTTTTCCACTCTGATGGGATCATAACCATTTATGTTTACTTTGTTAGCAGATGAGGTGATGCGAGATCTCCTGTTGTCAATCGCTGCTGTTTTCTCATTGTGTGTCATTAAAGGTTAACCATCAAAAATTAATCTTTAGTTTAGAACTACATGGCTTGCACTGCACATACACATTTACTTTGTTAGGTAACTTCCAAACATCGCTCTTCATCTTGCTGGCTGCCAGTCTGCCCATCAAGTTAGATCAACTGATGTCTAACTGGAAACATTTAATTTTATCAGCATCTTCATAGATTTATACTTTGGGCTGGATGGATCTGTTCAGATATTCTCAGACAGAAGTTACATCACGGTGCCTTTTCCAAAAATGTAAACTTTTAATGTAGGTCATTTAATTTGCTGTCATCATAATGAAATCAGAAATGACGACTGAGGTACTCTGGCCATCTCACAGCAAAAACCCCAAAAGGCTTTGGTTGCCTCTCCTTTGAATATATAAATATATTTACTGATAAAGACCACAGACCGTAAAAAACCTGGACGTAGTCATTGCAACATCACTGAGTGGTTTCTGGAGATACATCCTGAAGCTTAATGATGGTGGTGCCATATTTGTTGACTCAACTTAAAAAAGACAAAGAGGTAGAGCTAAGGCAGGCTTTTACGGCTACACACCCACCCATCAGTCAGCTTTGCGATGCCTCTTATAAGACAAATGTATGTATAATCATAATCTATGTATAATATTTTTGTATTTATCCGGGAACATTATGGGGAGTCTCACTATGTTCCCTACGGGGACCTAATTGTTTGCAAAACATGCCTTGTTTACTGACAGATTTAGATTATGCTATTGAGCCAACACAAGAGAAGTGGCAAGTAGCATTAGCTAGTAACCCAATGCTATTTAGCTGTTTAACCCTAAAATAAGAATGCATATGAGACCTCCAAATAACTGCCTGCTAGCTTACATGCTAACCTGTCTTGTTTTGTACTCCTTTGAAAGGTCTGGGTGTCTGTCACTGACAGTGGTGGTCAAAGTACACAGCTTCATTAAGTCAAAGTATAGATACTCCAGGTCAAATATTACTCCAAGCCAAGTGAAAGTTGCTCTGTCAAATTATTACTTGAGTTAAAGTACTGAAGTACTTGCTTTTAAAAATACTGAAG